>NW_025767061.1:600000-1045303 GCF_003918875.1 Haliotis rubra | reverse complement strand
GTATTGCTCTATACTGATAGGGTCTAAGCGTCAAATTCAGTGAGTGGATGAGGCTTTCATGTTAGTATTGGACAAGCTGGAAATCTATTTCGGACGAAGTGAAGAGTCTTGGTGTCTATTTAGGACTCACAGCTCACCATGGAGAAGCAGGTAGTCTCTGCAGGACATGCAGCTTTCACCTGAGATGTATCGGCCAGATCCGTCATCTTCTAACCACTGAAACCACAAAACCATGGTCCAACCCTTTGTCCTTTCACGGCTAGACTATGCCTCTTTGGAATCAAGAAATCATTACTACAAAGGCTCTAGAAAGTACAGAACACTGCAGCACGGATGGTGTCAAGAGTGTCCAAATTCTCCCCTTAATTACACCAGTTCTTCAATCACTACACTGGCTTCCTTGAAGCCAGGACTGTGCCCTCACGTACAAGACGTGCTACCATGGACTGGCTCCATCATACCTATCCTGTCTACTCAATCACCCACCAGTCCCAACGTTCACTGCGCTCAGACAACCTCCACCTTCTGTCTATTCCTCAGTACAACTTCACAGTTGTTTGGTGATAAGTCATTCTGTTTTCATGCCAAAAGACTCTTCTGAACACACTTCGCCTCTAAACATTAAAACTCCCTCCCTTCATTTGACTCTTTTCAGATCCTGACTAAAGACCTTCCTATTCCGTGAACACTATGACCTTTGAACTATGTGCTGCTTTCAGCATACTCGAGAATATGGAATCTAGCGGGATACAAAACCCATCATTATGTATGTATGTATGTATGTATGTATGTATGTATGTATGTATGTATGTATGTATGTATGTATGTATGTATGTATGTATGTATGTATGTATGTATGTATGTATGTATGTATGTATGTATGTATGTATGTATGTATGTATGTATGTATGTATGTATGTATGTATGTATGTGTGTACGTAGGTATGTACTTATGTATGTATGTATAGTTTCATCTTTTATTGACTATCCCCTTCATTATTAATTGTATATAATGGTAGAATGGAAAAAAAGGGCAGCGGTAATGACATTTAGGGCAGTGACAATAACATTCACAAAAGCGGCAACAGTGGTCAGGTTTAGGGATGTAACCTCGATATCCAGAGTAAAAATATGATCTTCGTACAACCACTGGTTTTGATGATATGCTATATATACGTTTTCACGTTATTGATTAAATTCGCTGACAAAGATAGAGAGCAAGTATCAAACCAAGGCTACAAAGGACATTCTAATTCAACTGATTGACAATGTTATATATTTCCGACCGTATAATCAGCATATACGGTCTCAATTTGAAAACCGATTCACCAACACCTTTGAATGTATCCCTACACGAAAGGGGTATCGCTGTTTTTCTGGGCATTATCATTTGCAGAAGCCCTAGGTCTTCAATTAACTCCTATTATAGCAAAATGGATGGACTTTGTGCTACAAAAAGTCGAAAACAGTATTATAATTTAATTGTAAGTTTACTTCAAACAACTCGCAACGGGCTTTTGACCAACACTGTTAGATTATAGAACAAGATTTATGACGTCATTATGGACTTGCGCTTATATAACTACATTTGCGGATATATAACCAACGGTATACGTCCCAATTCGTCAAACACAGTACAATTATCCCCTAAATATACCATCTTAACTGTCAGGAGTAGGTTGAAACAAATATAGAACCATAGATGATACAGTACAACATACAGAGATAATTACTAGGCTGCACGCATGTATAAATGTTTATATCATAAATATAGGACCGCACATCAGCCCCAGATAACATCCATCACCTAAAACTGCCGTGTTTTGTGCAAAGCACAACAAATGATGAACAATGAAACCACGAAGAACTGTACTGAAATGTCTGTGGAACAACTAACACTGCAGTGATTTTGAAAGTGACTCTCAGAGTGCCACATTTGTCCCTGGACGTATGGTGTGTTAGCTATACAACGCTTGAACCTATTTTGTAACTTTGATTCCGTCACGACTTTGATCACATCAATTATTCATGCTGCGTTGTTCAAAGTCAGTACATCACCTTATATTTCCAGTCGTGGAAATGTATTCTCTTGCTTGATGCTATTTCAGTACACCCTGTCGTCTATTGTGTGGCGAAAGGTGAACATCGTCAGTACATCATCTTATATTTCCAGTCGTGGAAATGTATTCCCTTGTTTGATGCTATTTCAGTACACCTGTCGTCTATTGTGTCGTAAGGTTTTGTTACATTTTACTTTTATCATTATATATCAACCTCATCATGAATTCATGTTCCGTTGACAATCACTAACAGTTAAACTAATCCATAATACATATCGATGTGCACCGACTGCAAAGCCAGTTTTGAAGCGATCATATATTTCTACCCGACGTATTAATAATTGATACAACAGGATTCGTAGCCATAATAACCTCGGAGCAGTCACTGATAGAAGGATATTTATTAACATTCTACATCGTAATTTCCTCAAGGTAATCAAATTATGTATTTTTTGCACATGGGATTTCTGTAACATTATCAAATCGCCATTACCTCACATGTGGTCAGATCATCATGCCATTAGTAAACTGCTCTGATATTACGGGTTTCCGTGTTATGCTGGTCGACTGTGATGGCACACTACCAATCCCTGGAGGAGGAATGTAGAAAAATGTTGTTGTAAAGCTTCCGAGGGAAGTAAGTAAGTTGGTGAACAAAGAAAAACATAGTTTCGAATAATTGCTTTAGTGTTTATTGTATAAACTCGAATACAACAGCGCAGCCGGGAATCGGAAGTGGGGAAACCAAGTGGATGAAGTCGTGTTGGCTCGTCACAACGAGTACGCCGTTCTTATGCCCAACCGTAGTACAGCGGGAAACCTATTCGTGTTCGAGATATAATGTTTCCAGCGAGGGTAATGTCAATAATTGAATGTGAATGTGAATAATTATCTCCCAAAACTCATTCCACTGGGCGCAAAAAGACAAAGTACAGGTGAACATTATGTGAATAGATCACTGAAATAATGACCCCACCTCCTGTTCCTCAGGTAGTGCCACTTGCACAATTTAGATTCGCCGCGCAGCAACCAAATTTTGACAAGACAATCAGGGATGTGGAACATATAATATGCATATTTCCACGTGACTGTGGTGTATGTTCCTGATTTTATCTTTGACGTAGTTTTCTCCCTCTCTTGAGGAGACGTGAAGATCATAGGTGCGTGTCTCGCTTAGAAACAGCGTTAGAGAGGTATATATGTATATAGACCTACTACCCTATTACTATATAGGTCTATATACATATATGTCCTTCTAACGCTGTTTCTAAGCTGAAGCCACGCCCCTATGGATGAAAGCTAATGGCAAGGACGAAATGCCCTAAACACAATATTTTCTTTTGTTTGAGAAACTTTAACAGCAGATCCCTGGTCCAAGAAAGAAACAGCTTGAAATTTCATTTCGTATCCTTGGGTACTGAGGCGAGATTTTGCAAATGGCCGCTTTGACACAGAACGGCTCTGGGCTGACGTTTCAATACGATAACGCCAGATCACATGTTGCTCGAGTTATGCAGCAGCATTTTAATCAGAACAATGTTCATGCGTTACCCTGGCCCGCACGATTTCCAAATTTGTCTTTCACTAAACACGTCTGAGATGAAACTGAGGACGATTACGTTGTCATCCGAACCCTGAAACAACACTGCAGGAACTCTGTCAAATCCTTCCTCAGATATGGATTGATCCTACCCCGGACTTTCATCAACGTTTGAGTGGCATCAATGAGGCGAATGTGACCAGTTTGCATCAATAGGCACTCACTACTGACCGTATAAACTTGCTTGTGAAACCCTTTTGTGTTTTTGCATATACCATTATGCTTCAACGGTCTCGGTAATCTTGTCTTTCTTGCTTTTTGGAGACTTAAATAGTCAAAACCCACTGTGAGTCACAGCGTTTGGAGAAAACAAACTCCCTAGATATTTATATGAGGACACAAGATACCTCCATTGTACAACCATTTTTTTTTTTTTGCTATTCTACCACCCTTGCTGAATATCACCCTTGTCACCTTGTCACCGTTGTCCTGAGGTGCGCATTTCGTAGGAGTACCTGAATGGATTATTTTGTAAGTACTACATGGTCTACAACTAGTATAAGTAATATACAATTATTATCTATCACGACACCTAGATTTTCACATATTGATCATCCCCTGTAACCATCAGAAGGAAATATTATAGGTGACAGATTTCCAACCTGCTAAATGCCATGGAACGACAGAAAATCTTTCCATGAATACCATCTAAATTCTTTACTACCGCTATACATATGATATTACATGATATGATATTAGTAACATCAATAGTTTTGGACACCCATATTATCAAGCTTTCACCATAATGCCCCAACCCCCGCTGATATCATCGAAAACCTTGTGCATATCAATAGCAAGTACTTCAATAAATATAGGCAATTTATTTTTGAGCCTTTCTGGCATGACAAATATGACGCTTGGGAAATAACCTGTTGATAATATGCAATTACGTAGCACTAATGAAAAAGAAACCAATACCATTAGTAAGAGTGAGTGAGTTTAGTTTTACGCCGCACTCAGCAATAGTCCAGCTATATGGCGGCGGTCTGTAAATAATCGAGTCTAGACCAGACAATCCAGTGATCAACAGAAGAGCATCGATCTGCGCAATTGGGATACGATGACATGTGTCAACCAATTCAGCTAGCGTGACCACCCGATCCCGTTAGTCGCCTTTTACGACAAGCACGGCTTACTGATGATCAATTCTAACCCGGATCACCCCTTCACGGGTACCATTAGTAAGAAACCATTAATGACATTATTGTACCCAGGGTGCCGTTCAACTAACCGATCTTATCTAAGATCAATTTTAGCAAGTTACGCCAATTTTTACAATCGTCTTAGCTAAAAGTTACACCCGTTCCACTAACCGATCTTAGGCCGATCGTAGTCGGTCCTGATCTTACCGATCCGATCCAAGCTTACATCGAGACTCTTTCGTGCGAGAGGCACATTGTTTTAAGGAATGGAGAGTTACGAGGATATTACCCTACTTAAATTACATTCAAAGTATTGGGAATATTTCTGTTATCAAAGTTATATGTCAAAATGACAAAATGAAGTCTTTAATTTGAAGTTGGTACACATCGCTCCATTCCTGAAAAGTAATGGAGCGAGCAGACAATGGAATGACGTCACAAAATGTAATTTAATCTTGAATCACAAGCGGCTTTGCCTTTAGAATCCCCACCAAATATGCGCAGTGAAATCAAACATATTTTGTATCTTTTTACTTCAGAACATTGTTCACTTCACGGCTGTTGTTATTCTTAACCATGACGTTGCAATATTGTTGTACAAATGTGTCACACCGACTCGCTCGGTTGTGTTCCCATGACGACAGTGGTCAGACTGGCCTGACATTTGTAAGGCTTCCGTGCAATATTTGTTTACATCACAGAAATATATAAATTCATTTCATGGGGATTTTAGGGACGCTCACGGTGAAATGCTCGCTCTTATTTTTCACATAGAATAGGAAAGGCACCATTTTGGTTTCTCTACGATTGATTTTAGCTATCCTAAGTTGGTCATGAGCAACTTAGACTTTGAATCTTAACTTTACGATTGACTTAGGTAAGAGACCGCCTCCGTGGTGAAGTGGTCAGAGCGTCCGCCCGGTGAGTGGAAGGTCGCGGGTCTGATCCCCGACCGCGTCATACCAAAAGACGTTAAAATATGGTACTTGTTGGTCCCTGCCCGCTCGCATTAATGGGTACAATAAGGACTGGTCGGCTCGGAGTCAGTATAATGTGTCTGAGTGGGTATTCATGTTTCACTGCGGCATGGTATCTCAGTGGGCTAGCACTATAAAACCAGCTTTAAGTCTGGGCTAGTACAAGCAGCCGCACATACACATACACACGCATGCATCGTCGTCATATGAGCGAAATATTCTCAAGCACGACGTAAAACCCAATTTCACCTCATCTCACCTGCATCTGTTATATCAAGCTTCGGGTTTGCTAAATCACAGAAATATTCCACAAGATCACAATTTCCAGATTAGCTTTTCGAATGTTTTTTTCAGAATGCTTTGTATTTGTTTTGCTCAGTGTCACTAACTCCTCAGCGAGTAATCTTTCGATTTTCTGCTTTATGACAGTCAACCATAGAACATCAGCGCTGCTTATCGCCCAAAACGCCTTTCTCTTTAACTGTGAACTGAGACTGTGACATACATGTTCCTTGTATCAACCGTATGTAGTTCGCGCAGGTTTCTGGTGAGTCATATATCTTACGTAGTTTTAGTGTTAGCCACATAAACCAATAGTATGTGCCTTTCCTGCTATTCAAGAATGGATGTGAAATGTGTCTGGTTGACCCAAAATGCTATACAGAGTTCAGATTATATCTTGGAGAATCCGGAGCGCTTCAATACATTACTGTTTCTCAGCTTCGATCCATTTATATTCCCTTTGTATATTGACACTTATGTGATCAAGAACTGCATGATTAGAAAAGATTCTGTCATGTTACTCACAGAAAATAACCCATAACAGAGCCATGCTCATAATCGGAGAGTAAATCGCACTTTGTATTTTCTCATTACAAAAGTAGGTTTTCCACGTTTTTGTTGTTATCAGCTGTTCCATTCAACAATTTTCCCTGTAGGTGACGACTTTGTCAGAGAACACCGTGCTACCTAACATATTGGTTAGAACAAGATAAGATGTTCG
Organism: Haliotis rubra; assembly: GCF_003918875.1. Taxonomy (NCBI): domain Eukaryota; kingdom Metazoa; phylum Mollusca; class Gastropoda; order Lepetellida; family Haliotidae; genus Haliotis; species Haliotis rubra. The sequence continues at coordinate 1,038,521 of NW_025767061.1, read as the reverse complement.
AGGCACCCATCAGCAGTTAATAGTGTTTTGCGATTTACGTTTAAGTCAAACGATCGTATAAAAACTTAAACCACGTGGAACCATTATCTGAGTTGCGTTAAGCGCCTGTACAGTTCAGTTATATTGTCATATAGCTACATACATGTTAGGTAATATACTCAATTGAAAATCGAACACATGATGAAATCATCTCAGAAGTAATGTTTCTGATGTTATTCATTTTAAATAAACCGTATCAGTTTGAGGGCTTATCAGTATATGGATATTTAAATAAAACTTTAATGAAAATTAATATATCTAATAGCTTCTAATGCTAACTATCACTATAAAATGTCATGAATGATCACCAGTACACAGTGTGGATAGTCATACCATAAAACGTGAAGAAGGGAATCAGTAATTGTTGTATTGTATTTTTTGCCTGAATAATTAGAGGATGTTGTTGATTTCATTATATGAAATGAATTGCATTGTTGCAAATATATTTTAAAAATGCGTTTCCCTTTGCAAGTACCAACGTTGAGCTGGGTTTTTTTACCTCACCCAAACGACGTTTTCCAGTGGGTAGAAATGATATTCTCGGACGTTTAACATCGGTCTAAGTCTCACGTCATATAAATACCTTTACATTATCCTTTCCCAAAACGCCATTAATAATCGGATATTTAATGCACTGCGTTGATGAAATCTAGGTTAACAAATGCACAGCCTTTACGGGTAAAGTGGATACCCCAAGTCGTTTCTCATTTGAAAGGTCTGTCAGATGGGACTGGGATGATACGTATATTTCTTATCACAATTAAATTTAAGAAAACTGGTCTTTTCGTGCCGAGTTACATACTATACTTGTATATAACCCCATCTCACCTTCCATATTATTAAGATGTGACTGGGCAGAGAAATACAGAGTGACATGGAGGACTACTGTAACAAAATCTGATGAAGCGGATATTTTTCATTCTGCTTGGTGTCGGGATGATTGCTATTATTCAGATGAGCTCACATGTTGATTTCTTCTTTCACGGATACCATTCCAACATTTCAAACTGGTTACTGAACGGAATAGGTCGCCTACAACACCAAACAGCTGATTGGCAAACACGGGGCACAAACGGTATTTACTGTAAGAAGCTTGTGGCTGGTGATGCTGACGAAATAAAAAAGCAAACGCAATTATGACCAAGGAGTTTCGTTCAAGCTTATTTACCTGAAATTTACCCTGCCCTGACAAATGATTGTGAACAGTATAAGAGAACACGGGGTTTCATAAACAGCACCATGACGCCCGGAGAAAGGCAGTTTCCAATTGCCTTCAGTATTCTGGTGTATAAACATGCAGAACAAGTGGAGAGGCTGCTGCGAGCAGTATGGCGACCCCATAACGTATACTGTATACATGTAGACTCGAAATCTAGTAACATGTTCAAAGCTGCAATAAACTCAATAAGAAAATGCTTTGACAATATCTTATTTCCCCCTAAGCAAGTCAGTGTCCGGTGGGGAACATATACAGTGCTGGAACCAGAGCTACTTTGTATGGAAGCTTTGTGGAAACATAAAACTCTTTGGAAATATTTCATCAACCTAACAGGCCAGGAATTTCCATTGAAAACTAACTATGAATTATACAGGGCACTGGAAGCTTATAATGGCACCAACGATATCAACGGAGGTTATAAAGGGTAAGTCAATTTTTTCCCCTGTCTTTTTATTCCAGTACTACCCTTCAGGCCTGGTACAAAGTCAGAAAACAATAATGGCATACAATCATACAATATTTCTGAACACAAAAACATGGAGGATACAAATACCATTTTTTTACCTGCATAATTAGTCTTCATTAAATTTAAATTTACAGGCATTACGATATGTTATATTGCGGTAGATATGTTGTCTTTAAATCAGTGTAGTAAGGACTAAAATCTCAAACTGAGACCCATCTTTAATTACATGTAATGTACAAAATGTAAACAATCTGCTTTATCTTTGAATACTATAATTATAAAATTACCTTGAGCAAGTAGACGTTTGTTACAAAATTATATCATTAAAACCGCATTGATTAAGTAGGTTAAAGGTAAAACAAGTATTTTGAAATATTTATTTAAGCTGAACCCACAATGTCAGGCTGACTTTCGGGCTGGATATTTAACTGTTGACAGTGTCTTTATCCTACAGTCACTAATCCAGAAACATCTGGCAAAGTCAAACTGTCGATTCTATTGCTTATTTTACGGTTTCCATAAACCATTGGATTGTGTAAATAGAGTTTCTTGCTCAAAATAATATTCGTGGTAAAATGCTTTCGATAGTGCGTGATATGTATAAAACCAATTTCAGCTGTAAAATTATTTAACAAAAGTTTTAACTCCCCAAGGGGAGTTTGACAAGGTTGTATCCTAAATCCATAGTATTCAGTATATTTGTATATCAAGTTCGAAGAAGATTTACTGTTGTATGATTGAAGACGTATTCTTATTGGAGCAGACCTTTTTGAGTTGTTTTTACGCCCTTTTGCTGACGATTCTGTCATCTAATGCGGTTATAGGTTTACAGAAGTAAATATATGAATTATCAAACATTTGTACAAAATGGGGATTAAAGGTAAATTTTACAAAAAAAAACAGAGATACTTGTTTTCTGCAATAGGGGTATAAATGAAGAAGACTGAAATATGGATATTAAATCGTCTGTGATTATACACTTCAACCTACCTTAGCTATATATTTAGGTATTTTATTTTCAAATAAACTGTCCAATTACCCTTTATAAACTGTTCAGAAAACACCAATCATTGTCCACTGCTCCTGATGACGATGACATAATAGGACATTTATATAGCGTACATATCCACGCAACCAGTACATGTTCAAGGCGCTTGAGTGTTCCCTTGATCAACGGATGTCTCTTTTCCTGGCATTCTTATAACCAATTCAACTCCCCTGGTTATTATTCAACTCATGCAGCCTGCTAGGCGCAGCGGGTTATCACACAGTCTCATCCTCACAAGGTACCCATGTGCAGCTGGGTGAACTGGGACACATAGTCACATTATTTTGTCCAATGATACTGCACGTTAAGTACTATACCCGCAACTTGGTGTCAGAGATATGGGGTTACCATCAATGGGTAACCTTAGAAAGATTCCATATACAATTTAGTAAATAATTCCGGGGTGTTGGTGTTCATACCAGAAATGTTGCTGCCTTGACTGAATGTAGTCGTTATAATATCTACCCTGATTCAATTCTAAGATGAACTAACTATTGGTGGTAAATTATTCAGTATGGAAGAAAATAGATACCCTAAACAATGTTACCTTGGGCTAAAAAGAATGGACGAAATTAGACAATAGTTAAAAGATTAATCTGCATCTATGGTTATAATTATGCCTGGATTTTCCAAAATGTTGTAAAGACTGATTGCTTTATTTGACAATTCTCGTAAAGGGTTAAATAATGTTAATAATTAGTAGTCTATTCATCCTTGTTAAATGACCACAATACTTTAGACTTCTACTCTGTCAATAAATGAACTTTTAAAATGGAATCATACCTGTTGACCTGGCTACCTGTAGTCACGGGTACATCTAAGTACATCTAAGTAATGATTAGTAGCACAGCTGCATAACCTGTAGCACGTTTTTATATCGTATTGTCTTCCACAGTTAACATAGTTTAGGTTTTCATACTAGGTTTACAATTATATTTGTGATATTCTAGTTCTTTTTACTTTCCTTCACCGACAGGTTTTCATAATTAACCTGATAACTTGTGTTATGGTTTGAAAATTGCCCACGTGACTTAAAATCTTAACTCACTCACTCTTTGTGTCAAACGCACGTAAAATGAAAAGGGTAACCCCGTATGGTGTTCCTAGAGTCTGAGAGTTTGCCACCAATACACCCAGACCCTTCAACATCAGACTCAAAGAACATCCGACATTTAGATTCTTGAGAGGCATTTAGAAGTTGGTGAATATGAACTTTAACTTTGGCTACTTCTAGGCTACTTCTTGCCCCTTCTTCAGGTGATGGAAGAATCAAACACCTGAAGAAGGGACAAGAAGTAGGACAGAAACGTTGTGTTATACAATTAACAAGAAGTTGCCATCCATATACAGTGATGTGCCATAATTATGTCATAAAATGGCCGCCATGCAGCAGTGAGTAATACGTGGGGGTCAAGTTAAAATGCTTGGTGCGCTCAAGCAACAAAATGATGGGGGATCAAATTTCACGTCGTCTGCTTCATGTAAACAAGTTCAAGGTCAAATTCTCAAAATGGGGTAGAGAAGTAAAAGCTTGTCAGAGGAGGTCAGGAAAATCATTCTTGAGATGAATTTAGTTGGATTTAAACAGGCAGACATTGTAGATGCTGTCCAGAGGGATCAAAGCACCATTTCCAAAGTTTAAAGAGAGTTCAAATGGAAAATAATGATGAGAACATGCCCAGACGTGGTAGGCCTCCAGTTTTGGCAGAGAGCGGAGACAGGACACTTTTGAAAACTGTCAAAAACAACAGAAGAAGATCACTTGGGGATATTACATGTATTGTAAATGAGGCATTACCAACTAAAGTAAGTAAGAGGACTGTTCAAAGACATCTCCACAAGCTGAATTACAGGAAAATATTAGTGAGGAAGAAATTGACAGTAAGTGCTATAAACAGATACAAGAGAATGTCATGGTGTAGGACACATTTTCATTGGAAAACTCAAACTAATTGGTCAAAAATGATATTTGGTGATAAGAGTCCAATTGTTCTTGGGAAAAATAACAACATTTCTGTTTGGAGAATGTCTGGTGAGGAGTACAGACCATATTGTGTTGGCAGCAGGTGCCCTGATTTTCAGCAAAGGGGAGGACTGTCTGTGATGATTTGGGGGTGCATTTCCTACCATGGAGCTGGTACACTGGTCCAAGTTGATGGTCATATTAACAGTGAGAAGTATGCATCTATTTTGGACGAAAATCTGTTTCCTGTCATTGCCAAACACTTCACAAATGGTGATTATCTTTTCCAAGATGACAATGCCCCATGCCATGAGTCTCGTTTTACAAAAGATTGGAAAACTACGAATGAAATCAAATGTTTATCACGGCCATCACAATCACCAGACTTGAACATCATTGAAAATCTCTGGTTGCTGATCAAAATCAGGCTACAGAGAGTTTCACGCACCATCAAATCAAAGGGGGACTTTTTCATCAGATTATCAGGATTTGGCAGTCAATACTTTTGCATCATATTCAGGCGCTATACTCATCTGTTCCAAGAAGAATAAGAGCTGTGAGAATAAATAAAGGTCACATCACAAAGTATTAGTCATCCAAAGTTTATTTTAGGGGTAAGTAAGCTTTAATTTCTACTTTACTCAGTGACCCTCTATAAGTTTTGCCCCTAAACATGGCGGCCGTTTTATGGCATAATTATGGCTCATCACTGTACTCGTCTTACATATCCGACATTTATCAACAAACAACATCAGAAAACTGCCATTTCTGAACACGTCAGCCAGGAGCCAGACCACACCATCATGTGATAAGCTAGAATGTACGAAACTGGCACTAGTGCAAGGCACACTACCAGTACACGTTTGTACAACTAATTCAAAGGTTTTCCTCAGATGCAAAATTGTGGCCTTGACCAAAACCGTTCCTGTCCACCATGTGGTCTGTGAAAGTTTACCAGTAATCGAGTAAATACAATTAAGTCATATGCTTGATGGACATTTAGAAGTTGGAAGGTAAAATAACAACATATCGTATCCACCGATGTCTTTCACTTGATGTTTACAGTGCTATATGTACTCATATGAAAGAGCACAAAGCATCTGGCAACTAGACATTATTGAGAAGTTAAAGATTGTTGTTTTGTTTTCACATAACCAGAAATTATTAGAAACATTTAAAGATTGTATTTTTAGTATTTTTTCATTCACTACTCAGCAGTGCAGGCTTAAATGTGAATATGCTAGATCAGAACATTAACTCCATGCTGTCCCAATCGGACCACCTTTCTTTCATTTCACATATGTCAGATTTTTCTTATTGAAACTTTCATAAGTCCCCAAACATTTTCTGTTGAAAGGTCAGGGCTATAGCTTGAATCTAATATGTTATTTTGGGTCGTTGTCTTTGAATGCTTTGAAAATCCCTGCTGGAAAATCCATAGAACACGTGAGCAGATTGAAGTAAATGTCCTCGAGAATGTCCCTGTTCATATTCCCTTCAAATACACAGTGGGGGTTGCCCCTAACACAGATATGCCATCCCACACGTTAAATTTCAGACGGTACTTTGGGCGCTGATACAAAGGTTTTTCAGTTTTTTGGTCCAGAATTTCATTGTATTAGGAAACAGCCACACAGAACTTTCATCTGAGAAAATCACATTGTCCCAGTTAAAATGTCTATGCTTTAAGCACCAGTTCAACCTTCGCTCCTTTTGTTCAGTTCAGGTTTTCGACTTTTTGCCAACCCATTGCATGCAGCTCAGTTCTAATTGTCTCCTTACACAGCCACAGTTCCTCTATCAATCATATCCAGACTTACGTTTTCTAAACTCCTTCGTTTGTTTTAGAAACAAGAATACCAAGCCGCCTCCTTGTCACCGACAGTCAATTTTCTGGGCCTACCTGCGCCTCCCTGGTGCTCAATGCCATATATATTTGCAATATTTTTTCAAAACACGATAAACAGTGGACAAAGGGATGCCTGTTCTACTTGAAATCACTTTTAGCTGATCTGATGTCCTTGTTATAATACTCTAAAATCAACTTTCTCTTCTCTAAATCATCCATACTGAGGATCACTGAAAATGTCGTCTGCTAGCAAGTAAACAAAGGGGGATAACTCTTCACAAACTAATGAAAAAGGATTAACGGAGTAGTCTCTCTTGAATGAAACTAAGTACTTGATAGCTGGTCAAGGTTGTGTATACTAGAAATCCAATTAAACATATTCCTAAAATTCTCAATAATTTCTGGTCATACCATATGCTGCTCGTAATTATATTCTGTCATTCACCTGATGAAGGGGCAAGAAGTAGTCGTGTTGTAAATATTTAAGAAGTTGTAAATCCATATCATACGTTGTTACATTTAAGCCCCTTATTTTACAGGGCTAATCTTGAGAGATGGAAGGGCCGTGGAGACCCTCCGCACAAAATCCGACCACGAAAAGGGGGCGTTCACATCGCTGCCACCCGAGGGTATGTCGACTACCTACTCCACAACAATGTGTCACGTGACTTATTGGAGTGGGTCAAGAAGACAAGTGTCCCTGATGAAACCTACTTCGCCACCCTAAACTACAACCCACACCTCAAAGTCCCGGGGTCTTATAAAGGTACGTCTATATGTTTGTGAATGTCTCAAATGCCTAACGGCGTCTTCATATCTTTTTTAACCGTGTTTGGCAGCCTGACTCCTGAGATAGTCTTCAGTCAGTCCTGCTCCACAACGAAGCACATGTGATACATGTGGTCTCACATGCCTAAACTTGCCTCTGTTCACCCAGCAGAAAATGGGTACCTGGTTGGATAAGTCATGTGACAATTTAACCTTCTAGCCCCTATCAGGCAACTTGGTTTATACGGGGTTCAGACTGTAGCGCTTTGTGCGTGGCCCTCCGTGGTGCGGAATTCAGCGCATTACAAATGTCTTTATTATGTATTATTATTCTCTTACACTTTCTGGATTTCAAGGATGTAAAAGGATTAAACAGCCATTCAACATATAGTTTTTCTTGCAGTTACATACACTTCTCATTTTAACGTGGCTTTTCGTTAAGCTATAAATGTAAAAAAAAAACAAATTAGAGGGTAATTTGGGTCCATATAGTAGTATCCCCTCCACGCACACTCTTCTAAAAAATATATGTTAATTAACGTATTTGCAGGAAGTAATAAGGTTATTACTGAATATGTGAAACATACGATTCCAAAATTCTCCATAATTGTTTCCTGTTCCTTGACTGTCTTTTTGTGAAGCTGTCTGTGTGTCTGTATTCTGACTTGTGTATTTGCACATGCAGGAGATGTGGACGATGGGCTCCACCACGCGATGGTCCGCTACAAGATCTGGGGCGAACGTACTAAATGTTCCGGGAAGTTTACTCGCAACATATGTATCTTTTCTGTAGGGGACCTAGTGCGAATGACGTCCTCTCCCTTCTTATTTGCAAATAAATTCTTCTACGACTATCACCACCTTGCTTACGACTGCCTTGAGGCCTGGCATCAGAACAAGGTCGCACAAGAGCTGCAAAGACGTCTTGACTTCAACACAACAGTCTAAAGCAACAGATGGGTGGTCAAACATCACTTCTAGACAATTGCTAGAATGGTTGAAAGCTGTTAACCTGAGGTACTTGGCAACAGAAAGGAAGTACTTTGGTGTCATTACAATCTGACAATGATAAACACGTGATTCTTATTTTGTCGTCAATGCACTATGGACAAAGTGTCAAGCAAAACGTTTCTTATGATTATAAAACAATTGCAAATGTTTTGAAGGTTTTGTGAATGTAGACTGTATACCTCTTATTCAAATTTGGATTGATTTCAAAGGTCGCTCCATATTATAATAAGAGTTATCTCATCTACAGTGCGACCCCATATACATCAACACAGGAGGTGAATCTAATCTATGTATCAGTAAATGTATTGCCGGGTACGGAGGATGCAGTTGCGTGCTGCGTGTGAGGTGTACGTATGACGCTGAACATCGTGAAGAAGAGCAGCTAACCGAGTTGATTTTTATTTCGCTCTGGGGAAACAATAAGAGAGACGTGGAAGGAGGACAAACATAATTTTGTGTGGAATTTTATTGGAAAGTGAATCTTAAGACTCATGTGAACATACGACTTTAGAAACACAAACTGGTGCCAGGTCGACTAATTATATGAAACCATTATGTCCTAGGGAGATTGCACGTACACAGAATTGGTAAAGGGTCTCTGATAAACCCTGCCCTGTAATAGCAAAACTAATGCACAGTAAGGATAAGATGAAGGTGATAAGTTTGAGAGAAACCTTAAAACCAAAGGTTGTGCGATAACCAACAACCTAATATAGAAAAAAAAAGTCAAGAAATCAAGAAGTGCCAATCTATGGATCCATCTCAAGGTGAAAAGACCATCTGAACATATATTTTTTCTAAAACTAGGAAACTGTCGTATGCTCCTAAAGGTGTTATGCGCGTTTCACTCACTGCTGCATCTACTTGTGGTGACTTTACGTGCGTTTCACTCCTCCAAGTTTGAGATGTGTTTTATTTTTCAACGAGACAAAAATAAGGACACATCCTTAGTTGATATATCATTAGAACCCTTATTTAAAGTTTCTATAAAGGGCTTTGGCGACTTTGTTTTTAACAATATATTTTAACAATATTGACGAAAGTATAAACATTATCACAGAAGCTCATATTTTGCTCGGGAAAGCACGAGAAAGGGAAGTAAAATCCTTTAGCAATGGGTTGGATGGGAATGGGAAACTTTACTAAACTATTCACACACAATGATGGTCTTCTGTTGACTTGAAACAACAAAAGCCAATGCTCCTTAGTCGGAGGTATCTGTTAACAACCATGTTGATCCTCTGGATTTGAATAGTAATATCCCCGCTTCCATTTTCAATCCTTTGACCGCCACCGTGAAGTCGATCGTCATCCCACTGTTGGTAGGCCCTCATGCCTTGACTTTATATCTGATCAGGTACACCCTCGATAATCACTTCTACTATCAGTTAATTGATACTTTTCAAATGTATTGTAATTAGTAAATGATTTTGATTTGGTAGAAGGAATAAATAACTATGATTGTTAGTGGCTGTACCTTCAAAGGGGGTTGAAGTAGCGTAAAATAAATGTCCCCTGAGAGGGTACGTAAGTCCCTTTTCATTCAAAGTATTTTTCTTTTCTGAATTTAAAAGTAGCATATTTGTTCATTTAATGTATGGCTATTTTGCTAAACTATCACCAACACCTGAAGGTATGATGTAAATCCAGCTAGGGTACATGCAGGTACCAAAAGTAATGTAAGTCCTCATGGGTCCTAGTATAGTGATCTACCTTCAGTTGCTGGTGATCCATAGCCTGTTTTATAATTACATGCTAGTTTTACCTTCTCTGTGATACTCTAGTATTTTTTACTGTTCATTTTCAACAGGTTTTAATTTCTAAATTTAGTGATGTTTACAATGATAATTGATTGTTCTCGCCACGGTTTGGCTGAAATATTGCCGATATGACGATAAATATTAACTCACTCACTCACTTCTACTATCTTTATCAAGGGTTCCAATACGACTCGTTGTCTTTTTCGAAATGACGTAAATTCTTCTCCCGAAAAAATCAAAATACCTTTCAAAGATGTAGCAGGCACATTTAAATTGATATTCCACAGAGTATCACTGTCATCTTTGATGATCTGCTTGCTTATCAGTACTAACAGAAAATGGTCACAGAAAAACTGGGTTCACATTGTGTCATTCACCTGTGCTGAAGCCTTTGAAATCAAGGTTCATACCAACGAGGGTCTGTCTCAGCAAAACGCACACCCTCACACCCACCCCCGTCTCTCTACCCCCTTTTTTTTCAATATTCGTGGACCCGCCTATGCTTACACAGAGTGTTGTTATACACAGTGTTGTCTTGTTACACATCGTGCATACAATGTTCTTGGGTTAACCTTCCATATTCCATAGAATCAAGCAGGTAATCAATATCATAAATCATAGATCTGTTTATAGTGCAAAACAAACATTATACAAAATTGACCATGATTAAATATAGGGATTAGAATGTAGTTGTATGGCATTTCACCAATAAGGAGAACAAGATATCAAGAAGACGCCCCCTTCCTTTGAAGTGTTTTTTCGGAAAAGGTTAGCACATATTTCCCGACCTTTAGTACCTGCTACAAACACATGCAAAATCAAGTCACCAGAAAAAACGGGAGCTTATGGAACAAACAAAACATATGTCACTTCATTCTCTACTTCTGTGTTAGTCAGAAAATAAACATTTATCCTGCACGAGACCCAAACAAATGCCATATAAAAGGCAACTGCACGTTGAATATTTGATTTTACAACAGTTGTCTAATGTGGGAGACATTCATAAATATATGTATGGTCTTTTATACCTGTTAGCATTAGACTTTTTAAAATGAATGTTAGACCCAGCCACAATTTTATTATGTATTTGACTACTAGTCTCTTACAGTATACACTGGTTATCCTTCTCATCCTGTTTATTTGTGTGTTTAAGGTGATCGTTGTCCTTTGCTTAATTTGTTTTAACCATGCTGTATGTCTCACTGTTGTAAAAGGAATTCCTTTGTCGGGCAATAAAGTATTATTATTATTATTATTATCAGCTCTTCCATTTAACCATTTACCTTGTAGGCAACGACTTTGTCAGAAAACACCTGACTGACTGAGTTTGGTTTGACGCCGCTTTTAGCAATCTTCCAGCAACATCAGAAATGGGCTTCACACATTGTACATATGTGGGGATTCGAACCCGGTCTTCGGCGTGACGAGCCAACGCTTTAACCACTAGGCTACCCCACCGCCCCTGCTGTGGGTAGGTGGGTTGAGCCTAGAACAAGATAAGATGTTCGAGGCACCCATCAGCAGTTTGTGTTTTGCGATGTATGTTTAAGTCAAACGGTATTATAAAACTAAAACCACGTGGAACCATCTGAGTTGCGTTCAGCGCCTCTACAGTTCTGTTATATTGAGATACCGCTAACGTACACAAAATATTCAACTGAAAATCGAACACATGATGTTGTTCTGTTGTTGTCTGTTGTTCTTCATTTTAAATAAACCGTGTCAGTTTGAGAGTGTATTATTACATGGATATTTCAATAAAACATCCATGAACACAAACGGTGAATTGTTGGAAATATAATTTTAAAGGGCAGTTTATTATTACTTGTTGGTACTTAAGTACGCCGCTTAACTTAAGTACCAACTTGCACATATATACCGCAAAAAAAAAAAAGGCCACGTGATAGATGGTTTTGTTTAACAGCACACACTTTAATTTGCTCTAATTAAGGAAATATAATTTTAAAGGGCAGTTTACCATTACTTGTTGGTACTTAAGTACGCCTCTTAACCTAAGTACCAACTTGCACATATATACCGCAAAAGATAAAAAGGCCACGTGATAGATGGTTTTGTTTAACAGCACACACTTTAATTCGCTCTAATTAACAATCAAAAGGCATGGGGATTGAGTTCAAACTTGACAGACTGCGGCATAAGGACACTCTTGGAAATCACATTTAGAGTTCACACAAACACAATCACCAAAATGGTACCATTAGGATACTTTAAAGTCAGTATCGTGTGTAACGGCCATGGGCATCGATGACGGCGTTGCATCGTCTGTACATGGCTTGAATTAGCCGGTTGATGAAGGCCATAGGCACTTGAGTCCATACTCTGCGTAATGCCTGATCGGGCCCAGCCGCAGTTGTCGGCCTTGATTCAGTCTTATTTGAATCTAGTGACTTTGGAAATCACATCTAGAGTTCACATAAACACAATCACCAAAATGGTACCATTAGGATACTTTAAAGTCAGTATCGTGTGTAATGTCCATGGGCATCGATGGCGGCGTTGCGTCGTCTGTACATGGATTGAATTAGTCGGTTGATAGGCCATAGGCACTTGGGTCCATACTCTGGGAAATGCCTGATCGAGTCCAGCCGCAGTTGTCGGCCTTGGTTGGAGGTCATTCAGTATTCTTTGAATCTCGTCCCAAAGGTGTTCTATTGGACTTAAATCTGACTGTGTGCAAGTACTTTTAGGGGTTGGATGCCATGTTGTCTTAGGAAGTCCAATGTTGCTCTGGCAGTGTGGGCACGAGCGTTGTCTTGTTGGAAGATGTGATTTCTACGACGTCCAAAATGTGGTACAACGTGGGGTCGTATGACTTGGTCAATACAACGAGTAGCTAGACCAAGATTCGCGAACACCACAGTGCCAACTCTGTGGTTCAGACCAATTGCAGTCGGTTTGGGCGGTGACAAGCGGTGAGAGCAGGACCACGATATTGTCTGTGGCATCAGAGGTTTCTTCCACGCAAACGTCGAAGCACTGTATCGGCACTAGTAAGTCTCAATATTAGTCTGGCGTGTTGTTTCCGTCGCTCTGGTGAAGCAATCCTGCAGATGGTTGCTCACAATCTGTCGGTCTTAACGTTGCCATGTTATTGAAGGTCGTCCACTGCGTGGACGGTCTTGGATGCTGAAAGAGGCCTTATACCACTCCTGCAGTCAGTAGATTGTGCAAATGAGATGAAATGAAACAAAATTGATTCTTTATAACGATATGTCGGTGCAAAATAAGAAAGTAATAATAATTTCGTTAATTTAACTTTCATTGTAACAAGTCATTTATCACCCTTTCACGCAGAAGATTCAGTGTAATGAGGTCTTTTAGAGGTTTCATCATAGCTATTTATAGACAGTGAACGTAGCCGGCGTCTGTACTACAGCTGAGTATGTTGGCACCGAGGTGTCACATATCCATTTAACATCACTTTCGTAGTGCAGTGCAAGTAGAGTAACATCGATTTGACATACACTTGCTGCTTTCAGAAGAGAGTTTGAGAATATTTGATGAATCAAAGGATTTTGAGAGAGCAATATTATTTGAAGCTCAAAAGAACTGCCGTGACAAGCATGGTGCTCATTTCTGCATATGTGTGCATTAGGAGAGGTGCTGAAGGAGTACTGTGAGATTGTGTATATACCCTGATGTCCAATATGCAATGAGGTCAGTTTTGAATGGACTCGAGACAGCATGGTTGACAGCAGACAGCCAAATCATTTTGTACCCTTGTTCATATGCTTACAATTGCAAGTACAAGATAAACGCAGCGGTAAAGTAGATGAACAACATGTTGAGGACAAGAGAAAGAAAGCATTTTTGACACTTTTCAACGAGGTGTCAAGAAACATTCAACTGCTCAGCAAGGAAAAGATAGTAAAATGAATCAATGAATGAAAACACATGTACACCATCTGTTTCTGATTTCAGTGTCAGTGAACACTCAAGGGAATCAATCAAAAGTGACGAATTTAAAAGTCCGAGCATGTTGATGGAAAGGAAACAAACATTCCAGATGTTGGTAACCAACCACAAAAACTATTTCCTAAACGTAAGATTGGTACTCACAAGTGAACATGCCAGACTGGGTGGTTCCATACATGGAAGTGGCTTCATTATCATGAACACTCAGATAGTGTCTTTTGTTTCCATTTGCATAAAAGCAATCAAAGAAAATATACCTCTAACCCGTGCACAGAGAAAGCTTTCATTTTGACGGATACTGGAAGAAGGCTACTGAGAAATTTGAGAAACATGAAAAGAGTAAAAGTCATCAAGAAGCAGTTGAAAGAGTAATTGTATTGCCTCTGCATACAAGAAACATTGGTGACTTGCTGTCAACAGAGTTTGATGAAACTAGAAAGGAGAACAGACAATGTCTTCTAAAAATCCTGTCATATCTATAGTTTCTTGCTCGTCAAGGGCTAGCTCTCAGAGGTGACAAAACTGAGACTGATTCAAACTTTCTTCAGTTACTTGTCTTCCAAGCCAAAGATGAGCCTATTCTGAGTAATTGGTTGAAAAGGAAAACAGATAGGTATACTTCGCCTGAGATACAGAATCTCCTTCTTGATATTATGGCAAAACAGTCTTGCGAGAGGTGATACGACCTGTCAAGAAAGTACTTTCTTTCAGTAATGGCAGATGAATGTGCTGATGTGTTTAATAAAGAGCAACTTGTAGTCCGCATCAGATGCATTGATGAGAAATTGGGACATGAAGAATTTGTTGGATTCTACGAGGTTGCAAACATTGAAGCTAAAACCATATCCATCCATTACCTGTCCAATCATCACTCCCAGATTAAACGCGCCATAATATCAACTCTAACACGAAGAGCCAAATCTATCTGTGACCCCGTCAAACTACGCGCTGAGATACATCACCTCAAGAGAACTTTCATCACCGGCTATCTCAATAACCTTGTTGAGCAGACCATAGCTAAAACTCTCAACCAGCAGAACCAACGCCGACCCAAAATGAACCATCGCCAATCAGGATCCAAGGCCAGATTAGTCATCACATCAGCCGGCTTCTCAGAAAAACTACAAGCATAGACGTGACATTTTATTCTGACAAAACTTTGAAGACCATCCTAAAGGCAAATGGACGAGGTACCAGCAACCAGACTACGCACAAAACCCCGAGGCTGCATATACCAACCAAACTGCAACTGTGGCAGTAGCTACATTGAGAGAGACATCACGCCCCTTTGATATACGCCTCAAAGAATACAAAACATCTGTTGAAAAAAGCCGACAGCAAATCAGTCCTTTCGAGCATATAAATAACAACCCCACCCACTCCATTGACTGGCAACAGACTAGCATCTTGGCTACCAATGTTCACGACTGGCGCAAACGGAAAATACTAGAAGCAATCAACATCAGGAGATTAACCCCAGAGATTAATAGAGATCAAGGTGTATACCTCCCTAATGCCTGGAACATCACAAAAGCCGCCTCTATTGTCATTTAATTAGCTGTATATCACTGCTTGTGTACACATCTCCTTATCAACATTATTTTATAACTTCTAATTGATCTGTCGTCATTGATTGGTTGTATATAGATGTACATCTCTGGCTTCCTGTAAATCTAATTATCACTTCATTAGCTGTATTCACATCTCCTTATCCCTCATTGTTTGTGTCAACTGGCTTTACTTTATCCCTATTATCATTGTTTTTACTGCTTTTCACCGGTCCTCTCTGATTCATTGTATATACATGTACTTCTGTGGCTTCCTGTAAATTCTGGTATATATAGTATGTTTTGTATATAGTATGTCTTTATATCACCTGAAGAAGGGGCAAGAAGTAGCCCAGAAACGTCGTGTTATACAATAAAGAAGAAGTTGTCATCCATATACTCGTTTTATATATTCATCAACTTCTAAATGCCTCTCAAGAATCTCAATTTCCTCTTTGGTGCAAACTTAGCCGTCTGCATTTTGAGAAACAGTGACAATCTCAGCAAATCTCTCCAGGGAAACATATCAGCTGCACAGCAGATGGCTTCTGCAACCTTAGCTGTCTTAGAAAGCCCTCATCAGAAACGATGAACACTTCTCTCTCTTCTTTCAAACCAGAAAATCAAAGCCACACAACTTGATGTGCCTGGGCCAGTTCTACCAAGGACGAAAAGGCCCCTCAAGAGAATAGGTGATGCAGCACATCCCCATGTACCCTCAGACAGTAGAGGAGTATTACAGACAAGTGTATTTCACGGCTCTAGATTTGCTCACCAGCAGCATCAGAGACAGGTTTAATGAACCTGGCTATATGCTCTACCAGAACCTGGAGATTGTACTCTTTAATGCTGCTGAAGGAAATGACTACACAACGAATTTGACTTTGTTTCCAAAGTCTATGGATCAGATATTGATAGCTCCGCTTTTGCAACACAGCTGAATATTTTGTCAGTGAATATGTCGAAAAGCAAAGAGTTTGATGTCTCAGATGTGACGGCCCACGTGAAGGCGACAGGTGTCAGTATCTTCACTGAAGTTGTCACTGTTATAAAGCTCATCCAAGTAATGCCCTCAACAAAGTCAACGAGTGAAAGGTCCTTCAGTACCTTTTAGGAGATTGAAGACATATCTGATTTCCACCATGGCCCAAAGGCGTCTGAACAACTTGATGGTCCTTCATGTGCACAGGGACAA
The DNA here is from genome assembly GCF_003918875.1 of Haliotis rubra. NCBI lineage: Eukaryota > Metazoa > Mollusca > Gastropoda > Lepetellida > Haliotidae > Haliotis > Haliotis rubra. Next base: position 1,021,720 of record NW_025767061.1, on the reverse strand, counting down.
AACGGACAACCTCAACCTGAGAGATATAGCAAACGACTTTGTGAGAAGAAGTGAATACAGGTTGTTCACATTTGGAAAATTCTGATGTTTGATGTATGAAAGAATCTGAAAAACATGCTAACCCGTAGTTTAAAATAGTAGTATTTTCTGACACTAAAGTTTACTTTAATACTATCTCTTTCTCTCCCCTCAACCCCCACACCACACCCTGAGCTACCAAAATATTTACTGTAAGAAGATCGTCGTGGGAGATGCTGACGAAATAAAAGAGCAAATGTAATTATGACCAAGGAGTTTCTGTTCAAGCTATTTACCTGAAATTTACCCTGCCCTGACAAATGACCGTGAAGAGTATAAGAGAACACGGGGTTTCATAAACAGCACCATGACTCCGGAGAAAGGCAGTTTCCCATTGCTTTCAGTATTCCGGTGTATAAACATGCAGAACAAGTGGAGAGGCTGCTGCGAGCAGTATGGCGACCCCATAACGTATACTGTATACATGTAGACTCGAAATCTAGTAACATGTTCAAAGCTGCAATAAACTCAATAAGAAAATGCTTTGACAATATGTTATTTCCTCCTAAGCAAGTCAGTGTCCGGTGGGGAACATATACAGTGCTGGAACCAGAGCTACTTTGTATGGAAGCTTTGTGGAAACATAAAACTCTTTGGAAATATTTCATCAACCTAACAGGCCAGGGATTTCCATTGAAAACTAACTATGAATTATACACGGCATTGACGCATATAATGGCACCAACGATATTGGCGGAAGTTATAAAGGGTAAGTCAGATCTCCTTATTTTCTTTTTTATTCCAGTACTACCCCTCAGGCCTGGTACAACGTCAGAAAACAGTAATAGCATACAATCATACAATATTTTCTGTATACAAAAAACATGACGGATATACAAATTTGCGAATATTACTTGTATAATTAGTGTTACTTTAAATTTACATTTATTAAGATATGTATGGTAATATTGCAGTAAAGATTTTGTCCTTAAATCAGTGTAGTAAGAACTAAAAGTCAAAGTGGAACCCCCTTAAATTACATACATGTATTGTGCAAAAATGTAAACAATCCATTTCCTCTTTGCATGCTTATAATATCTGCCCTTCTTGATCATGAGACCATGAGGAGAACATCTGAATCTGCATAGCGAAGGAAGAATTTTCTTAGTTGCAGGTATTGCTCTGTATTTAAAAGGGATTTGATTGTAATGGTAAAAGTGGATTCGGGCGAATATACTAAAGATGTTTGAATGTACATATCTTTTAATCTTTGTGATACGGCATTAAACAATTACCTTGGGAAAGTAGACGTTTGTGACTAAATTAGATCACTAAACCACATTGATTAAGAAGGTGAAACACATGATGTAAATAGCTATTGTATTTGGGGAAGATATTTACATTTCAAATCATAGACTTACAACGTATTGTAAATATTCATTTAACCTGAACCCAGAATGGCAGGCTGACTTTCAGGGTGGATATTCTGCTGTTGACTCAAGCATGTCTTGCTTTGACTGTATTGGTTTTTCCATCACAAGGGGAAATATTTCGATGTAAAACAATGAAGGATTAAGTCATGCTTGCTCCTCATTTAATCCTTGCATTTTAAAACAAATTGAATTAATTGATAAATTTTGATATTGTGTAGATAGTTGATTTTAGTATTGGTAGAGTTTAAGTTGCACTTAATATGGTGATCTACGTTCAGTTGCTGGCAATGTATAATCTGTTTTATATTGTCATGTCCTAATTAGTATCTACTTTTAAGTCGCATGCTAGTTTTAAATCTCTAACTATGATATTCTAGTTCTTTACTGACCTTTGCAGACAGGTGCGTATATAAGCTTTATTTCATGTATACATTTACAAATTTACAACTTTCATAGTCACGATATGGCTGAAATACTGCCGATGTGACTTTAAATCGTAACTCACTCACTCACTCTACTGTTGACAGTGGTTTTACCCCTACATGTACAGTCACTAATCCAAAGATATCTGTCAAAGGTTCGATTCTATTGTTTTTTGTCGATTTCCACAAAGCATTTGATTGTGTGATAGAGACCTTTTATGGTATGTTCTTGCTCAAAATAATATTCCTGGGTAAAATCCTTTCAATAGTGCGTGATATGTAGAAAAAACAAATTTTAGCTCTGTAATTATATATAAAAATAATAGCCGAAGTGGAGATTATATTGTTTTAACGGACTGTGACCTGTGGCCTGTGGTATGGCCTGGGGCGCGGAGGGATACACACACGAGACGGCCCGTGAGACCATCAGTCAGCGCATAGCACGAGCCGCGAGCAGCATGGCGAGTAAGCGAGAGAGCGAAGTGCTCGACATATGGCTCAGAGAAACGGGATTTACTGAAGGTACCATCAATAAGCTGATTAAAGAAGAGTTTTCTGCCCCTGAAGAATTGGCTGAGTTGGAATAAAAGTGACAAAAGAAAGCCTTAACCTCAAGCTCGCTCAAAGTTGTCAAATTTAAATTCAGTAACGCAAACAATCAAAAATACAAATATTTCTCTGTTTGTAATGCCACATCTTCATCGGTTATTCCTTTAAACAGTTTCAGCCCCCTCTCTTTCACCTCCACAAACCATGCTACTGCTTCTTCACCAAGAGCTTCAACGATAACAGAATCAGATTCAAGTCCGACTAATGCTTCCTGATAACGTTTTGGGAGGTCTGTATCTCCAGAAGCTGTTCCTTCCAGAATGGCAGTCTAACTTTATTTATAACACCATCCAATCCAGCGGCTATCATCATTGCCAAAATGAGATAGGGTTGCTAAGGCATGATGGTGGAAGCCTATTTTCTATATATGGGTGTTTTCCGTTTTTCTTTACTCGAAGCATAGCCCCTCGGCCGTCAATTTTCCAATCAGCTGAGGACGGTGCCAATACATGGTTGTGAAGAACCTGATAGGATGTAACATCTGACATGAAACTGCACACACTGTATTTCGATGTTCTTGCAAACCCGCTATCCAGTACCTACCTGGCGAAGTCTGATAGACCGTTTTCTTTGGTGTTCATCGTAGAAAACATTCTCCCCTGAATCCTTCTTTAAGATGGAAAAATTAAAATGCGCCGATGCACCAATTCCTAATTCTGTTTTCTCCGCATGAATGAAACGTCATAGCCTCTCTGATCAGCTATTTCCAGAAGACCTTCCTTAAACTTAAAACCATGTCAGGGCTGTGTATGCCATTCTTGGTTTTAAAACTGCCTCAAATTTTCCTGGCTGTTCTCAACATGAAACCGATCGATATCGACACCTGCAGCTTGCATTTTAACGTCTAGATCCATGAAGAAATGGTTAAATTTATTCAGTATCTTGTTGCTGCAGTATGCGCTTCTTTCATAAACTGGCTTCTTTGTAACTTGATCAAAAAGCATAAACTCCACTTCCACCCCCGAGAGGAGGATGTCATACCCCATCCCATTAAGACGTTCAATTTGTTTTTCTGGCAACATACCTGGGGCATGCGGTTTGGGGAGAAGCATCTAGATCCCAGGTTGTTCGCATATCACCTGTCCAATTCTATGGTCTTCTTGCCCGCCCATCCATGTGACAGGATGCAACGTTTTGTAAATGCTTCAACTGTATATTTCCCAACGTCTGGGGATACTTAGAGGATAGAGGTACAAGTCTACCTGAAGGTACGGGCACGGAGAATACCTGGTGACAATGAGAAAGAGGTTTAATGCATCAAAGCTTAATATAACTGGATTGCTCACGCGAAAGTGAGCACGGCAAAAGTAATACACATAGTGTACGATCACGACCGACTTGGGAGAAAGGGAAGCATGATATCAATCTTTTACGGAAATTATTCAAGGAGTCTGGTCAGACACCCCGATGAAATGACTTAAAAAGACGTTTGAACTATATCATCAGGCGGTAGTGTAGGGTACAAAGTGTTGAAGACAGCGTTGACACAATTTGGTACCAATTAGGAACAACATGTCGAACAGACGACGAATTGTTAGAGCCAATATAGTAAACCTGCCCTGTTCTGGTCTATTTTGCTGCAACCTTTTCGGGACGCTCTACCTTTGTTCAACAAGATGATAGATCAAAATTTACCAATATCATTAATTTTATAAATGTGTAGTATTATTTGATGCCAGTTTTCTTTCAAATTTCTCTTCATGCAGCATTTCTTAATGCAACAAATTCAAACCCTGTCAGATTCCTCAATTTGACTTGTATCGTTAGACACACGTGTAGTTAACCTGACTAGTTCACCATTATTATGACAAGTATCTTTATCAAAGGACTGCGACTTCAAGGAGAAATATTATATAATCACGTCAACTTTTAATTCTGGATACCAAACGCTTTAAGGTGCGACCAGTTCCCCTGACAAAATATGTTTATATTATTCCAAAACTATTTTCGGGGGTACATATTTAATCTTTTTATCCATTTCAGATCATTCAGGAAACATTAACCCTGCTGTCATCGGACTAATCCGACATGTCGCTAAACGCTTGTTCCAACATATTCTGAGGATTTAATCATGTTTTATAGCTATCAATTGAACCTGACTTGAACGGTTTGAGAGGCATGTTTTACGTGTTTAAACCACAGTCATATGGAAAGTATCGTACCTTTGGTATATTCCAATTCCATGTTGAAAAATATTACGTTGCATTCCGGATGGGAAACAAGTTGTCCCCGTGAAGTACCGTTAATATCACACAACACGAAACGAATGAAATCGTAGTGAAGCGTCATCGCCTGTGACATTGTTTAAAGTTAACTTTCTGATGTCTGGCCGACAAATGCAATAGGAACCTACTACGCATGAAACTCTACCTTGACTCACCACTCTTTTCTCCTTATATATACAGCATAAAATTTGGAATAAAAATCAAAGCTCACCCGGACATGGCGGTAATGAAGATGACTCATAAGGGTATATTCCTGACTGCGAGCAGAATCTAAGTTTCGAAAGCCGAATTACTTTTTATCAGTGATTCCGTAAGCGACATATGATTTCTTCCCAAACCCCCAAACCTTTTCCGAACGACTGTTTGATTTGAAAAGTAAAGGATCATTAATACATAAGCCTCTTCTTAATTAGAAGAGCCTATTTTGTCCTTAAAAACTTTTCTTTAAATTGTAACGAGAACTATTAATGAGTATCTGATCATCTTACGATTCGAGGCGGGGGCAGCCTCGTGGTTAAAGGGGCCGCTCGTCACGCGGAAGACCCGGGTTCGATTCCCCACAGGGTTACAATGTTCTGGTAGTCCTCCGCCGTGGGTTTGCTGGAATTTTACTTAAAGCGGCGCAAAACTCAACTCTAAGTAGAGGAATAGGAAAAATGGTATCACTCCATCCTCATCACCAGCTACATGAAACACTGCTGGACACAAACGTGTGCTGATCTTGATCATGACAGCGCTGTTAATACAAACGAATACGGTGTACTTCAATATTGTTTAACTTACATCGTGCATAATTTGCTTAACTGTACGGCTCACGAATACATCCACCTTATGATTCAAAACTCACTCACTCATCTTACGATTCAATGTATCCTTTGGAATTTTGTAAATACAAAATGTATTAACCTGAAAAGGATATAACTAGGGTGCATGTCCTGGGGTTTGCAGAGTTCCACTAGTCAACTGAGCCTTTTTCCTCGTTGGTTGTTATTTGGGCATGAAATTATATTTATGAATCTATTCCGCTCACGTACATCTGCAGCAGATACAATGTATTCAGGTCTTGTCCTTGCGGTATATTCCAAAGGAACATGTTGATGACTGTGCATCATCCCGGTATCCTGTATCTTTGCTATTTGGCTTTGATTAAATAGTTCCAGCAAAACCGGCAATGTTTTGACAAATTCTCATTTTCTCCGTTTGAAAATGAGGGAACATCTCATGCTCTTAGTATTATATCTTAATTCACAATTTACCAAATGTATTCTGCAAAAAAAAAGAAACGCGTAAAAGAGTAATTAGAAATATGTGACGTTATTTTGTTGGTATTTATACAATATGGATACCAAATATGAATTTCTTATGTTTGTATGAATAAAGTAGGGTAAAAATAACAGCGGAAAGTGGGGAAACACAAGAATCAAAACTATGTGGAAGTGGGACGGCCGAACACATCATCATGAATTGAACGTTCAACATGAATTGTTAGGCTATGGAAATAACGGGTTTTCATTTGCCTGTTATCACACTTATGTAGCAAGTGAAAAGTGAAAACATGCCCCGACTGACAGAAGCTTAACATCATCAGTCGACTGCATACAGGCGTCTCGGCTGCGAGCGTTTCTTTCCGCGTATCGCCAAGACCATGATGTTCGAACAGCCGTTATCACACACATTGTAAGAGGTGACTAACGGGATCAGGTGATCAAACTCGCTGACTTGGTTGATACATGTCATCGTATCCCAATTGCGTAGATCGATGCTCATGCTGTTGATCACTGGATTGTCTGGTCCAGACTCGATTATTTACAGACCGCCGCCATATAGCTGGAATATTGCTGAATGCGGCGTAAAACTAAACTCACTCACGTTATCAATCGCAGGGGCCAACATGTGACCTACCCAGATCTGGTCAACCACGTTTCACCTTTGCAGTGCTGGATAGGTTCGACCGCCTCCTCCGTGGTGTAGTGGAATTAGAACGTCCGCCCGGAGAGCGGAAGGTCGCGGATCTCGATCCCCGACCGCGTCATACCAAAAGACCTTTGAAATATGGTACTTGTTGCACTCTGTCTGGCGTTCGGCATTAATGGGTACAACAAGGACTGGTCGGCTCGGAGTCAGTATATAATGTGTCTGAGTGGGGTATCTCGTGCTTCACTGCGGCATGGTATAGTATTACCAGAAATTATTGAGAATTTTAGGAATATGTTTAATTAGATTTCTAGTATAAACAACCTTGACCAGCTATCAAGTGCTTGGTTTCATTCAAGAGACAACTCCGTTAATCCTTTTCATTAGTTTGTGAATAGTTGTCCCCCTTTGTTTACTTGCTAGCAGACGACATTTTCAGCGTGATCCTCAGTATGGATGATTTAGAGAAGAGAAAGTTGTTTTTAGAGTATTATAACAAGGACATCAGATCAGTTAAAGTGATTTCAAATTAGAACAGACATCCCTTTGTCCACTGTTTATCGTGTTTTGAAAAATATTGCAAATGGATATGGCATTGAGCACCAGGGAGGCGCAGGTAGGCCCAGGTAGGCCCAGAAAATTGACTGTCGGTGACAGCAGGCGGCTTGGTATTCTTGTTTCTAAAACAAACGAAGGAGTTTAGAAAACGTAAGGCTGGACATGATTGATAGAGAAACTGTGGCTGTCTGTAAGGAGACAATTAGGAACTGAGCTGCATGCAATGGGTTGGCAGAAAAGTAGAGGAATTCCATCACCGATCATGAAACCTGAAGAAAAGGAGCGAAGGTTGAACTGGTGCTTACAGCATAGAAATTTTAACTGGGACAATGTGATTTTCTCAGATTAAAGTTCCGTGTGGCTGTTTCCTAATACACTGGAAATTCTGGACCAAACAAACTGAAAACCTTGTATCAGCGCCCAAAGTACAGTCCGAAATTTAACGTCCGGGGTGGCATATCTGTGTTAGGGCAACGCCCCTCTGTGTATTTGAAGGAATATGAACAGTGAGCGGTACACAGATATTCTCGAGGGACATTTACTTCAATCTGCTCACGTGTTCTATGAAATGTTTGGATTTTCCAGCAGGACAACGACCCAAAAACATCGTTCAAAGCATTCACAGGCCTGGTTTCGGACCAAAATATGACATTATTAGATTGGCCAAGCTATAGCCCTGACCTAAATCCAATAGAAAATGTTTGGGGACTTATGAAGGAAAGTGTCAACAAGAAAAATCTGACAAATATTGCTGAAATGAAAGAAGAGGTGGTCCGATATTGGGACAGCATGGACCACGACTTTCTAACTTCTTTGATCAGTAGTATGCCCCTCCGTATTGAAGCCTGCATTGCTGCCGATGGTGACTTGACAAAAACTAACTGTTCACCTGTCTTTGAATCTGGAGTTATGTTCTGCTAATATTCACATTTAAATACGTGAGTAATGAGTGAAAAATATATAAAAAATACAATCATTAAATTCTCAATAATTTCTGGTTGTACTGTATCTCAGTGGGCTAGCACTATAAAACCAGCTTAAGTCTGGGCTCGTACAAGCTGCCGCACATACACATACACACGCACGCACGTCGTCATATGAGCCCAGAAATATTCTCAAGCACGACGTTAAACCCAATTTCACCTCACCTCATACAGGTTCGACATTTACATGACTCGTCACGGCCACCACTACGGGCTGGGTTGGATATTTGGTTTACAGCCTACCTTGCTCTAAAATCCACACTTGATAAGACCCACATAACCTAATTAAGATCTGCCCACATAACATAATTAACGAGGTAATTGTTTCCTGAAACAAGAGTGGGAGAGGAAACTTATCAGTGGACGGGAATTACTCTGTTAATTAAGTAATTAGTGTTGTTCTACTGTGAAAACATTCACGTTGGGTCGATTCAAGCACATACTGTTAATCTTAATAACATTAGATCTTATATTACAGGAGGAGTATTTAAAAGAAGTGTATATAATTATTTTTCCTTCTCCAACTAGTATGTATCTTAGCTATGTCCATATTTACATCACTATGGCGAATGCAATGTTAATGTTAGATGCCTTCTCAGTGTTCGTCAGAAGCTACATACACTGCGGCCTTCCAGCTGATCAAGGATCCCGGATGACGCCAGTCGTCATAACCTATGTCTCAATGTTGTAAAAACACAACATCCAAGTACTGCCATGTCACAATCAGTACCTGGCATACAGTGATTAAGCTTTTAATCCAGATGTGGCAACTATATTTAGTAGTGCTGGAGTATTATTATACGTTGGCTGATTTAGAACAGATAAGGATAACAAGTATGTAGCTAAGATAAAAAAACATTCGGACATTCGAAGGTGTGATATATCGTTAATTCTACCATGACTTCAGTAAACACTGGATTGTGATTGGTTAATTAAAGTCATTCAGAGGTATATAATCACGTTATACAGGTCTCTGTTTTCCGTGCGCAATCATACATGGTTTACGGTAGAATGCACTATTTTTGTCTGCCCACTAACATGGCGGACAATTTCGAACAACCTACCGATGCATCGATAAATTACGGCGATTTTACTGTCGGAAATTACACATATGTCTTTAAAGATGGATTTAGCGATGACGGGCACGACTCACTACTTGCGTAAATCACAGCAATAGGTGTTTATACATACAAAAGTACTTCGAAAGCATGGAAACAAATATTCAGTCGAACAAGATCAAAACATCGTCTGCTTTTCCGAATAAAAATTCAGCAAAAACAAATATGTTTACGTTGATTCTATGTTATGTCAGAATAGATCCAGCAATAGACTGCTACAAAAGTTCCGTGTTTAATTTATTATCAGCTTTCGTCAACGATATCGCCACTGATCTTGATCCGGTAACGGAGGATGCATTAACATCGAACGCCGAAGAAATTTTAGATTCTAATGCCTTCCGTCCACATAAATAAACAGTTGGGTTATCAATTCAAACAAAATGATATTTTGAAATTTGTACTGTTTCAAATTTAGCGGTAGTAAAACACAATTAGACCTACATAATCTGCAAAACCGTTCTGTTTAGCCCAACATATTTTTTTCTAAATGTATAATATCGTTGAAAAAAAGTTATTTAGCCTTAGTCATGATCCCTCTTATCCATTACACTGCTTGATCTAAAGTAGTCTATTAAAGTATAATTAATTACCTTACCGTGTTTATGCCAGAGGTACACCCTCGTGTCCTGATCCATCCTTTCGGAAATATCACCACAAATCTGGCTCTTTGTCAACAGACTCGCGAACATGCCAGCCAATCCGATTCAATTTGAATTCACTACACTTTGAAGCTTCTAGGTCACAAAACACTTTCCAAAATGTAGAAAAATAATATCCGTAGAATCGAATTTGAGCACAAAGTACACATGAGGTGTGTAAGAGTCACCACAGCTGTCGCACGCAGACGTAGAGGTGCGTGAAATCGTCAAGTTGACAGGGCGCAAAATTCAACAGTATCTCAAATTCGGTACAACACGGACTTCTCGTTACAGCAAAAGCGCCCCTACTCTTTAAATTTTGTACCAGTACCAGTAATTAGATATCAAAGACTATCTCAGTCATACAATCAGGGTTAACCTTTGCGCAAACTGTCAGTGGCTCTCCTGTCGCATCTTTCCAAATGTAAACAATGACTTCGAGAAAAGGTCAAGGCCATGAGGTTGCTGCCACTATTCTGGTGGGGAAAGGGTCTACGGTGGAATTTTTCAAATGTGAACCAAGCTTTTGAAACTTATTTGATATATGTTTTCCAACTTATCAGTTAATGATTGGTGATTGATGCATTGAAAAACAAAACGTGATTTGTTATTACTGAATCTGGAGTTTGTTAGTCATTGACGATTTGCCACCAAACACCCTGCTCTTCTGGGCGATACCACTTGAGATTGGAATGCGAGGCCGCTTCACGTATTGACTCGTAACCAAAGAAAGAGCTCCACCTGAAATTGTTCATAAAATTGTCTTAGAATGGAGATAAACCTATGTGTGGGAAAATCAGAGATATAACGAGATTATAATAGTTTAAATTGTTCATTTTAAAACCCTCACGCTACGCGTTCGGTTTTAAATGAAATTTAGAGCTATTATAATTTCGTTATATACCTCTGATTTTCCCACACAGTAGGTTTATCTCCTAAATCAGACCACCTTAGGCTTGTTCTCATGGACCTCCAGTTGGTATTTTTATTTACCTCCACACACATCGTTCAGGTTTGGGATGCACCTCTACTTCATTGTGTAACATTCCATTTCTCTTAATGTCAGAATGACCGAAGATGATGTGGAGTTGATTTTACAAAAATCTCACAAATAATCAAAATCTGAGCGAATTGCTGTTTCATCCAGGTGACGAGAAGTCTGTATTTGAACAAGTCACAAAGATATGTTTCTACACTATAACTATAGTAGTTGGATTTTGTGCAAATGGATTAATCGTTGTAGTGATATCTGGGACGAATAGCCTCCGAACAAAATTTAACTTCTACGTCGTTAACCTTGCTGTTGCGGATGTCCTTGTCATAATGTTTTGTTCATGGATTCACCTTGTCAGCGACCTGAAACAACAATGGATTCTCGGATCGTTTATGTGTACAGCAAATGCCTTTGTGCAAGGTAAAAACTTCACATTTCCGTGTTATGTTATCAGGAGATAAACAGTTGGTTAATAGTGGCTTAGTGGTTCAGGTGTTCAAGTTCGGTGAGTTGGGTGATGGGGCGTCAACGTAGCCAGTTGGTGTGGATTGTCGCTGGCAATATCACATCAGTGATTTGTCCAAACTCGATTATTTACGTACAGCTGGAATAACCCCGAGTGCAGTTAAGCAACACATACACACATACACTTTTAGTAATAAGGTCTATATGAAGCTGTGTATAGCGAAGAAGTGTGTGTGTGTTGTTGTTGTTGTTGTTGTTGTTGTTGTTGAAGGTTGCGGTACATACAATGAAGAGGTATAGTCCATCCCTTTTTTAATGGAAAGGTCAGATTAAATGTAATAGATTACTTAATAGATTACTCTTAGAAACAAGCTCAAATACGTTTAATACTCTGAATTCTGATTAGCAAAATAATTCACAAAGGTTTCCTAGTTAATCAGTGATCAGTTTGACATGCCTGAACAATGAAAAAAGAAATCTTGTTTTTCAGTAACGGTCGAATCAGCCAGCATTCTCACCTTGACTGTAACCGTGGTTGACCGATACTTTGCTTCCAAACATCCATGACTTCTACAATACACTCAGAAATGTCAGAGCGGGATGATTCTCGCCATCTGGACTGCTGCGGTGTTGGTGGCCATCCCGTGGGCTTTGTATGTCAAACAAGTAGAATTCCACTGGGCTACTGGACTTGGAATTGCCTGTGAAGATGTGTTTCCTTCCCAGGAATTCAAAAAGGTTTACACTACTTTGTTTGCAGTGGTCATGTACATGATACCACTGTGTGCTATGTTTGCACTATTGTTTGCGATTTTGAACACTCCAAGGAAGCCGAGTCGGGTCAATGAACACAGTTTCCCAGGGACTGAAGCTGCGAATGAGCACCAGGTTTCTATGACAAGGACTTCTGACCAGGTGCATGACAGAAGGACCAGTGAACACAGCTTCCCAGGGACTGAAGCTGCGAATGAGCACCAGGTTTCTATGGCAAGGACTTCTGACCAGGTACATGACAGAAGGCTGAGTGAAGAAGGATTCCCAGGGAAGAATCTGCAACATGGCACCAGGTTTCTATGGCAAGGACTCTACCCCAAACATGACAGAAATATCTCAACATGGGACAAAAAACACAAAATATGAGACAAGTCGTCATCGTCATTTGGTACAGATTGCGTATGTTTCTCAAATAACAAAGCAGCTGATGCTGCTAATGAAAGTAATGGCAAACATGTCTTTTTCATATGTGTTTTTCATTTTAGTCAACAGGAACAAATTTATCAGTACATCTTAAAATATGTTTCAGAATGAAAATTCAAAATGACTTGTATTTCGACTACATAGCATATCTTTATGAATCATTATCAAATAGTGATACCACCAAGTGACAAGGTCACAAATACATACAATGCAAGTCAAATGGTCACCTGAACCTGTATGAAATGCACTTGGACGTTCATGGGTGATATTTACTATGAATTATCGTGTTGCGGAATCACCACTGATATTGTATTTACGGCTCGTTGTCTCTTGGATTTCAGGCAGTGAATATGACATTGACGCTTCTTGTGGTGTTTTTCATCTGCTGGACACCCCAGCAAACTACTTTGTTGTGGGATATTTATCGGGATCGGCACAAAGAGGTGATACAAAATATGCAGTGGAACTTGTGTTGCTGTGTGGAAAGGTGGAAAGACGTGTGTCTGTGTCCTCTCAAAGGTGTAGATACGTATGTGTCGACGTCCTCTAAAAGGTGTAGATACGTATGTGTCGACGTCCTCACAAAGGTGTAGATACGTATGTGTCGACGTCCTCACATAGGTGTAGATACGTGTGTGTCTGTATGTTGGCGTCCCTCTAAGGTGTAGATACGTGTGTGCCTGTGTATCGGCGTCACCTCAAAGGTGTAGATACGTGTGTGTCAGTGTGTCGGCGTCCCCTCAATGGTGTAAATACGTGTGTGTCTTCTGTGTGTCGGCGTCCCCTCAAAGATGTAGATACGTGTGTGTCTGTGTGTCGGCCTCCCCTCTAAGGTGTAGATACATGTGTGTCTGTGTGTCGGCGTCACCTCAAAGATGTAGATACGTGTGTGTCTGTGTTTCGGCGTCCCCTCTTAGGTGTAGATACGTGTGTGTCTGTGTGTTGGCCTCCTTTCTAAGGTGTAGATACGTGTGTGTCTGTGTGTCGGCCTCCCCTCTAAGGTGTAGATACGTGTGTGTCTGTGTGTCGGCGTCCCCTCAAAGGTGTAGATACGTGTTTGTCTGTGTGTTGGCCTCCTCTCTAAGCTGTAGATACGTGTGTGTCAGTGTATCGGCGTCCCCTCTAATGTGTAGATACGTGTGTGTCTGTGTGTCGGCGTCCCCTCAAAAGTGTAGATACGTGTGTGTCTGTGTGTCGGTGTCCCCTCTAAGGTGTAGATACGTGTGTGTCTATGTGTCGGCCTCCTCTCAAAGGTGTAGATACGTGTGTGTCTGTGTGTCGGTGTCCCCTCTAAGGTGTAGATACGTGTGTGTCTGTGTGTTGGCGTCCCCTCAAAGGTGTAGATACGTGTGTGTCTGTGTGTTGGCCTCCTCTCTAAGCTGTAGATACGTGTGTGTCTGTGTATCGGCGTCCCCTCTAAAGTGTAGATACGTGTGTGTCTGTGTGTCGGCGTCCCCTCAAAAGTGTAGATACGTGTGTGTCTGTGTGTCGGTGTCCCCTCTAAGGTGTAGATACGTGTGTGTCTGTGTGTCGGCCTCCTCTCTAAGGTGTAGATACGTGTGTGTCTGTGTGTCGGCCTCCCCTCTAAGGTGTAGATACGTGTGTGTCTGTTGTGTTGGTGTCCCCTCAAGTGTGTCGGCCTCCCTCAAAGGTGTAGATACGTGTGTGTCTGTGTGTCGGCCTCCTCTCTAAGGTGTAGATACGTGTGTGTCTGTGTGTTGGTGTCCCCTCAAAGGTGTAGATACGTGTGTGTCTGTGTTTCGGCCTCCCCTCTAAGGTGTAGATACGTGTGTGTCTCTTTGTCGGCCTCCTCTCTAAGGTGTAGATACGTGTGTGCCTGTGTCTCGGTGTCCCCTTTAAGGTGTTGATACGTGTGTGTCTGTGTGTCGGCGTCCCCTCTAAGGTGTAGATACGTGTTTGTCTTTTTGTCGGCCTCCTCTCTAAGGTGTAGATACGTGTGTGCCTGTGTCTCGGTGTCCCCTTTAAGGTGTTGATACTTGTGTGTCTGTGTGTCGGCGTTCCCGCTAAGGTCCCCGTATGTGTCGACGTCCTCTAAAAGGTGTAGATACGTGTGTGTCTGTGTGTTGGTGTCAACTCTAAGATGTAGATACGTGTGTGTCTGTGTGTCGGCGTCCCTTAAAAGGTGTAGATACGTGTGTGTCTGTGTGTCGGCCTCCCCTCTAAGGTGTAGATACGTGTGTGTCTGTGTGTTGGTGTCCCCTCAAAGGTGTAGATACGTGTGTGTCTGTGTGTCGGCCTCCCCTCTAAGGTGTAGATACGTGTGTGTCTGTGTGTCGGCGTCCCCTCAAAGGTGTAGATACGTGTGTGTCTGTGTGTCGGCGTCCCCTCTTAGGTGTAGATACGTGTGTCTGTGTGTCGGCGTCCCCTCTAAGGTGTAGATTCGTGTGTGTCGGCCTCCCCTCTAAGGTGTAGGTACGTGTGTGTCTGTGTGTTGGTGTCCCCTCAAAGGTGTAGATACGTGTGTGTCTGTGTGTCGGCCTCCCCTCTAAGGTGTAGATACATGTGTGTCTGTGTGTCGGCGTCCCCTCAAAGGTGTAGATACGTGTGTGTCTGTGTGTCGGTGTCCCCTCTTAGGTGTAGATACGTGTGTCTGTGTGTCGGCGTCCCCTCTAAGGTGTAGATACGTGTGTGTCGGCCTCCTCTCTAAGGTGTAGGTACGTGTGTGTCTGTGTGTCGGCGTCCCCTCTAAGGTGTAGATACGTGTGTGTCTGTGTGTCGGCCTCCTCTCTAAGCTGTAGATACGTGTGTGTCTGTGTGTCGATGTCCCCTCTAAGGTGTAGATACGTGTGTGTCTGTGTGTCGGCCTCCCCTCAAAGGTGTAGATACGTGTGTGTCTGTGTGTCGGCCTCCTCTCTAAGATGTAGATACGTGTGTGCCTGTGTATCGGTGTCCCCTTAAAGGTGTAGATGCGTGAGTGCCTGTGTCTCCTCAATTGACTGCTTAAAGAGGTAAATATATAATCACACGAAAAACGGTTAGGAAATAGACCAAGATTTTCATTCCCTCTACAATCTGATACGTGAACGTGCTGGTGTACAAGGTTACGTGGAGTTCCATGCTGCATGCATACATATTGGAATACTTTGTTTTTCGTTTTCAGAAACCAAATGGAATATTTGCTTTTAAGTACATTGCGTTATACATGGCCTATTCCTCGAGCGCAGTGAACCCGGTCGTGTATATGATGTTCAACAAATGTTTCCGAATAGCTGCTTGGAAATCTCTACGTTTCTGGAAAAAGGGAGAAAACTCCGTATTGACTGTCTGTCCATGCAAGTATCTTTCCAATCGGTATTCTGGTAGTATCTATAGTGTCTTGTCTGCGTACCATTTTCAAGTAGTGTAATGTATAAAGTAGCACTAAGTGTGATCAACAGAAAGAAACGTTTTCTGTAACAGTAACTGTTTCGTACCTGACACCATTTCCATTTAATATCCCACGGACCGAGACGGTGATGTTGAGATATTAATATCACCAATATTAACAGATGTGTGTTCATTTCAGCTACCCAATCTGACACTTCATCGTGAAGCAATGCAAAAATCCCAAGGGCACACTGGTTACCAATCTCATGTTGGAAGCCATATCCCGGATCATATTCCTGCTTGCTGCATCATTAGTTTGCAACAGAAGGTTAAATATAAACTGTTAGGATATGTTAATTATTATAAAATGTTGAAATGTCCAAAGAAATGAGATGAGGTTTCATACTGCTTCACTGAAATATAAAGGTAACTGCCAAATGTCACAGAATATAATAAAGTCTCACAACATATGCCTATATTTTTATACTTTTTTAAAACTATCTTTTGAGGATTGAAATTATTCCATGTTCAAGTGATGTAAAAAATACATAGTCTGCATCATCTTAGGTTCGGATGAAGTTTAACAAATCTGTTTTTATTGTCTTGTTAAAGATAATATCGCGTTGACATTGGCATGATGTATTTTCTTAGGAAACTGAAAAGCAATTTCCACGTTTACTAGTTTATGAAATATATCGTTTTCACAAATCACCTAACGTATGGACAAGTGAATCGCAACACCTATGAATTTTACCTCCCACGTAGCCATGTATATTCACGTCAAAATGATGTTTGTTTGTATGCCTCAGATACTCAGTATGTATCGCCATACGTTGATAGCCCTTGCTACGATCAAAGGCGAGCAGCTGGAGCAACCTTCATTACGCGAATATCAAGTTTCAATAAACTGTTTTAACAGCTCGATAACTTGGAAAATCAATTGATTTCATTGTTGATAAGCAAATATGGGGCCTCCTCAACTTACAAATGTTCATTTCAAGTGATGTGTTATAAAGAGATTTTCCATGTCTTCGTTTAACCAGCCGAACTGTCCGGCATCGCCTAAATCTGTCTGGGTAGAGAATCAGTCGACTTATCAAACGTTCACTGTTATCCTCAGAGCACAAAGCAGCACAACTAGCTTAATGTGGAATTTGACGTCATGGGGAAGGGTCCAGTGGTTTGATGAGATGGCCGAGTTGGTGTTTGGCGTCACAGAGACACTGCATATACACAACGGACTTGGAGCAAGTACCGTTCGGCTTGGTTTCATTGATGGAGTGACTCTTTCCTCTTTACAGAAAAGATGGAAATACTTGTGTACATCGGCGACTGAATGAGAAGACGATGGAGGAACTGTAATGATGTTGGTCATGATCTGGGCCGAGAAAGAGTAAAGGGCATAGGAACATTTCGTGCGTTTTCGTGACGTAGTCAAAAGTCCTCGGGTTGTCCTGTCGTCATTTGTCAGCATGAGAATGATAGTCCCCAGAAAGCTTGTGAGTTTAAAGCAAAAATAATATCGGTCAAGGTCACAGCACTACCAAGCAATTTAGCATCCGAGAGACGAGCTGGACAGACGTTTATTTCAGCGTCAACCAGGGCCACGAGATGTTACGCCTAGGTCATAGTAGAAAGCCTTATCCACAGGTTTCTCGGTTCTGTGGGCAGGTGACAGGAGCCGGTATTCAGGCCAGTGATTGACCCACAAGATAAGAGATTTTACAACTGCCGTGATCAGGAGAGTGGCATAACTGATACATGCAGAATCCTCTCATTTGACATGAACTCGGTTTCACTTTGAAATATTCCAAACACATGTCCCACGCTCAGGTATGATTTTACGGACCGACAGTCCAATCCCCTATATTAAATTGTGGTATCCGTCACCAAACACCTCCAAGCAGTCCAACGGTCAGGAAAACAACCTATTAGATACCTAGCTGTTATGTTATTCTGGGTTGAACAGATAACTCACAGCTTACTAATTTGTCTCTGCTACACGAGAACATGTGATTGATTAAAGTACTGTCGGCAATATACTCACACACAAAAGTAACGCAAGTCAAGTATAAAGCAGATATGTATGTAATTTTCAATATGAAACACAAGAAATGCAAACAGGTTCAGATAGACAAAAAAATTGAGTGAAGACATTTCATTGGCTACTAAGACTGATGACATCATTAGGTTTTCGAAAGGTAAAGGGGTTGACAAGAGCAGATCTCGCTGGTGTTTATGGGTAATGTGCCTTGACGACCGATCCGAGGAAGGTCATCTGTGGTCTTTGTGGCGTTGTATCGATGCTGGAGACAGTAAATAGTGGTTATGTTTACGTCGAAATGACGGGCACCATTTTGGACAGACACTCCAGCTTCCGAACGTCTGATAGCCTGGTTTCTTTCAATTTAAGTTAAGCTTGGCATTGTTGAACAAGGAGTAATAGACCTAATTTTTGTGCAGTCTTATACCCACTAATGGTGGTGATAATTCGTGCATGTTGGATTTCACGAGAAGTATGTGCATGATACCCACATGTTCATTGGTATGGTGCGTTTTGGTGATTCCTTCTAATGATGTGGGTTTTTTCTTGGGCCTTCCAAAACGCAACAAAAATTATTGAAAACACCATCAGACTTCACTATATGCCAAAAAACCCATATCAATTTAGGGTCCGAGTTTGTTTCCTATTTAGATAAAAAAAAACTTGCGTTTCTTATGCGTGTGAGTAATAGAATAAAACTGTTTTTAGGCTGTTACTCTGTATCCCTAAAATTTACACAATTGCAAATAGCATATGTCGAAATAACCCACATCGGCCTAACTTGGCGTTCAGTGGGATGCGTAATAGGATATCCAGAAAAGCATGTTTACTCGTAAAATCAGGCAAAACTTTGAAGAAAAAATACGAATAGAAATAATAGATCAGACTATGCCTACAGGCACAAGGGGTCATCTCAAAGAAACTTGATGCCTTTTCTTGTGTGTTGAATATGTCGCATCTGATGATTAACATATTACGTGTATTTCTTTCATAAAGTTTATGTGCAGATATGTAAAAGAGTATAATACCCGTAGAAAAGCATAATCAGTCATCGTATTTAATGTCTCAAAATATATAGGTGGCATGACCACCCGATGATCGACAGGACTGGATATTATTTGTAAATTGTTGTGACATGCCGTTTACTTCCCCAGTTTAATTCCCCTGAAGGATAATCTTATCTTAGCTGATATCTCTATACCCCAGCCCGACCCCAAACCACCGTCTCCGACACCCGTCCTTGTATTGCTTTTGAGACGACCCCTCCAACTTGTTTTTTTTTTTTTTTTTTTTTTGAGTACCCATAAGTACTTTTTATTCATTCATGACATATAATATACATTGCTGGTTATGAAAAAAAACTATAAACAAAATTATAAGCGTACAATCGCAAATCAAAAGTGCAATATTTTGTACTTTTTTTTCAGACGGGAGGAGTTTGAAAAGAGAAGGATAGCGGTATAGACACAGGGTGCAGAAAGGTTTTTTACTCACAAGGGAACAAAGAATTCCATTTCATACGAAATTTTTCATCCTTTTCTCCGAAAATATGTTCTTCTAGTTTGAAATGGTATTTTATGAAATATATAAGTTGGTTGATATTTAATTCCGTAAAGTCATATCTTGTTTTGTTAATATATTTCTTGATAATGATAAACAGATGGTTAATAAGGACAGGTGCCTCCGGGTCTCCTAGCAGGAAATGTTTAACATTTATACTTATATTACAGCTAGTTTTGTATCGATACCACTCAACAAATGTTGTGAGAAGGTGTTTTGTTTTTTCACAGAAATAAAATAAATGTTCTAAAGTTTCTATTTCTTTGTTGCAGAGGATACAGGCATTATCATCAATGATACCTATCTTAAACAAAAATGACTTAGTTGTAACTATTCGATGAATCAGTTTATACTGAAAATTCCTGGCTTTATTTTCTATGGTAATTTTATTTATCAGTGCAAAACAGTCACAAAGATAGTCATCTGCTAGAGTAATATTAAGTTTGGTTTCCCATTTCCGCTGAAGATTATAGAGAGCTTCCTTGACTTTCACATAGCTGAGTATATATGAATTTACAGTTAGCTGACTTGAGTATTTGTGTGAGAGTATTACACTGAGTGTTTACTGATTCTATCTTTTGATTTGTGTCTCTGATGGCTTTGATCCAGTGTTTGGGTATATATTTAAAAAATCTGAAATAAAGGAGATATGTTTCTTTAAGGTTAAATTCTTCTTTAAGCGTATCATAGGACTTGAACTCACCGTTGTTCGAGACAATGTCTTTCATATATTTCATGCCTTTTTTATCCATGAGACGAACAACCCAATATCGGTAACAGGTACAAAATTAAGAAGTGGCAAGCACATAAAATCTTCAACACTTTCACTAATTTTAGAATGGATACATGCATAGCATGAAACAACATCTTTCCAAAAATAGTTTTTAATATTTTTAGAGTAGGATTGTATTTTTTCCACTTGAAAGCTGAATAGATTAATGTCACCAAAAGGTGATAATGTCTCAAATGTCTCAATTGATGTCAGTAATCTCCTTATCCATTTGATTTTCATGTACTTGCAGAATGATATAACATCGATCATTTTTAAGCCACCCTTACAGTAGTCGTTTATCAACATTTTCCTTTTGATTTTATCACGCTTCCCACCCCAAATAAACGTAAAAAGTATAGTATTCAAACGTTTGAAAAAGAGTTTAGATGGATTAGGGAGGGCGATAAACAAGTGTGTAAAAAGGGGGATAATTTGAGTTTTAATTATCGTTATTCTGCCTATCAAAGTTAATGATCTATTTGACCACGAGAATAATATTTTTCTAATTTTTGAAAACTGCGGTTCGAAATTTAATGTAATCATTTCTTCTAAATTGGTTGAAAAAATTATTCCCAGGATTTTAAATGGTTCTTTGGACCAGCGAAGAGGTATATATGGGCACAGTTGTTCATTTGTGTCTCGTTTGGACCCTATCCAGACAGCTATAGTTTTATCACAGTTTAAATTTAGACCAGATACTATTGCAAATGTTTTAATAATATGAATTAGCTCTGACAGTCCTCGTTCAGATCCATCTAAAGTGAAATTCATATCGTCTGCGTATTGGAAGATGAGATATTCTATATCTTTTATAGTAATACCATTGATATGCTTATTAGATTTAATTGCTATAGCCAATAGTTCGACACATGTTACAAAGAGATATGGCGCTACTGGGTCTCCTTGACGACATCCGCGTCCTAAGGAAAAGAAGTTCGACAACGAACCCGATAAAATTGAGGCACTACAGCTATTACGCTGAAAGAGTTTAATCCAATTTCTAAGTACCGGGCCAAAATTAAATACTTCCAGTACCTTGTCAATAAAGTCCCATTCGATAGTATCGAATGCCTTCTCAAAATCTATTGCAACTAAAAGACCAGGTAGTTTATATTCTTCACAATAATTCATTAAGTCATATAATATTCGAGTATTTTCTCCTAGAAATCTATTTTTTAAGAAGCCTGTTTGAGTTTCACTTATTATCTCAGGAAGGACTTCTTTCAGTCGTGAAGCTATGGCCCCAGATGCAATTTTGTAATCTACATTTAGAAGAGTTATAGGTCGCCAATTTGTTAAGTATCGCCTATCACGAGAGTCTTTAGGCAAACACGTTATGATACCTTGTCGTTGAAAGTCTGACAACATTCCAGATTCGTATGCATATGTATTAGATCGCCAGAGAAATACACCTATGTCTTTCCAGAAAAATTTATAAAACTCTGCTGTGAAACCATCCGATCCAGGACTCTTTCGATTCTTCATACTATTTAAGGCTCGTGTACATTCATCTAGCGTAAGTGTATTTTCACAAAATTCGCGTTTATCATTTGATAATTTCTGGTCATAATTTTTCGTAAATACATCCAGGTAATCTTGCCAATCTTTTGCGTGTTTACTTGTGTATAAATTGCAATAATATTCTGAACATTCTCTCAATATGTCTTCCTTTTCCGTCAGAATTTCATTTTCTGTTATTATTTCATTCATGTTCTTATTTATATAGTTTCTCTTTTCTAAGTTCATAAAATATTCAGTATTCTTCTCTCCCTCTTCATACCATTTGGCCTTGCTCCTAAATATGATTCCTTTTATTTTTGCTGTCCTAATAGTTTCGAGTCTTTCTTTTTTTAAACACAATTTTGTATGATCATCACTACTTAATATTTGGGATCTAGCCTCCATTTCATAGATTTCACGTTCCAGCGTCTTTTCTTCTTTTTCAGTTTGTTTTTTCATTTTAATTGAATATTCAGTTGTCTTAGTTCTTATCTTCATTTTTAATATTTCGAAAAATACTTGATCGTTTACTGATAATTCAATACCTTCTAAATTGTCGATGTTTCCGGTAATACAATATTCGGCCACTGTTTCCCGTATCGTTTGCTTGACTTGTGTTACATAATCATTGTCATACAATAAAGATGGGTTGAACTTCCAGTAACCCGGTCCACGTTTTACTGGACTAAGGGCAAGTTCTAAGGAAATAATAGAATGATCTGATCTGTAACTTACATCTATAGAGGTACGTTTAACTAGGGACATAAGCTCTTCAGAGACGAGGAAATAATCGAGCCTACTCTGTTTTACTCCATTCCTTTGACGCCATGTGTACTGCTGTTTATCAGGATTGAAAATTCTCCACGGGTCAACTAAGCCTAGTTTTGTTTTCATGTCGACAATTTTCATATATGCTTCAGGATTATTTCTATGTTTTAAATTATAAGTGTCCAAATTATAATCCTGAACTACATTCCAGTCACCGCCCCAAATAATCGCTCCAGGTAATTGTTCTAATTCATTGGCAAGATCTTGAAAGAATTCAGGATTATCCTTATTTGGTCCATAGATATTTGTAATTGAGAACCGAATACTTTCTATTGTCATATCCAATATGATAAAACGTCCATTTTCGTCCAAAATTATTTCATGCACTTCATATTCAAAGTTATTTTTAATCAGTATTAATGCCCCTGCACTATTACTGGTTCCATGTGAGAAATAACATCTGTAGCCCCATTCGGCTGCCCATGTCTGTTCATTTTCTAAAATACTATGAGATTCTTGAATAAATATTATAGATGATTTCCTATTTCGTACGAAATGAAAAATATCTCTACGTTTTATGCTGTCCGACTGGAGGCCCCTGGCATTCATAGATAAAATACACAAATTACTCATGTCTTATTTTTAATAAGTGAGTAGAACTGAGTGAGTGTGCGAGAGAGAGTAAGAGAGAGAGAGAGAGAGAGGAGGGGAGGGGGTAGTTTGACAGAGAGGAGTAAAGAGGGAGGGAGAGAGAGAGGGGATAGTAGGGAGAGAGGGAGTAAAAATAAAATGAGAATGATTGGGAATCCCTTTGACATTTGCCCAATTTACACAATGTATTTTGCCCAATTTACACAACATATTTTTACATCTTAATCAGTATATATCAGTAACTTATTATGAACTACCTTCATGTTAGTGGTAAAAATAAAGTCACAAATAAGATAATGAACGGTATCTAACACTTTGTCGTTGAAGTCTGTTGAGTCTATCACCAGTTACTGATTCTCGTCACAGGAATGAATGAACAGATGATCATGGAACACATTTGGTTATATACCGCCAATAAGCTGTCTCTTCCTACACTGTCCATGTGGGGCAGTATGAGTGTCCAATGTAAGCAAAGATTCCCTAGAACTAAAATACAAAGGGAGTTTAGTTCAGGCTATATTCGACAACACAAGTGAAAAGATCCGTTAAATTCGACCTCGCGCGCAATGTTCGTGGGGCGCGTTTAACCGTTACGTTATCCTTACGTAACACCGGTGTATATGTCCACTATGTTAAATGAAACGATACAGTCAATCACTTTCGGTTTATAACCTTGTCAATGTCGTCGCAGGGGTTAAACTTGAACCTTTTGCCCGTCGTGGTTGTTACGTAAACCCGCCCGTTGAAATACCAAGCACTTTCAATCCCAGCGTGACTCTTGAGTCTGTTTATGAGGACAACGTTAGTTTTAGTAACATCATCGGCTAACTTCGACTCCGACTTCTCCCGAATCTGTTTCCTCAAGCGAATAACTTGGGCTTTTGCCTCTGAAGATGTGAATTTTATTAACACCGGTTTTGTAATTGACTTGTTGGCATGGTCAATTCTATGAATAGCCAATATATCATCCTGGTTTACATCAAAGTTTGCTTTACTTTTCATCAATTCCGTGAATTTTTTTCTCACATCTTCACCTTCAGATTCGGGTAAATTGAACACTTTGATATTGTTCTTTCTGGAGAATTGCTCGTTTTGATTACTCTGTCTAAAAGCTTCGTTTGCACGAGAAGCTACTTCAGCAAATTTCGATTCCATTTCATCCATTTGCGTTTGTTTTTTTTCTAAGTCTTTTCGGAGCTTTTCGTTTTCGTTCTTTAAGACCATCATATCAGTTTTAACCTCGTCTATGCCCACTTTGGAGATCACAGTTTCCGTAATTTCGTCTTTCAGCTGCTCTCTTAATGAGTCAAAGTATTCGTCGACCACCGACTTCATTAGTTGTTTTATGTCATTTTTCGTAGGCATTTCCGATAAAAGATGACGAAATTCCTGCATATCTGCATTAATTTCTGTCAAATCTGGTTTTTGCTTAGGTGGCATTGCTTTTGAGACGACCCCTCCAACCTGTTTCTTTGTATAGTGATAGTGAGACTCGATGGTAGCTACATCCTTAATAGTTTCAGTATTAAAGTTATTATGTTTTTACGTTAGCTATCGTTTATAGTCCAATTTCAAAATGGGTATTTAAAAAGTGTCCTTTGTAATACAATATCATCGCCCTCTAATTTGCATAAAGCCATGGTCTGTTCCAAATAAGTCGATTTGGACTAGAAAAAAACTCATTGCTCATTTGTGCACTAATCTCTCCTGAGTAAAGTCCAATTTTTTTCGTTTCCTATCTCCCTATCACTGAGACTATAGTTAGGCCGAACTTAGTTTAACAAATATGTCACACTTTCACATATCATCTACATAAATTTTGTAGATGTAAATGTGAAATAACAGTTTTTTTCTATTTCCGACAGTACTTTAATTTCCCTCGGGCGCCCTGCTCATTTAGTGCTAAGTACACATGCGGAAACATAACGTAAATTACCTCTATACTGTGACGAGGTGAGGTGAAATTTGGTTTAACGTCGTACTTGAGAATATTTGGCTCATATGATGACGTGCATGCGTGTGTATGTGTATGTGCGGCTGCCTGTACTAGCCCAGACTGAAGCTGGTTTTATAGTGCTAGCCCACTGAGATACCATGCCGCAGTGAAGCATGAATACCCCACTCAGACACATTATTCTGACTCCGAGCCGACCAGTCCTTGTTGTACCCATTAATGCCGAGCGCCAGGCAGGGACCAACAAGTACCATATTTTAACGTGTTTTGGTATGACGCGGTCGGGGATCGAACCCGCGACCTTCCGCTCTCCGGGCGGACGCTCTAACCACTACACCACGGAGGCGGTCCTATACTATTACGAAGCGTCCAGGGGTGTTAATATGAATATACGTGTACTTCTGTGATCATGTATATTAATAGGTCAACTAGAAATCCTCACCTGAACATTTCAGCCAAACGTTAGAGTAAATTATATGTCAAGGGGGTGATATCAAGTTTTATCAGCCTTGACACTCGCATTTGCTTGGCCAGAACGTTCTCACCTATTTGTCGACTGGACATTGCTATTCAAGGAGCCCTGTATGACTGCCTATCAATCAGTAAGTATTGCCCAAGCATGTTAGCGTATTCGTGCAATCTACCGATCCTTTCTCTACCTTTGTCAGTCATATATCTGAAACTGACACGAATACCACCGTTTGGTTGATGTCTATCTATTTTCTACAAATTGAACATTTCTAAACTAAAACAGCGTACAAGTGTTACTTTGTTATTTATGAATGTGTTTACCAACACTTCAGTTATTTGTTTCAGTTACTTGCTACATTACGGGGTGTCATGAGCTGAATGATCTTCTACAAAATGAATTTGGAGGGATACACACGACCGTCTAGATCAGTACACGCCAATGACTCGTGTACACATTTATTACTACAAGATCATAAGTTGTAGATATTCCCTCGGTTACATGTGGGTGGCATTTACCTACCCGACATAGACGATAAAACTGAAGTTTAATATAAGTTATCCATGCAATTATGTGTATTATTGTTGTGGTTCAGAACATCTGCTCTTCTCTTAACCATCGAGTGTAGAAGATGGAACATTATGGATAGAAAATGCTCCAACTGTAATAGTCAGAACACTGCTGACCAATTTCATTTTTCATATGAATATACCTATTTCAATTAATGTTGTCCAAACATGTGCGGATTGAAGCAAATACTCAATTGAATTCTCTTTTTACTGAATCATAAGTGTATCTAGATTAATTTGATCATTTACAAGAAGTACGTTACAGAATGTTTTAATAAAACATTCATTATAGATCAAGAGAAATCAGCCCACAAGCTCACAGATGATTCCAGAGACAAATATACATTTGAAAGATTCCAGTTTAGACAAGACATTAATTTCATAATAAGCCAGCCAATAGACTTAAAGTTAATATCCCAGTTACAGTTATTTTGAAGGGTCAAGTCTAGATGCTTGTGATTATCTATGTCTTGAATTATCACACCGCTCAAATTTTGGAAATGACAGTTTTCACCATTATTTCCACAAATTCAGTTATGGTAAATGCACAGTTAGACTACAAGTTTCTTCCTACTTTTCGTGGTTGAAGATATCTATGTGTAAATGGTTACCGGTATATGTTCATTCTGAACAAAGAGAGAAGGAGAGAATGGATCTCATGGAGATGCAGTCAGAAAGACTGCAGAGCAACAGTCTCAACATTGAACGACATAATGTCTAAAATTCCTGGCCCGCGTTTCACAAAAGCCTCCTAAATTTAGGAGGTTGTAGACCCTACGACCTTGTTTACGACCCTCTTCCGACCTCCTTTACGACCGTTTCACAAAGACGTCATATCCATGTCGTACGACGCGGTCCTAAATCCATGTCGTACATTGTATAAGAGGTACTTTGTTGCATAGCAACGCATAAAGCGAGACCGAACGGGCACCTGCTTATCTTGTTATTCCCAAAGTATTTCAAAATAGAAAAACAGTTTGAATAACAATGCAAATGTTATGTTTTTAATTCAATGTACAGGTTATCTTATGGTAAAAAAAATATCAATAAATGAATTATTTTGGATTCTCTCACTAAATTTCATTGAAAATTACAAGATAAAATGTATAAATCATTTCCATTAATATTATCAGTTTTACTTATAAGGTTTGAATTAAATCGCTGTCCATTAACTTGTTCATATGAAACTGCAATATTAGTCCCAAAGTATTGAATATTGCACACTATAGGACCTAAAGTCAATGTTGCAGTTATGGCTACGCTTGATCTACTAACACTTGTGTAAAGGTTTAAAATGTGGTGTGATACTCTAAATGTGTCAATTTCTTTTGTAACTTTTATTCAAACAATCAAAAACTTTCACAGAATAAAAACGTATACCCTGTATCCACGTATGATATGATATTGAACAAGGCTAAATGTAGGTAGAATCTACTGAAATTGGTTTCATGAAAAAAAATATCTGAATGATGCGCAAAATATACATCATAGTACTGAAAATGTAATCAGAAGGATAGGACGATTGCGTTTACTTTTTTTTCATCCGACCTTCACCTCAAAGATATTGCCTAATATGTAGTACTACAACAATGTTGACGTGTGACATCACAACCGATGATCGATTTCTTACAAAATGGCGGCTTCGCTGACAAGGGTACACAGATTTTGCGAGGACTCTTCCCTTGCTTCAGGGATCGTTTGTACATAAATATGAAATGTAAGTAATCAGAGTGACTCTGACTATCTGTGTATTGTTATATGTTTTCTTTGTAAGTAAGAGAAGAAGCCAGAAATGCTGATAATTACCGTTGTCGTTCTGCGTGATTTTGCGTCTGTTATGGCGTCACGCTGCACGGAAACTTTGACAATTTCTTATGAAGTTTCAAATCAAATCATTGCATTGTATCTATTTTTAATTTCCTCTTTCTTGCTATGATACTCTTTCCATACATATTCTAAAGGTATTGAGCCATTGCAAGCAATGAATAGCCGGCTGCTACGCAGTATAAATCGAATCTTTTCTTTGTTTACATTTCAAACTACAGTAGCGCAGTCTTCCGAGCACAGCGTTTGTTTTCACACCCAATATCCAGTTGGTATTGGTAACAAAGACCAACTGTGATTTGATTTTAAAATGTATGGGGAATTCATTGATGCATTTGTCGCATACGTGATGTAATAGGCGTCTCAATACCGGCCTTTGCGAGACGTGATTTTGTAAACACTATCCAATAAGGCGGAAAGCGCACTTCGGCGTTCGTGTAAGTATATTTTCGTAAACATCCAAACCATCCGGCAACGTTTCAGATTATCATTAGTGATATCACGAAAAACTGATTTCAGTTATCATTAATATGTTATTTTTTAAATTCAGTACTCCCAGTAATTATCCGATTTTCACATTTGAAAACATACTGTCTACACTGTACAGCAAATAATGCTGTGAATCGTGATTTCGTATTGTGTATAAAATGGCGACATTTACGATGAAGCCTATTTTGAAAGGTTATTTAAGCACTTTAGCTTTGTCTTTTAGCTTTGTCAAAACTGTGAAGTATATTTGTGTGCCTGATATATTTAGAATTTTATTGGACTTCAAAGTGAGGGTTGAAGAGGAAGGACATATGTCCCTGTGGCACCCAGGGGTTTTTAATCAAGTCTAGATACACGGCCAGAGCACTAGCGGTGTCGCGGAGTATTCTTAACACACTAGCTCGGGATACTCCATGGAGATCCCTGATTTCACTGAGGAAAATCCCTTTTGCCAAATACCTCTGTGTACACAACACTTGCAGGGAGGTCGGAATAGCATGTGAACGCCTTGTTCAGTTGAGGCTCTAACTTTCTGCACAGTTAGAAAACAACATGAGTGTCGAGCACGTTCGACCTGTCTCAAAATTTCTCAGGTCTTCTTTGTTAGCGCGTTTTAATCACTTGCAGTGCCATAATCGTTGACGCCATCTTTGTAGTTTTTACGACCTCCTAAAGCATTTACGACAGGTCTATCGGGATCCTAAATTTTGGGCTGTTTACGACACAGTGTAAATATACGAGGTCTTTGTGAAACAGGGTAAAAAAGTAAGAGGTGGTCTACGACCTGCTTTACGAGGTCGTACCGGTAAGAGGGCTTTGTTAAACGGGCCCCTGGAGACCACAGCCACGGACCAGTACACAACGAAGTCAAGGAAAATCAAATCTCAAATAGATTGTAACAAAATGAGGAATATTTTTTAAAAAAAGGTAAGAAGTATTCCTAACGTTATGTTAGGTCACATGCAACGTAAAACACAACTTTGCAGATTATTATACCTTTCGGTATGGACTTACCGAAACAAATCATCAAAAATGCAAATTCAACTTATAAAGTTGAAAAATAACGCGATGAAAAAAAACGCGCGAAGTCGGAGTTCAAAAGATTCACTAATTTTCCCCAGTGCTTGGGGGAAAAGTGGTTTCAACAGCTGGGCTGCGCTCATAGCGCATGCGCAGTGAAATAGGTTCGCGCAGCGGGTTGTCCGGTGAATACTCGGTGAAGGTTTTGGTGTGAGCTATTTTTTTTTAATGTTTTAGATATACAGATATACAAATGTGAATGTGAATGAGAGGGTATGTTTTCAGTGCAGTGAGAGTGTTGAGGATGAAAGACACGTTCTGTTGTATTGCCCTATGTATGATGATTTGCGTGAAAGTTTATATGAAAATGTCTGTTTTAGCTATCCCAACTTCTTAGATCTTTGTGATGATGATAAATTAGTTTTACTTTTTAAACACCATGTATATTTCAGTGCCAAAACCTGCTTTTATATCTTGCAAAGAAGAAAACATATTTTATACGGATAGATTTTATACTGTATGTACCTATATAATTATTTAGTATTTAGTATTTATAATGTACTAATACATTAGTCTCTCATAACCCTTAAAGGGTGGCTGACTTATATGCTATCTTTTATAAATATATTTATATATGTATTTTATGTGAGGTGAGACTGAAATAAAATATCTGTCTGTCTGTAATGTTATGGTTAAATGAACACGGAGGCTCTGACAAATTACAAAGAAAACAGGATTAACGTGGACGCTCTTTAATTTGGGCACATACAAAAATATTGATACAGCTATATGTTTTCATTTTCAGTATACATTTTCTTGAATTCGACATTAAATTGTCATTATCCATAGTAAATCACATTTCTGTCAATCTACGTCGAGCTTAAGACAATTTGAGAAGTTCAGACACGTGGTCTGTGTAGGCGATGTCCCCGATGATGTTGTTCACAAGGCCCTTCAGGATTAAGTTGCCTCTAACCTGCGCACCTGCCATCACGAATATGTGTACGATAGTTCGGTGTCAGTTTGCAACTTAAATATTATAGCAATGTTTTTCGAATTAACTACATCTGAAATAAAAACGCCACTTAAATACAGGTCTAAACAAGCGAAGAAGATAAAGATGCCTGCTACATATTGAAGTTGGAAGATACCATAATGTACCTAGGGAAGAAATAATATGTGTCCATTGTTTATCTTTAAATCTTAATCGAATAGAAGACTGGTTCAAGTCTTAATAAATTCTATGTTCTATTCTGTTCTGATAAATACTCTATTATAAAAATGTTTTGAAAAGAAATGTATCTACTCCCGGCATGGATTATGCTTCCCGGCACCATATCTTTAGCTTTGGCGGTACTCCCCTAATTAGCTCTCCCGGGAAATCCGAAATATACATTTTAGCCTTCCCGGGACATCTGAAAAATACATTTTAGCCTTCCCCTACGACACCGTATTTACAATACCTAACATATCTATATATACACACACAATGAGCCGTGAGGGTGTCGGCAAATGAACCAGCCGTTACACTTGAGTGCACACCCACCCGCTCTGACTGGGTTCGGTATCCCGGCTGCTTCGTTTCTAGGGAAGTAAACCCAAGTACAAAATATTGCACTTTTGATTTGCGATTGTACGCTTTTAATTTTGTTTATATGTTTTTTTCATAATCAGCAATGTATATTATATGCCATAAATAAGTGATAACTGTGTTTTAATTATGTTTGATTTTTTGGTTGCATGTGACCTTTAAGCAATCCACTCCTTTGACTGACTGACTGACTGAGTTTGGTTTTACGCCGCTTTTAGCAATATTCCAGCAACATCACGGCGGGGAACACCAGAAATGGGCTTCACACATTGTACCCATGTGGGGATTCGAACCCGGGTCTTCGGCGTGACGAGCCAACGCTTTAACCATTAGGCTACCCCACCGCCCCCCACTCCTTTGATGATCTCCTAGGTGCATTATCGCGATAATGACATCGCGAGATATCGAACGAGCCTACAGCTCAGCAGGATCAGAATGGGCCTAGGACAAATGCCACCCGGACAAAAGCAACACGGACAAATGCCACGTAGGACAAATGCCACCTAGGTCAAATGCCACCCAAATAAAAATAAAAACCACCAACACAGTAAAATATTTTTAAAAAGTCAACATTACTATGAAATCAAATTTTACATGAAAATCAACTTTTTCATCAAAGTGAATATATTTTTTTAAGAACCCAAATTATTCATCAAAGTCTACGTAATTTTACAACAAAATCAACATTAAAATCAATATGGGTGGTAATTGTCCTCTCTGTAATGGTAAAATAACTGGGTGGCATTTGTCCGGGTGGCTTTTGTC
Organism: Haliotis rubra; assembly: GCF_003918875.1. Taxonomy (NCBI): domain Eukaryota; kingdom Metazoa; phylum Mollusca; class Gastropoda; order Lepetellida; family Haliotidae; genus Haliotis; species Haliotis rubra. The sequence goes on along the minus strand of NW_025767061.1, from coordinate 989,843 downwards.
GTGCTCCCCTTCCGAGTTACAACTTGTTTTCATAGACGATTCTGTCGTAATTGCCTGTGGTCTAGAAGCCAGACCCCTAAAATGGTGAAAATGTAGTGCAGTTCTGGCGACCAAACGGGATGTGATTTTTCACAATTAGGAATGATTTAGCTTTGATTTGAAGCCGGTTGTCATCAGCTACCGTGCGTGACTACCGTGCAGGGGCCCTTTTAAGGTGCAACATGTCATGTCAGTTATTGCAATATTTTAACCGATAACTGGATGGTTTAATTTAATAACTCTGGTTTGGTTTGACCGATTTTCATAAAAAACATATTTTGGGAATGCTCAGACGATGATTTACATTTGTGGACAATAATATTACATATATGCTCATCGCAAAAAGTATTTTGGTAAGGTTAAAGGTCAATTTTAATAGAAAGGGCATTTGATGACAAAATATGAGTTGAACTTTACAAATTAAAGATAATTTTTCCAAAATTATGTTTTTCTGATTCAGCTATATCACTTGAAGATCATATATACCGTTGGTTGGCATTGTATTCATGAAAAACCATTACAAGGAAACAAAGGTTGGTACTTTGTATTTAGATCAGCAAAATAAAAGATAATTTAAGCTCCATGCTTTACAAAGTATCAACAATACTATATAAATCAAAGATACTGTTGAACTGTCATACATATTTGTGTTTATTGACCTTCTGGCAGAAACAACAATTCAGCTGATGTCAGAAGGAGATATATTTTGATAAGTGTCAGTATTGCACTGACATGTCGTGAAACCCTTAAAACTGATGGATAATAATATGACATCCTAATGAAACATTGCCTTTATATCAATTCGTATTTATTGTTCTTAATAGTCATAGTGTATTCCCAGTTGACATGTTAGCTAATGTCAACATTGTCAAGATCACGGGAACATGTTTCAAGTCTACATCCACATGCCGAAATACACAACAGGTTGCACTGACATGCCGTGGAACCCTTAAAACTGATGGATAATAATATAACATTCTAATGAAACATTGCCTTCATATCAATTCGTATTTATTGTTCTTAATAGTCATAGTGTATTCCCAGTTGACATGTTAGCTAATGTCAACATTGTCAAGATCACGGGAACATGTTTCAAGTCTACATCCACATGCCGAAATACACAACAGGTTGCACTGACATGCCGTGGAACCCTTAAAACTGATGGATAATAATATAACATTCTAATGAAACATTGCCTTCATATCAATTCGTATTTATTGTTCTTAATAGTCATAGTGTATTCCCAGTTGACATGTTAGCTAATGTCAACATTGTCAAGATCACGGGAACATGTTTCAAGTCTACATCCACATGCCGAAATACACAACAGGTTCAACCTCTTGCAGCTACAGCTTCCTGTACATTGACGTTTACATGCACAGATATGTTGAAGAAGGTCCACGGAAACAATATAATTTGCAACTTTATCACAGAGAAACAGAGGAATATTTGATGAAGATCTTTTACGACAGAAACGCACTGCTTTAAATACAAAACAGTAAGTGCCTGCTTTTATGGACAACGCAAAGGAATTCCTAGACAATATTCGTGTCTATTGTTCCTAATAGTCATAGTGTATTCCCAGTTGACATGTTAGTCAATGTTAGTCAATGTTGACATGTTTGTTTCAAGTCCACATCCACATGCTCATGTACACAACAGGTTCAACCTCTTGGAGCAACACCTTACTGTACATTGATTTTTACATACACAGATATGAAGTTTAAGAAGGTCCGCGGAAACGATTTAGCCTTAACTTATTTGCAACTTTATCAATTTTACAAATTTCTGAAAATAGGAAATTTGGATAGCAGTATATAACTCCCTTTATGGTTAATTAGCCCCAGTGGTGAGCTCGGAGGTTCAGAACCAGTGGGGGTCTAGACAGGCTTCACTTTGGACTATTGCATTACAGAAGGGGTTGGGCCGAAAGTTTGGAGTATGAGACTACTGGCATGTGTAAGGTCCCAGCGACCGGTGTCAGGCCGGGAAAGCCACATTTCAATTACATGGCTGTAGCCGGTAAAGCCACATTTCTAATAGATTAAATAATTAATGGATTACCGTAACCGGTAAAAGACTTCCTACGCTAAACGCCAAAAGAAACGTTACCCTCCTACCATCTATGAATTACGTTAATAAAAATATATGTTAGAGGGTATTAGCTGTAAAAAAATCCCAACTTAACAACCCAGCTTTATGCAAATCACGAATCAAATTCTCAAACGCATTCATATTTAGGCGAACTGCATCTTTTTCAGAAGATTAAATTGTCCTATTTTCGACCATGCCGAAATAAACCAATAACAGTTATTTAAAATAGACGTCCAAAAGAAAGGTTGAAATAAAATTCTGCTTAAGACAGAAATAAACCAATTTAAGTCACCACTTTTCAATTTTTAAAACAAGTAACACCTGTTGTAGAGTGTGTAAAAATTGTAAAAGGATCATTCCTATGAATTCAGTCTTTTAAAACATTTTCTGCTTATTTGCAATAGTGAAAACAAAAAAACCGTGTCTTTTATATTCTGCAAAAGTGTTTAGGAACACTGAAAATGATCCTTGTTAACAGTTTTGCTTGAAAAGTAACATTTACACACACAGCAATATCAATCGCCAAAACGTAGCAATATTCAAGCAGTATTTGCATCAATTTCACGTGTAAAATGATTCTATAGGGTATAAAGAGAGCCAAGAATGCATGATATGATACACAAGCACGAGAAATGTGCCACGAGTAACAGCGGAAGAGAGGGAAAGAGCCATTGGGATGTTACAGATGGGGTCGACATACAATGCTGTTGCAAACGCCCTCGGATGCCACCATATCACGGTTAAAAGACTTATTCAGCGCTACAGACAGACTGGGGTCACCGTAGATTGACCAAGAAGTGGACGTCCACGCATCACAATGCAGCAGAAAGTTTTCATGAGAAATGTACACATGGCAACAAACTAAACCATTATCATTATTATTATGTTTTTACAGATTAAGATTTTTTATTATAATGTGATAATATTATATGTAATGTTAGTATATTATATTGTGCTAATTATAGAAATAAAATATGTTGTGATCTGAATAAAATTATGAGGAAACATGTCTTGTTTTGTTAAATACGGTAACCTGTTTGAATCACTAAGCATGTTTTGACAGCATAGCCTGACCAGAAAAGATATTGGCGACATACATTCAATAATAGCATTTGGAATGATCTACAACATATATCATGAGACTGACTATGCATTTATTCATTAACCATTCTCACAGGTTTACAAATTTGTTGGGCCAAAATTAATGTTCAGCAACCCGTGTTGTAAGAGCGAACTAATATGACTTGGTGGTCGTTCTCACTTACTTGTTTGATGCACGCCATCGTATCCCACTTGTGAAGATCGATGCTCATAGTGTCATGACCATGCTATGTGTAACTCCTTTGTGTATATCATTATATATTACTAAATCCGAGGTATGCATATTTTTTATGAAAGTTACAGTAGAAGCAAGATGTTTAAATGAATATTGTCTAGGAATTCCTTTGAGTTGTCCATAAAAGCAAGCACTTAATGTTTTGTATTTAAAGCAGTACGTTTCTGTCGTAAAAGATCTTCATCAAATATTCCTCTGTTGCTCTGTGATAAAGTTGCAAATAAGTTAAGACTAAAATGTTTCCGTGGACCTTCTTCAACATATCTGTGCATGTAAACGTCAATGTACAGGAAGCTGTAGCTGCAAGAGGATGAACCTGTTGTGTATTTCGGCATGTGGATGTAGACTTGAAACATGTTCCCGTGATCTTGACAATGTTGACATTAGCTAACATGTCAACTGGGAATACACTATGACTATTATGAACAATAAATACGAACTGATATAAAGGCAATGTTGCTTGTGCTATGATGACATGACAGACTCATCATTCTTTGATGAATAAAGAAAGACATCTTGAATAATTGAATTATACATTTGAGAGCTTTCTGTTATGTTGTGTGATTTTAATGATAGTCCAACAGTATCTTTGACATATTTAGTATCGTTGACTATGTAAAGCATGGAGCTGTTACTGTTGAACAGACATTGTGTAATATTTTGCTGATCTAAATACAAAGTACCAACCTTTGTTTCCTTGTAATGGTTTTTCATGAATACAATGCCAACCAACGGTATATATGATCTTCAAGTGATATAGCTGAATCAGAAAAACATAATTTTGGAAAATTTACCTTTAATTTGTAAAGTTCAACTCATATTTTGTCATCAAATGCCCTTTCTATAAACATTTTACCTTTAACCTTACCAAAATACTTTTTGCGATGAGCATATATGTAATATTATTGTCCACAAATGTAAATCATCGTCTGAGCATTCTAAAACTACTATTTTTATGAAAATCGGTCAAACCAAACCAGAGTTATTAAATTAAACCATCCAGTTATCGGTTAAAATATTGCAATAACTGACATGACATGTTGCACCTTAAAAAGGTCCCTGCACGGTAGTCACGCGTGGGAGCTGATGACAACCGGCTTTAGATCAAAGCTAAATCATTCCTGATTGTGAAAAATCACATCCCGTTTGGTCGCCAGAACTGCACCACATTTTCACCATTTTGGGGGTCTGGCTTCTAGACCACTGGTGTCGCTGGGCCTTATTGGTTTGAGCCAGCCGCTAGTGATAGTGAAATCTAAGATCAGCCTCGCTCATCTCGCGCATCTAAACAGTGCGACATTAGGAAGGGTGGATGCCCATCAGATGCCGTTATTTGAAAATTTCCCCTGTAGTTCTTGTCTGATTGTATTAAAGTATCAAAGCAGTGTGGGCTTTTGCAGGTTTTCTAATGCCTGGATGGTATAAAGACTGATCATAATTGATCCCATTTCTGTGGTTTTTTTACCTCGATATTTATTTACGTCATTTAAAAATATGTCGTATAATATTAAAAAATGACATTTGGTCTATTTGAATCCGTAAACTAAACAACCCCACTTTGCCATTGCTAGAAGACTCTGAAAATTTACTTAGGTGAATAGGTACATACAGTTTTAGCACACAGCAAATGCTTATATGTATTTCTTATGCAACAATGAAGTTCTGTCCGTATTCTCAAAATAGTGTCGGCCCATAGGTTTTCAATACAGCAATTAATACTCCCTTGTTGTAACCCGTGTTAGGTGGTATAAACCTACACATGTTAATTGTCATCAATTACTTGATGGTCGGTTAATGAATTTAAAACAGTGGTAACACCACTTGGATAACCCGACAAAGGTTCCCATTTTTCATTTCTTGTGTCTGGAGTAAATACTCAACATTATAAACATCGATCAAAGGATTAACCGATAACACGCTGATTGATTAACTACTTTTATCTTACACAGAAGATTTGTCAAAAGGTAGTGTTCATGTATGTAGATTTACTATTTACTAATCTATACTGAATAGACTCTGTCGTGTCGGTGTCTGCGTAAAACAACTTCCTTCTTTCAAAGGATTAACCGCCAAGACATTGATTGATTGCTCATTATTGGCTAACTAAATTACTTTTTTGAAAAGAATGGTGGACATTATGCGATTAGTTCCCAGGTATGCTATCTTGGGTGACCAATGTGAAATACCTGAAACGATATATCACTTTTCGTAAACATGTATTAGATGTATCATTTGGAACAGCTGCAGGTGAATGGCATATCACTCGTTTTCGTGGATATTGATGGATACATTCCTCGAACAAAGTAATAGCCTGACATTGTTCTTATAACTCTTATCTGTTTTAATTTTAATAATTGCATTTTGTTTTTATTCATTTGTCGTGACATTCAACAGAATCATTATTTTCGTCGTGAAGTAATGAGACAGACAACATACACTAGGGCGTGTGTGCGAATTATGATTTACATTGGCAAACTATAAAATGTCTAGATATTCAAGTTATAAGTATAGGCAGATCGCCTGATTTTTATTTAGTTTCAAAATGCATACAAGTATGATAATAAACTAATTAGGATTATAAGACCAAATATAAAGACGCACGTTGACTAGTATCTACATACTGGTGAGTGGACGTTAACCACGTGAATGTAGCAAGAAATTTATTGCGCAGTATTGTCACTTCGACCCCCACCTCGCTTCCGAGGAAGAAATCGTTATGTTACAAGTTGTGTCATGCAAAATCCTGTTGGCTATGATTCAAATACATATTTAACTACGAGTAGAAAGTAGTTTTGATTTTCTAACTTAATGAAAACAAACCATAATCTCATTAACAGACTTTAGCCCGTGATGTTACGATTATTAAAAATGGCAGCGCCCTGTCGTGAACATCCGCCAGTCTGAGAATAAATGCTATTTAGGTTTGTTTTCACCGAGTTACAAAATCAACACTACTTTCTACTGGTAGTAAAATGTGTATTTGATTGATGGCCAATAGGATTTTGCATGACATATCTTATAACATAACACTACTTACAATATTATTGTCACTTCCACCACAACCTCGCTTCCGAGAAAGAAATCGTTATGCTTCAAGTTGTGTCATGGAAAATGTTTATCAATCATATATTTATTATACTACAACTAGTAAGTAGTTTTGATTCTTTAACTTCCGCGAAGCGATCTGAACACATTTAAGATATCGTTCCAAGCTTCCACAACGCTCGCTTCGCACTCACAAACATAACCCAGTTAGCACGAACTACGGGGTCCGGTGGAAATTAGTGCATGGTGACACCATCACTCGACCCCCTAGGAGGGCAACGCAACGATTCGTTTTGCTTTGAGTAAGTTTCGTTGTTCAGACCATCCTTTAATGTTGGAATATGGGCGAAAAGTAAATATAAAACAACATGAGCGATTCTGCCCTCTGTGTATTGTACTTACCATTGAATCAGAGTACCAATTCTTTATTGAATGTTCATTTTACTGTGATCTGAGAAACAGCCTGCTCCCACAATACTACATAAATAATCCATGTGAAACTAAATTTATCAACTTGTTATTGTCTTGCAATTCTACAACTGTTAACAATCTTGCTAAGTTTATATTTCTTGCATTGACAAAAAGAGCGAAGTTTTTGAATATAGAGTATAAGATTAAATGAGACATTGTACATGTTAGCATACAGCTTAATATTATATATGGCGCTGGATTGTATTGTCATCTTTATAATTGTATAACGGGTCGGTGGCCCTTGTACGAAATTAACTCTCACTCACTAGATATATGCTTACGATGACACATACTTAAACTAAACGTGACAAAATTCACTTTTCACCCAAAACATTGAACATTTAAAATGTGTTCACCACTGCAATTTCGACTAGTCAAGTCGATAATCCTTTCGTTAATCCCTTAAACACTAATTACTAAAACAACACCAAACATCAAAGACTACCGTCAGTCGCCATAACGCCCCCCATGAAACACTCATGCCGCCCCCATGCCACTATAGCAATTAGCCCATGCAGAACAATAATTTACCATCACCCACCAGTTATCTCCCCCTTGCGGATATTTCCAAACTTGGAAATCTCACATTTCCAAAATTTGGAATTTTTGGAAACATCATCTTTCCAAAATTGGAAATGTCTTGGAAACATCATCTTTCCCAAATTGGAAATGTCTTGGAAACATCATCTTTCCAAGACATTTCCAAGCTTGTAAATGTGGTATTTTTTTCCAGTGTTAGGGTTAGGGACCTAATCCAATATAGCAGGTACATGTCCGGTGTAATACGTGAGTACCATTGTTGTTTTTCCTTTTTGCATTTTAATACTTTTTTTCACACAAAAACGGGAAACCAAAAAACGTCGAAAGTACATTATGAAATGGGTTAATGTTGAAATTTTGGGCTAATGGAAATTGGCCTGGAATTTGCACTCAAGCCTCTTTCACACGCAACATAAATTTTGTTCAGTAATGATTCGAAGGCTAACTCACCCTCGTGCCGTCACTACACATGCTCATGTCTCCATCGTTCCTTAGTGCGATCCACATTATCCTTACAGTGTTCCCTACATCACTTTTCTGTCACAAAATCACCGATTTATATAAATGCGCGTCATTCATGCATGCACCGTGAAATCTACGTCTGACGCCTGACGTCAACAACCCTTTTCAGTTTGAGGCATATCGGCTCATTCCACGCCACACGTTAATTTGTAGATTACGGAATGGGACGAGTGTGCCAAATGGCATCGGATCCATTCGGCAATTGTCCGGAGAATAAAATCACGAGACACCAAGTCTACCCGTAGCATTCGTAATTGTCCGTGACCTATTCGACTCTTTCCGTTCATTTCCGAGACGTCACAGGAAGGACTCGATAAATTTGCACATTGTGCAAGAGTGTGGACGTAGCTCAGTCGGTTAGCTGTCGAGCTAACAATCCGAAGGTCGCGGGTTCGCGTCCGACGGGTTCTCACAAACTGGTTGCTTGTCTTAATGACATGTGACCTACGGCAGAGATCGTCCTCACGAGAAGTTGTGGTGCTGTATTCTAAAGGTGCTCCGCACGCGCGTGTGTGTGTGTGTGTGTGTGTGGTACACATTTGTCTTACGGCCCATTAGTTATACGTCTAAAATACACATATGTCATGGTTAATTGCTTTTCATATGGACCCACAAAAAGAACTTTTAACAAGCAGATGTTATATAATTTATAACAAGTATGAATGTATAAACCATTTCTTCAGTACTGTGATTTTACCCCACCTTTGGTCAAAATATGTAGTTATTTTCAAACAATCTACAACATAAGTACAAACAAAGTTTAAATAAATATTTCCTTAAATCTGCATTATATACTACCCATCAAAAGTTTAGACTCACTTAAAGCACTCACTATATGTTATGTATATGTATGTGGTTACATCGAAGATGAATTTCTCCACCAACTTGGGGGGAACCAACTGAAAACCTTATGCAGATGAATTGCACAAGGATGATGCTTCAAATTGCGAAAGGCATGAGCAAATGTCGTGCATGTGAACAGATGCGTTTTGGTGTAAAGTTTTGTTAAGAATTCGCCAATTTTCACAGATTTTAATCATTTACTGAACTCATGACAATAATCTTTTCAATGTTACGAATATGTTTTACAATACACCAGTTCATAACTAAACAGTACCTTTAAACAGTATGGAATATTTTGCAAAAAAGCTAGTTTAGAACAGTGGACAAGTAAGTGGCTACATTTACACTAGTGAGTCTAAACTTTTGATGGGTAGTAATAGTTTCATTCGAATTGGAAATGGAATTATATTCCAACCCCGCTTTTCTAAGAAAATATTCAAAACAATCGGTATGCAGAGTCAGGCGCGTAGCAAGTCAATCTTTTGGTGTAAGCCCGATAGGTTGCAAAGCTTTATATTTAGATAGTACTTATAGTAAATCTTTCATGTTTTATGAGACCTGAAGTGTTATCGCTTGACGTTTAATGATTTCAATAAATCATGAGAAGGAAAACTTAGAGCAGTCTATCAATATTTCAGACAGAATAATCATTTGATTTTAATGTTACTTCCTCACATGCAAATATGTTTTGACATTGTTTTATGCATGTTTACTGTATTGATACAATACCTTGCATCGAGTATTTGTTTTTGTTTCAACCCTTGATGATTTCCACATAAAAGCCTGCAGAATGGAGTAACGCATACGTTTTCGTTGAAGGGCGATTGTAAATACCCGCGCTTGGTTTCACGCGCTTTTAGCAATATTCCAGCAATGTCTCGGCGGAGACAGCAGAAAAGGGCACCACACATTGTACCCGTGTGGGGAATCGAACCCCGGTCTTCGGCGTGGCGTGCGAACACTTTAACCACTAGGCTACCCAACCGCCCCATGACTGAAAGAAAGACACCTTTCAAATTTATGATATGAAGAATAACATGTTTACTTCACTCATAGAGGGGTTACCTTTTTGACATTGTATGTATGTATGTATGTATGTATGTATGTATGTATGTATGTATGTATGTATGTATGTATGTATGTATGTATGTATGTATGTATGTATGTATGTATGTATGTATGTATGTATGTATAGTTTCATCTTTTTATTGACTATCCCCTTCATTATTAATTGTATATAATGGTAGAATAAAATAAAAAGGCAGCGGTAATGACATTTAGGGCAGTGACAATAATATTCACAAAGCGGCAACAGTGGTCAAGTTTAGGAAGTAACCTCGATATCCAGAGTGAAAATATGATCTTCGTACAACCACTGGTTTCGATGATATGCTAAAGCATACGTTTTCACATTATTGATTAAATTCGTTGACAAAGATAGAGCAAGTATCAAACCAAGGCTAAAGGACATCCTAATTCAACTTAGTGTGTAACACAATTTCTGATTGGACAATGCTATATATTTCCGACCGTATAATCAGCATAAACGGTCGTAATTTGAAAACCGATTCACCAACACCTTTGAATGTATCCCTACACGAAAGGGGTAACGCTGTTTTTCTGGGCAATATCATTTGCAGAAGCCCTAGATCTTCAATTAACTCCCCTATTATAGCAAAATGGATGGACTTTGTGCTACAAAAGTCGAAACAGTATTATAATTTAATTGTAAGTTTACTACAAACAACTCGCAACGGGCTGTTGACCAACACTGTTAGATTATAGAACAAGATTTATGACGTCAGTATTGTCTTCCGCGATATAACTAAATTTGCGGATATATAACCAACGGTATACGTCCCCAATTCGTCAAACACAGTACAATTATCACCTAAATATACCATCTTAACTGTCAGCAGTAGGTTGAAACAAATATAGAACCATAGATGATACAGTACAACATACAGAGATAATTACTAGGCTGCACGCATGTATAAATGTTTATGTATCATAAATATAGGACCGCACATCAGCCCCAGATACCATCCATCACCTAAAACCGCCGTGCTCTGTGCAAAGCACAACCGATGATGAACAAAGAAACCACGAAGAACTGTACTGAAATGTCTGTGGAACAACTAACACTGCAGTGATTTTTGAAAGTGACTCTTTGAGTGCCACATTTGTCCCTGGACGTATGGTGTGTTAGCTATACAACGCTTTTGTACCTTAATTCCGTCACGACATTGATCACATCAGTTATTCATGCTGCGTTGTTCAAAGTCAGTACATCACCTTATATTTCCAGTCGTGGAAATATATGCCCTTGCTTGATGCTATTTCAGTACACCCTGTCGTCTATTGTGTGGCGAAAGGTGAACATCGTCAGTACATCATCTTATATTTCCAGTCGTGGAAATGTATTCCCTTGCTTGATGCTATTTCAGTACACCCTGTCGTCTATTGTGTGGCGAAAGATGAACATCGTGTGTGCATGGGTGTAAGGTTTGTTACATTTTACTTTTATCATTATATATCAACCTCATCATGAATTCATGATCCGTTGACAATCACTAACAGTTAAACTAACATTTTACATATCGATGTGCACGACTGCAAAGCCAGTTTTGAAACGGATCATATTTCTACCCGACGTATTAATAATTGATACAACAGGCTTCGTAGCCATAACAACTCTCGGAGCAGTCACTGATAGAAGGATACTTATTAACATTCTACATCGTACTTCTCAAGGTAATCAAATTATGTATGTTTTTTTGCTCATGGGATTTCTGTAACATTATCAAATCGCCATTAACTCACATGTGGTCATCATGCCATTAGTAAACTGCTCTAATATGTAGAGGGTAATGTCCGAGTAACTCTCGAGGCACATTATTTTTAAGGAATGGAGAGTTACGAAGATATTACCCTACTTAAATTACATTCGAAGTATTGGGAATATTTCTGTTATCAAAATTAAATGTCAAAATGACAAAATGAAGGTTTTATTTTGAAACTGGTACACATCGCTCCATTCCTGAAAAGTAATGGAGCGAACAGACAATGGAATGACGTCACAAATGTAATTTAATACGGGTGTAGAAAAACGTTGTTGTAAAGCTTCCGAGGGAAGTAAGTAAGTTGCGAACAAAGAAAAAACATAGTTTCGAATAATTGCTTTTAGTGTTTATTGTATAAACATGAATACAATAGGGCAGCAGGGAAACGGCAGTGGGGAAACCAAGTGGGTTGAATTCGTGTTGGCTCGTCACAACGAATACGCCGTTCTTATGCCCAACCGTAGTACAGCGTGAAACCTATTCGTGTTCGAGATATAATGTTTCCAGTGAGGGTAATGTCAAACGTTAATGCCAGAGAATGTGAATAATTATCTCCCAAAATTTATTCCACTGGGCGTCAAAGACAGAGTACCGGTGAACATTATGTGAATAGATCACTGAAATAATGACCCCACCTCCTGTTCCTCAGGTAGTGCCACTTGCCCAATTGAATTCGCCGCGCAGCAACCGAATTTTGACAAGACAATCAGGGGATGTGGAACAAATTTTATGCATATTTATATTTCCACGTGACTGTGGTGTATGTTCCTGATTTTATCTCTGACGTAGTTTTCTCCTTCTCTTGAGGAGACATGAGATCATAGGGGCGTGTCTCGCTTAGAAACAGCGTTAGAAAGGCATATATGTACATAGACCTTACCCTATTACTTCATAGGTCTATATACCTATATGTACTTCTAACGCTGTTTCTAAGCGAGCCACGCCCCTATGGATGAAGCTAATGGCAAGGACGAAATGCCCTAAACACAATATTTTTCTTTTGTTCGAGAAACTTGAACAGCAGATCCCCGGTCCAAGAAGGAGACAGTTGAAATTTCATTTTGTATACTTGGGTACTGAGGCGAGAGTTTGCAAATGGCCGCTTTGCAACAGAACGGCTCTGGGGTGACGTTTCAACAAGATAACGCCAGATCACATGTTGCTCGAGTTATGCAGCAGCATTTTAATCAGAACAATGTTCATGCGTTACCCTGGCCCGCACGATTTCCAAATTTGTCTTTCACTGAACACGTCTGAGATGAAACTGAGTGACGTTTACGTTGTCATCCGAACCCTTTAACAACACTGCAGGAACTCGGCCGAATCCTTCCTCAGATATGGATTGATCCTACCACGGACTTTCATCGACGTTTAGTGGCATCAATGAGGCGAATGTGACAAGTTTGCATCAATAGACACTCGCTACTGACCGTATAAATTTACTTGTGAAACCCCTATTGTGTTTGCATATTCCACATGCTTCAACGGTCTCGGTAATCTTGTCTCTCTTGCTCTTTGGAGACTTAAATAGTCACAACCCACTGTGGAGTCACAGCGCTTGGAGAAAACAAACTCCCTAGATATTTATATGAGGACACAAGATACCTCCATTGTACAATCATTTTTCTTTCTTTGCTGAGTACCTGAATGGATTATTTTGTAAGTACTACATGGTCTACAACTAGTATGAGTAATATACAATTATTATCTATCACGACACCTAGATTTTCACATATTGATCATTCCTGTAACCATCAGAAGGAAATATTATAGGTGACAGCCATGGAACGACAGAAAATCTTTCCTTAAATACCATCTAAATTCTTTACACATGACTTACTACCGCCATACATATGCTATTACATGATATGATATTAGTAACATCAATAGTTTTGGACACCCATATTATCAAGCTTTCACCATAATGCTCCAACCCCCGTTGATATAATCGAAAACCTTGTGCAGATCAATAGCACGTATTTCAATAAATATAGTCAATTTATTTTGAGCCTTTCTGGTGAATGACAAATATGACACTTGGAAATAACCTGTTGATAATATGCAATTACGTAGCACTAATAAAAAAAGAAAGAAACCAATACCATTAGTTAGAGTGAGTGAGTTTAGTTTTACGCCGCACTCAGCAATAGTCCAGCTATATGGCGGCGGTCTGTAAATAATCGAGTCTAGATCAGACAATCGAGTGATCAACAGCAAGAGCATCGATCTGCGCAATTGGGATACGATGACATGTGTCAACCAATTCAGCTAGCCTGACCACCCGATCCGTTAGTCGCCTTTTTACGACAAGCATGGGTTACTGATGATCAATTCTAACCCGGATCACCCTTCATGGTTACCTTCAGTAAGAAAACCATTAATGACATTATTGTACCCAGGAGTTTTACTACATTTAATGACACGATTGATTGGTGCAATGTAATATTATAGTCTAGTTCTTTGTCTAGTATTGGATAATATTATCTTTGTGTGAACTACCCATATCACCTTTCATCTTGTCATCTACATCTGTTATAGACCGCCTCCGTGGTGTAGTCGTTAGAGCGTCCGCCCGGTGAGTGGAAGGTCGCGGGTTGGATCCCCGACCGCGTCATACCAAAAAGACGTTAAAATATGGTACTTGTTGGTCCCTGTCTGGCGCTCGGCATTAATGGGTACAATAAGGACTGGTTGGCTCGGAGTCAGTATAATGTGTCTGAGTGGGGTATTTATGCTTCACTGCGGCATGGTATCTCAGTGGGCTAGCACTAAAAAGTCTGGGCAAGTACAAGCAGCCGCACATACACATACACACGCATGCACGTCGTCATATGAGCGAAATATTCTCAAGCACGACGTAAAACCCAATTTCACCTCACCTCACCTACATCTGTTATATCACTCGGGTTTGCTAAATCACAGAAATATTCCACAAGATCACAATTTCCAGATTAGCTTTTCGAATGGTTTTTTTTCAGAATGCTTTGTATTTGTTTTGCTCAGTGTCACTAACTCCTCAGCGAGTAATCTTTCGAATTTCTGCTTTATGACAGTCAACCATAGAACATCAGCGCTGCGTATCGCCCTAAACGCCTTTCTTAACTGTGAACTGAGACTGTGACATACATGTTCTTTGTATCAACCGTATGTAGTTCGCACAGGTTTCTGGTGAGTCATATATCTTACGTAGCTTTAGTGTTAGCCACATAAACCAATAGTAGGTGCCTTTCCCGCTATTCCAGAATGGATGTGAATGTGTCTGGTTGACCCAAAATGCTATTACAGAGTTCAGATTATATCTTGGAAATCCGGAGCGCTTCAATACATTACTGTTTCTCAGCTTCGATCCATTTATATTCCCTTTGTATATTGACATTTATGTGATCAAGAACTGCATGATTACTCTCATAAAATAACCGATAACATAGCCATGCTCATAATCGGAGAGTAAATCGCACTTTGTACTTTCTTATTTACAAAAAGTAGGTTTTCCACGTTTTTGTTGTTATCAGCTGTTCCATTCAACAATTTACCCTGTAGGTGACGACGTTGAACGTGACGACTACGAAGCCTAACATATTGGTTAGAACAAGATAAGATGTTCGAGGCACCCATCAGCAGTGTGTGTTTTGCGATTTACGTTTAAGTCAAACGATCCTATATAAACTAAAACCACGTGGAACCATTATCTGAGTTGTGTTAAGCGCCTGTACAGTTCAGTTATATTGTCATATAGCTAACGTACATGTTAGGTAATATACTTTCAATTGAAAATCGAACACATGATGAAATCATCTCAAACGTAATGTTTCTGATGTTATTCATTTTAAATAAACCGTATCAGTTTGAGGGCTTATCAGTATATGGATATTTAAATAAAACATTAATGAAAATTAATATATCTAACAGCTTCTAATGCTAACTATCACAGTAAAATGTCATGAATGATCACCAGTACACAGTGTGGATAGTCATGCCATAAAACGTGAAGAAGGGAATCAGTAATTGTTGTATTATATTTATTTGCCTGAATAATTAGAGGATGTTGTTGATTTCATTATATGAAATGAATTGCATTGTTGCAAATATATTTTAAAAATGCCTTTCCCTTTTGCAAGTACCAACGTTGAGCTGGGGTTTTTTACCTCACCCAAACGACGTTTTCCAGTGGGTAGAAATGATATTCTCGGACGTTTAACATCGGTCTATGTCTCACGTCATATTAAATACCTTTACATTATCCTTTCCCAAAACGCCATTAATAATCGGATATTTAATGCACTGCGTTGATGAAATCTAGGTTAACAAATGCACAGCCTTTACGGGTAAAGTATAGTAAAGTGGATACCCAAGTCGTTTTTCATTTGTCAGATGGGACTGGGATGATACGTATATTTCTTATCACAATTAAATTTAAGAAAATCCGGGTCTTTCGTGCCGTGCTACATACTATTCTTGTATATAACCCCATCTCACCTTCCATATTATTTAGGTGTGACTGGACAGAGAAATACAGAGTGACATGGAGGACTACTGTAACAAAATCTGGATGAAGCGGATATTTTTCATTCTGCTTGGTGTCGGGATGATTGCTATTATTCAGATGAGCTCACATGTTGATTTCTTCTTTCACGGATACCATTCCAACATTTCAAACTGGTTACTGAACGGAATAGGTCGCCTACAACACCAAACAGCTGATTGGCAAACACGGGGCACACACGGTATTTCCTGTAAGAAGCTTGTGGCTGGTGATGCTGACGAAATAAAAAAAGCAAACGCAATTATGACCAAGGAGTTTCGTTCAAGCTATTTACCTGAAATTTACCCTGCCCTGACAAATGATTGTGAACAGTATAAGAGAACACGGGGTTTCATAAACAGCACCATGACGCCCGGAGAAAGGCAGTTTCCCATTGCCTTCAGTATTCTGGTGTATAAACATGCAGAACAAGTGGAGAGGCTGCTGCGAGCAGTATGGCGACCCCATAACGTATACTGTATACATGTAGATTCGAAATCTAGTAACATGTTCAAAGCTGCAATAAACTCAATAAGAAAATGCTTTGACAATATCTTATTTCCCCCTAAGCAAGTCAGTGTCCGGTGGGGAACATATACAGTGCTGGAACCAGAGCTACTTTGTATGGAAGCTTTGTGGAAACATAAAACTTTTTGGAAATATTTCATCAACCTAACAGGCCAGGAATTTCCATTGAAAACTAACTATGAATTATACAGGGCACTGGAAGCTTATAATGGCACCAACGATATTAACGGAGGTTATAAAGGGTAAGTCAATCTTTTTTCCCTGTCTTTTTATTCCAGTACTACCCCTCAGGCCTGGTACAAAGTCAGAAAACAATAATGGCATACAATCATACAATATTTCTGAACACAAAAACATGGAGGATACACATACCATTTTTTTAGCTGCATAATTAGTCTTCCTTAAATTTAAATTTACGGGCATTACGATATGTTATATTGCGGTAGATATGTTGTCCTCAAATCAGTGTAGTAAGGACTAAAATCTCAAACTGAAACCCATCTTTAATTACATGTTATGTACAAAATGTAAACAATCTGCTTTATCTTTGAATACTATAATTATAAAATTACCTTGAGCAAGTAGACGTTTGTTACAAAATTATATCATTAAAACCGCATTGATTAAGTAGGTAAAAGGTAAACAAGTATTTTGAAATATTTATTTAAGTTGAACCCACAATGTCAGGCTGACTTTCGGGCTGGATATTCAACTGTTGACAGTGTATTTATCCTACAGTCACAAATCCAGAAACATGTGACAAAGTCAAACTGTCGATTCTATTGCTTATTTTACGGTTTCCATAAAGCATTGGATTGTGTAAATAGAGTTTCTTGCTCAAAATAATATTCTTGGTAAAATGCTTTCGATAGTGCGTGATATGTATTAAACCAATTTCAGCTGTAAAATTATTTAACATATATTTTAACTCCCCAAGGGGACTTTGACAAGGCTGTATCCTAAATCCATAGTATTCAGTATGTTTGTATATCAAGTTCGAAGAAGATTTACTGTTGTATGATTGAAGATGTATTCTTATTGGAGCAGACCTTTTTGAGTTGTTTTTACGCCCTTTCGCTGATGATTCTGTCATCTAATGCGGTTATAGGTTTACAGAAGTAAATATATGTATTATCAAAACGTTGTACAAAGTGGGGATTAAAGGTAAATTTTACAAAAAACAGAGATACTTGTTTTCTGCAATGGGGGTAGAAATGAAGAAGACTGAAATATGGATATTAAATCGTCTGTGATTATACACTTCAACCTACCTTAGCTATATATTTAGGTATTTTATTTTCAAATAAACTGTTCAATTACCCTTTATAAACTGTTCAGAAAACACCAAACATTGTCCACTGCTCCTGATGACGATAACATAATAGGACATTTATATAGCGTACATATCCACGCAACCAGTACATGCTCAAGGCGCTTGAGTGTTCCCTTGATCAACGGATGTCTCTTTTCCTGGCATTCTTATAACCAATTCAACTCCCTGGTGAGTATTCAACTCATGCAGCCTGCTAGGCGCAGCGGGTTATCACACAGTCTCATCCTCACAAGGTACCCATGTGCAGCTGGGTGAACTGGGACACATAGTCAAATTATTTTGTCCAATGATACTGCACGTTAAGTACTATACCCGCAACTTGGTGTCAGAGATATGGGGTTACCATCAATGGGTAACCCTAGAAAGATTCCATATACAATTTAGTAAATAAGTCCGGGGTGTTGGTGTTCATACAACAAATGTTGCTGCCTTGACTGAATGTGGTCGTTATGATATCTACCCTGATTCAATTATAAGATGAACTAACTATTGGTGGTAAATTATTCAGTATGGAAGAAAATAGATACCCTAAACAATGTTACCTTGGGCTAAAAAGAATGGACGAAATTAGACATCTGCATCTATGGTTATAATTATTCCTGGATTTTCCAAAATATTGTAAAGACTGATTGCTTTATTTGACAATTCTCGCAAAGGGTTAAATAATGTTAATAATTAGTAGTCTATTCATCCATGTTAAATGACCACTCTACTTTAGACTTCTACTCTGTCAATAAATGAACTTTTAAAATGGAATAATACCTGTCGACCAGGCTACCTGTAGTCACGGGTACATCTAAGTACATCTAAGTAATGATTAGTAGCACAGCGGCATAACCTGTAGCACGTTTTTATATCGTATTGTCTTCCACAGTTAACATAGTTTAGGTTTTCATACTAGGTTTACAATTATATTTGTGATATTCTAGTTCTTTTTACTTTCCTTCACCGACAGGTTTTCATAATTAACCTGATTTATTATGAAATTATAACTTGTGTTATGGTTTGAAAATTGCCCACATGACTTAAAATCTCAACTCACTCACTCTTTGTGTCAAACGGACGTAAAATGAAAAGGGTAACTCCGTATGGTGTTCCTAGAGTCTGAGAGTTTGCCACCAATACACCCAGACCCTTCAACATCAGACTCAAAGAACATCCGACATTTAGATTCTTGAGAGGCATTTAGAAGTTGGTGAATATGAACTTTAACTTTGGCTACTTCTAGGCTACTTCTTGCCCCTTCTTCAGGTGATGGAAGAATCAAACACCTGAAGAAGGGACAAGAAGTAGGACAGAAACGTTGTGTTATACAATAAACAAGAAGTTGTCATCCATATACAGTGATGTGCCATAATTATGTCATAAAATGGCCGCCATGCAGCAGTGAGTAATACGTGGGGGTCAAGTTAAAATGCTTGGTGCGCTCAAGCAACAAAATGATGGGGGATCAAATTTCACGTCGTCTGCTTCATGTAAACAAGTTCAAGGTCAAATAATCAAAATGGGGTAGAGAAGTAAAAGCTTGTCAGAGGAGGTCAGGAAAATCATTCCTGAGATGAATTTAGTTGGATTTAAACAGGCAGACATTGTAGATGCTGTCCAGAGAGATCAAAGCACCATTTCCAAAGTTTAAAGAGAGTTCAAGTGGAAAATAATGATGAGAACATGCCCAGACGTGGTAGGCCTCCAGTTTTGGCAGAGAGCGGAGACAGGACACTTTTGAAGATCACTTGGGGATATTACATGTATTGTAAATGAGGCATTACCAACTAAAGTAAGTAAGAGGACTGTTCAAAGACATCTCCACAAGCTGAATTACAGGAAAATATTAGTGAGGAAGAAATTGACAGTAAGTGCTATAAACAGATACAAGAGAATGTCATGGTGTAGGACACATTTTCATTGGAAAACTCAAACTAATTGGTCAAAAATGATATTTGGTGATAAGAGTCAAATTGTTCTTGGGAAAAATAACAACATTTCTGTTTGGAAAATGTCTGGTGAGGAGTACAGACCATATTGTGTTGGCAGCAGGTGCCCTGATTTTCAGCAAAGGGGAGGACTGTCTGTGATGATTTGGGGGTGCATTTCCTACCATGGAGCTGGTACACTGGTCCAAGTTCATGGTCATATTAACAGTGAGAAGTATGCATCTATTTTGGACGAAAATCTGTTTCCTGTCATTGCCAAACACTTCACAAATGGTGATTATCTTTTCCAAGATGACAAAGCCCCATGCCATGAGTCTCGTTTTACAAAAGATTGGAAAACTACGAATGAAATCAAATGTTTATCACGGCCATCACAATCACCAGACTTGAACATCATTGAAAATCTCTGGTTGCTGATCAAAATCAGGCTACAGAGAATTTCACACACCATCAAATCAAAGGGGGACTTTTTCATCAGGGCCCTTATTCTCGAAACGTTCGTAGCCCTAAGAATTCTTAACTTTGATCGTAGCCAATGTGTTAAGAATGGGCTTAAGAAGTTCGTAGGGTTACGAACGTTTCGAGAATAGCTAGCCAGATTATCAGGATTTGGCAGTCAATACTTTTGCATCATATTCAGGTGCTATACTCATCTGTTCCAAGAAGAATAAGAGCTGTGAGAATAAATAAAGGTCACATCACAAAGTATTAGTCATCCAAAGTTTATTTTAGGGGTAAGTAAGCTTTAATTTCTACTTTACTCAGTGACCCTCTATAAGTTTTGCCCCTAAACATGGCGGCCGTTTTATGGCATAATTATGGCTCATCACTGTACTCGTCTTACATATCCGACATTTATCAACAAACAACATCAGAAAACTGCCATTTCTGAACACGTCAGCCAGAAGCCAGACCACACCATCATGTGATAAGCTAGAATGTACGAAACTGGCACTAGTGCAAGGCACACTACCAGTACACGTTTGTACAACTAATTCAAAGGTTTTCCTCAGATGCAAAATTGTGGCCTTGACCAAAACCGTTACTGTCCACCATGTGGTCTGTGAAAGTTTACCAGTAATCTAGTAATCGAGTAAATACATTTAAGTCAGATGCTTGATGGACCTTTAGAAGTTGGAAGTTAAAATAACAACATATGGTATCCGAGTCTTTCACCGATGTTTTGTGCTCTTTGATACGAGTACATACAGTCCTATATGTACTCGTATGAAAGAGCACAAAGCCTCTGGCGTATGTACAGTACAACTAGACATTATTGAGAAGTTAAAGATTGTTGTTTTCTTTTCACTCATAACTGACGTATTAAATGTGAATATTAGCAGAACATAACTCCAGATTCAAAGACAAGTGAACAGGTAGTATTTTGTCAAGTCACAATCGGCAGCAGTGCAGGCTTCAATGCGGCGGGGCATGCTACTGATCAAAAACGTTAGAAAGTCGTGGTCCATGCTGTCCCAATATCGGACCACCTCTTCTTTCATTTCAGCAATATTTGTCAGATTTTTCTTATTGACACTTTCCTTCATAAGTCCCCAAAGATTTTCTATTGGATTTAGGTCAGGGCTATAGCTTGGCCAATCTAATAATATCATATTTTGGGTCCGAAACCAGGCCTGTGAATGCTTTGAACGATGTTTTGGGTCGTTGTCCTGCTGGAAAATCCAATAGAACACGTGAGCAGATTGAAGTAAATGTCCCTCGAGAATATCTGTGTACCGCTCACTGTTCATATTCCCCTTCAAATACACAGTGGGGGGGTTGCCCCTAACACAGATATGCCATCCCACACGTTAAATTTCGGACGGTACTTTGAGCGCTGATACAAAGGTTTTTCAGTTTGTTTGGTCCAGAATTTCATTGTATTAGGAAACAGCCACACAGAACTTTCATCTGAGAAAATCACATTGTCCCAGTTAAAATGTCTATGCTGTAAGCACCAGTTCAACCTTCGCTCCTTTTCTTCAGGTTTCATGATCGGTGATGAAATTCCTCGACTTTTTTTGCCAACCCATTGCATGCAGCTCAGTTCTAATGGTCTCCTTACAGACAGCCACAGTTCCTCTATCAATCATATCCAGCCTTACGTTTTCTAAACTCCTTCGTTTATTTTTAGAAACAAGAATACCAAGCCGCCTGCTGTCACCGACCGTCAATTTTCTGGGCCTACCTGGGCCTCCCTGGTGCTCAATGCCATATCCATTTGCAATATTTTTTAAAACACGATAAACAGTGGACAAAGGGATGCCTGTTCTACTTGAAATCACTTTAGCTGATCTGATGTCCTTGTTATAATACTCTAAAATCAACTTTCTCTTCTCTAAATCATCCATACTGAGGATCACTGAAAATGTCGTCTGCTAGCAAGTAAACAAAGGGGGATAACTCTTCACAAACTAATGAAAAAGGATTAATGGAGTTGTCTCTCTTGAATGAAACTAAGTACTTGATAGCTGGTCAAGGTTGTTTATACTAGAAATCCAATTAAACACATTCCTAAAATTCTCAATAATTTCTGGTCATACCATATGTTGCTCGTAATTATATTCTGTCATTCACCTGATGAAGGGGCAAGAAGTAGTCGTGTTGTAAATATTTAAGAAGTTGTAAATCCATATCATACGTTGTTACATTTAAGCCCCTTATTTTACAGGGCTAATCTTGGGAGATGGAAGGGCCGTGGAGACCCTCCGCACAAAATCCGACCACGAAAAGGGGGCGTTCACATCGCTGCCACCCGGGGGTATGTCGACTACCTACTCCACAACAATGTGTCACATGACTTATTGGAGTGGGTCAAGAAGACAGGTGTCCCTGAT
The DNA here is from genome assembly GCF_003918875.1 of Haliotis rubra. Classification (NCBI taxonomy): domain Eukaryota; kingdom Metazoa; phylum Mollusca; class Gastropoda; order Lepetellida; family Haliotidae; genus Haliotis; species Haliotis rubra. The sequence goes on along the minus strand of NW_025767061.1, from coordinate 966,956 downwards.
GAAACCTACTTCGCCACCCTGAACTACAACCCACACCTCAAAGTCCCGGGGTCTTATAAAGGTACGTCTATATGTTTGTGAATGTCTCAAATGCCTAACGGCGTCTACAAATCTTTTTTAACCGTGTTTGGCAGCCTGACTCCTGAGAGTGTTTAGGACTTCACAGTCCTGCTCCACAATGAAGCACATGTGATACATGTGGTCTCACATGCCTAAACTTGCCTCTGTTCACCCAGCAGAAAATGGGTACCCGGTGGGATAAGTCATGTGACTATTTAACCTTCTAGCCCCTCACAGGCAACTTGGTTTATACGGGGTTATAATATTCAGACTGTAGCGCTTTGTGCGTGGTCCTCCGTGGTGCGGAATTCAGCGCATTACAAATGTCCTTATTATCTATTATTATTCTCTTACACTTTCTGGATTTCAAGGATGTAAAAGGATTAAACAGCCATTCAACATATAGTTTTTCTTGCAGTTACATACACTTCTCATTTTAACGTGGCTTTTCGTTAAGCTATAAATGTAAAAAAACAAATTAGAGGGTAATTTGGGTCCATATAGTAGTATCCCCTCCACGCACACTCTTCTAAAAAATATATGTTAATTAACGTATTTGCAGGAAGAAATAAGGTTATTACTGAATATGTGAAACATACGATTCCAAAATTCTCCAGAATTGTTTCCTGTTCCTTGACTGTCTTTTTGTGAAGCTGTCTGTGTGTCTGTATTCTGACTTGTGTATTTGCACATGCAGGAGATGTGGACGATGGGCTCCACCAAGCGATGGTCCGCTACAAGATCTGGGGCGAACGTACTAAATGTTCCGGGAAGCTTACTCGCAGCATATGTATCTTTTCTGTAGGGGACCTAGTGCGAATGACGTCCTCTCCCTTCTTATTTGCAAATAAATTCTTCTACGACTATCACCACCTTGCTTACGACTGCCTTGAGGCCTGGCATCAGAACAAGGTCGCACAAGAGCTGCAAAGACGTCTTGACTTCAACACAACAGTCTATAGCAACAGATGGGTGGTCAAACATCACTTCTAGACAATTGCTAGAATGGTTGAAAGCTGGACTTATACTCAACTATTCACACAATGCTGGTCTTCTGTTGACTTGAAACAACAAAAGCCAATGCTCCTTAGTCGGAGGTATCTGTTAACAACCATGTTGATCCTCTGGATTTGAATAGTAATATCCCCGCTTCCATTTTCAATCCTTTGACCGCCACCGTGAAGTCGATCGTCATCCCACTGTTGGTAGGCCCTCATGCCTTGACTTTATATCTGATCAGGTACACCCTCGATAATCACTTCTACTATCAGTTAATTGATACTTTTTCAAATGTATTGTCATTAGTAAATGATTTTGATTTGGTAGAAGGAATAAATAACTATGATTGTTAGTGGCTGTACCTTCAAAGGGGGATTGAAGTAGCGTAAAATAAATGTCCCCCTGAGAGGGTACGTAAGTCCCTTTTCATTCAAAGTATTTTTCTTCTTCTGAATTGAAATGGTAGCATATTTGTTCATTTAATGTATGGCTATTTTGCTAAACTATCACCAACACCTGAAGGTATGATGTAAATCCAGCTAGGGTACATGCAGGTAGCAAAAGTAATGTAAGTCCTCATGGGTCCTAGTATGGTTGCTGGTGATCCATAGCCTGTTTTATAATTACATGCTAGTTTTACCTTCTCTGTGATACTCTAGTATTTTTACTGTTCATCGTCAACAGGTTTTTAATTTCTAAATTTAGTGATGTTTACTATGATAATTGATTGTTCTCGCCACGGTTTGGCTGAAATATTGCCGATATGACGATAAATGTTAACTCACTCACTCACTTCTACTATCTTTATCAAGGGTTCCAATACGACTCGTTGTCTTTCGAAATGACGTAAATTCTTCTTCCGAAATAATCAAAATACCTTTCAAAGATTTAGCAGGCACATTCAGATTGATATTCCACAGCGTATCACTGTCACCTTTGATGATCTGCTTAAGCTATCAGTACTAACAGAAAATGGTCACAGAAGAACTGGGTTCACGTTGTGTCATTCACCTGTGCTGAAGCCTTTGAAATCAAGGTTCATACCAACGAGGGTCTGTCTCAGCAAAACGCACCACCACCACCACCCCCTCTCTCTCTCTCTACCCCACCCCACCCCTTTTTTTTCTTTGAAAATTCCTGGATCCGCCTATGCTTACACAGAGTGTTGTTATACACAGTGTTGTCTTGTTACACATCGTGCATACAATGTTCTTGGGTTAACCTTCCATATTCCATAGAATCAAGCAGGTAATCAATATCATAAATAAATGTTGATCTGTTTATAGTGCAAACATTATACAAAATTGACCAGGATTAAATATAGGGATTAGAATGTAGTTGTGTGGCATTTCACCAATAAGATATCAAGAAGACGCCCCGTTCCTTTGAAGTGTTTTTTCGGAAAAGGTTAGCACATATTTCCCGACCTTTAGTACCTGTTACAAACACATGCAAAATCAAGTCACCAGAAAAAACGGGAGCTTATGGAACAAACAAAACATATGTCACTTCATTCTCTACTTCTGTGGTAGTCAGAAAATAAACATTTATCCTGCTTAGAACACACGCACGAAACCCAAACAAATGCCATAAAAAGGCAACTGCAAGTTGAATATTTGATTTCACAACAGTTGTCTAATGTATGGTCTTTTATACCTGTTAGCATTAGACTTTTAAATGAATGTTAGACCCAGCCACAATTTTATATGTATTTGACTACTAGTCTCTTACAGTATACACTGGTTATCCTTCTCATCCTGTTTATTTGTGTGTTTAAGGTGATCGTTTTGTCCTTTGCTTAATTTGTTTTAACCATGCTTTATGTCTCACTGTTGTAAAAGGAATTCCTTTGTCGGGCAATAAAGTATTATTATTATTATTATTATCAGCTCTTCCATTTAACAATTTACCTTGTAGGCAACGACTTTGTCAGAAAACACCTGACTGACTGAGTTTGGTTTTACGCCGCTTTTAGCAATCTTCCAGCAACATCAGAAATGGGCTTCACACATTGTACCCATGTGGGGTTTTGAACCCGGGTCTTCGGCGTGACGAGCCAACGCTTTAACCACTAGGCTACCCCACCGCCCCTGCTGTCTAACATATTGGTTAGAACAAGATAAGATGTTCGAGGCACCCATCAGCAGTTTGTGTTTTGCGATGTATGTTTAAGTCAAACAGTATTATAAAAACTAAAACCACGTGGAACCATCTGAGTTGTGTTCAGCGCCTCTACAGTTCTGTTATATTGAGATACCGCTAACGTACACAAAACATTCAACTGAAAATCGAACACATGATGTTGTTCTGTTGTTGTCTGTTGTTCTTCATTTTAAATAAACCGTGTCAGTTTGAGAGTGTATTATTACATCGATATTTCAATAAACATCCATGAACACAAAGGGTGAATTGTTGGAAATATAATTTTAAAGGACAGTTTACCATTACTTGTTGGTACTTAAGTATCAACTTGCACATATATACCGCAAAAGAAAAAACGCCACGTGATAGAGGGTTTTGTTTAACAGCACACACTTTAATTTGCTTTAATTAACAATCAAAAAGGCATGGGGGATTGAGTTCAAACTTGACAGACTGCGGCATAAGGACACTCTTGGAAATCACATTTAGAGTTCACACAAACACAATCACCAAAAATGGTACCATTAGGATACTTTAAAGTCAGTATCGTGTGTAACGGCCATGGGCATCGATGACGGCGTTGCATCGTCTGTACATGGATTGAATTAGCCGGTTGATGAAGGCCATAGGCACTTGAGTCCATACTCTGCGTAATGCCTGATCAGGTCCAGCCGCAGTTGTCGGCCTTGATTCAGTCTTATTTGAATCTCGTGACTTTTGGAAATCACATTTAGAGTTCACATAAACACAATCACCAAAAATTGTACCATTAGGATACTTTAAAGTCAGTATCGTGTGTAATGTCCATGGGCATCGATGGCGGCGTTGCGTCGTCTGTACATGGAATGAATTAGCCGGTTGATAAAGGCCATAGGCACTTGAGTCCATACTCTGGGAAATGCCTGATCGAGTCCAGCCGCAGTTGTCGGCCTTGGTTGGAGGTCATTCAGTATTCTTTGAATCTCGTCCCAAAGGTGTTCTATTGGACTTAAATCGGGACTGTGTGCAAGTACTTTTAGGGGTTGGATGCCATGTTGTCTTAGGAAACCCAATGTTGCTCTGGCAGTGTGGGCACGAGCGTTGTCTTGTTGGAAGATGTGATTTCTATGACGTCCAAAATGTGGTACAACGTGGGGTCGTATGACTTGGTCAATACAACGAGTAGCTAGACCAAGATTCGCGAACACCACAGTGCCACCTCTCTGTGGTTCAGACCAATTGCAGTCGGTTTGGGCGGTGACAAGCGGTGAGAGCAGGACCACGATATTGTCTGTGACATCAGAGGTTTCTTCCGCGCAAACGTCGAAGCACTGTATCGGCGCTAGTAAGTCTCAATATTAGTCTGGCGTGCTGTTTCCGTCGCTCTGGTGAAGCAATCCTGCAGATGGTTGCTCACAATCTGTCGGTCTTAACGTTGCGATGTTACTGAAGGTCGTCCACTGCGTGGACGGTCTTGGATGCTGAAAGAGGCCTTATACCACTCCTGCAGTCAGTAGATTGTGCAAATGAGATGAAATGAAACAAAACTTGATTCTTTATAACGATGTGTTGGTGCAAAATAAGAAAGTAATAATAATTTCGTTAATTATGAAAAAATAGCTATTTATAGACAGTGAACGTAGCCGGCGTCTGTACTACAGCTGAATATGTTGGCACCGAGGTGTCACATATCCATTTAACATCACTTTCGTAGTGCAGTGCAAGTAGAGTAACATCGATTTGACATAAACTTGCTGCTTTCAGATGAGAGTTTGAGAATATTTGATGAATCAAAGGATTTTGAGAGAGCAATATTATTTGAAGCTCAAAAGAACTGCCGTGACAAGCATGGTGCTCATTTCTGCATATGTGTGCATTAGGAGAGGTGCTGAAGGAGTACTGTGAGATTGTGTATATACCCTGATGTCCAATATGCAATGAGGTCAGTTTTGAATGGAACTGTAATGTGTTCAGAACCTCGTAGTCTGTACATTTTATGGACTCGAGACAGCATGTTTGACAGCAGACAGCCAAATCATTTTGTACCCTTGTTCATATGCTTACAATTGCAAGTACAAGATAAACGCAGCTGTAAAGTAGATGAACAACATGTTGAGGACAAGAGAAAGAAAAGCATTTTTGACAATTTTCAACGAGGTGTCAAGAAACATTCAACTGCTCAGCAAGGAAAAGATAGTAAAAATGAATCAATGAATGAAAACACATGTACACCATCTGTTTCTGATTTCAATGTCAGTGAAGACTCAAGGGAATCAATCAAAAGTGACGAATTTAAAAGTCCAAGCATGTTGATGCAAAGGAAACAAACATTCCAGATGTTGGTAACCAACCACATCAACCACAAAAACTATTTCCTAAACATAAGATTGGTACTCACAAGTGAACATGCCAGACTGGGTGGTTCCATAAATGGAAGTGGCTTCATTATCATGAACACTCAGATAGTGTCTTTTGTTTCATTTGCATAAAAGCAATCAAAGAAAATTACCTCTAACCCTTGCACAGAGAAAGCTTTCATTTTTGACGGATACTGAATGAAGGCTACTGAGAAATTTGAGAAACATGAAAAGAGTAAAAGTCATCAAGAAGCAGTTGAAAGAGTAATTGTATTGCCTCTGCATGCAAAAGACATTGGTTACTTGCTGTCAACAGAGTTTGATGAAACTAGAAAGGAGAACAGACAATGTCTTCTGAAAATCCTGTCATATCTACAGTTTCTTGTTCGTCAAGGACTAGCTCTCAGAAATGACAAAACTGAGACTGATTCAAACTTTCTTCAGTTACTTGTCTTCCAAGCCATAGGTGAGTAATTCTGAGTAATTGGTTGAAAAGAAAAACAGATAGGTATACTTCGCCTGAGATACAAAATCTCCTTCTTGATATTATGCCAAAAACAGTCTTGCGAGAGCAGATACAACCTGTCAAGAAAGTACTTTCTTTTCAGTAATGGCAGATGGATGTGCTGATGTGTCTTATAAAGAGAAACTTGTAGTCAGCATCAGATCGATTAATGAGAACTTTGAGGGACATGAAGAATTTGTTGGATTCTACGAGGTTGCAAACATTGAAGCTAAAACCATATCCATCCATTACCTGTCCAATCATCACTCCCAGATTAAACGCGCCATAATATCAACTCTAACACGAAGAGCCAAATACATCTGTGACCCCGTCAAACTAGGCACTGAGATACATCACCTCAAGAGAACTTTCATCACCCTAAATGGCAATCCCAAAACCTTGTTGAGCAGACCATAGCTAAAACTCTCAACCAGCAGAACCAACGCCGACCCAAAAATGTACCATCGCCAATCAGGATCCAAGGCCAGATTAGTCATCACATCAGCCGACTTCTCAGAAAAACTACAAGCATAGACGTGACATTTTATTCGGACAAAACTTAGAAGACCATCCTAAAGGCAAATGGACGAGGTACCAGCAACCAGACTACGCACAAACCCCGAGGCTGCATATACCAACTAAACTGCAAATGTGGCAGTAGCTACATTGGAGAGACATCACGCCCCTTTAATATACGACTCAAAGAATACAAAACATCTGTTGAAAAGGCCGAAAACAAATCAGTCCTTTCAGAGCATATAAATAACAACCCCACCCACTCCATTGACTGGCAACAGACTAGCATCTTGGCTACCAACCAAGCCATCAACATCAGGAGATTAACCCCAGAGATTAATAGAGATCAAGGTGTATACCTCCCTAATGCCTGGAACATCACAACAGCCGCCTCTATTGTCATTTAATTAGCTGTATATCACTGTTGTGACTGACTGAGTTTGGTTTTACGCCGCTTTTAGCAATATTCCAGCAACATCACGGCGGGGGACACCAGAAATGGGCTTCACACAGTGTACCCATGTGGGGATTCGAACCCGGGTCTTCGGCTTGACGAGCGAACGCTTTAACCACTAGGCTACCCCACCGCCCCATCCCTGTTGTGTACACATCTCCTTATCAACATTGTTTTTATAACTTCTAATTGATTTGTCGTCATTGATTGGTTGTATATAGATGTACATCTCTGGCTTCCTGTAAATCTAATTATCACTTCATTAGCTGTATTCACATCTCCTTATCCTCATTGTTTGTGTCAACTGGCTTTACTTTATCCCTATTATCATTGTTTTTATACTGCTTTTCACCGGTCCTCTCTGATTCATTGTATATACATGTACTTCTGTGGCTTCCTGTAAATTCTGGTATATATAGTATGTTTTGTGTATAGTATGTCTTTATATCACCTGAAGAAGGGGCAAGAAGTAGCCCAGAAACGTCGTGTTATACAATAAAGAAGAAGTTGTCATCCATATACTCGTCTTATATATTCATCAACTTCTAAATGCATCTCAATTTCCTCTTTGGTGCAAACTTAGCCGTCCGCATTTTGAGAAACAATGACAATCTCAGCAAATCTCTCCAGGGAAACATATCAGCTGCACAGCAGATGGCTTCTGCAACCTTAGCTGTCTTAGAAAGCCTCATCAGAAACGATGAACACTTCTCTCTCTTCTTTCGAAACCAGAACATCAAAGCCACACAACTTGATGTGCCTGGGCCAGTTCTACCAAGGACGAAAAGGCCCCCCAAGAGAATAGGTGATGGAGCACATCCCCATGTACCTCAGACAGTAGAGGAGTATTACAGACAAGTATATTTTACGGCTCTAGATTTGCTCACCAGCTGCATCAGAGACAGGTTTAATCAACCTGGCTATATGCTCTACCTGAACCTATACTCCTTAATGCTGCTGCAGGAAATGACTACACAAACGCATTTGACTTTGTTTCCAAATTCTAAGGATCAGATATTAATAGCTCCGCTTTTGAAACACAGCTGAATATTTTGTCAGTGAATATGTCGAAAAGCAAAGAGTTTGATGTCTCAGATGTGACGGCCCACGTGAAGGCGACATGTGTCAGTATCTTCACTGAAGTTGTCACTGTTATAAAGCTCATCCAAGTAATGCCCTCAACAAAGGCAACGAGTGAATGGTCCTTCAATAGCTTTAGGAGATTGAAGACATATCTGATTTCGACCATGGCCCAAAGGCGTCTGAACAACTTGATGGTCCTTCATGTGCACAGGGACAAAACAGACAACCTCAACCTGAGAGATATAGCAAATGACTTTGTGAGAAGAAGTGAATACAGGTTGTTCACATTTGGATAATTCTGATGTTTGATGTATGAATGAATCTGAAAAAACATGCTAACCCATAGTTTAAAATAGTAGTATTTTCTGACACTAAAGTTTACTTTAATACTATCTCTTTCTCTCTCCCCCTCAACCCCACACCACACCCTGAGCTACCAAAATGCACCACCCACCCACCCCGGCCCGCTTCTAACATCGGTGTTACGGGCCTGCGACTGTGTCAAAACAAGAATGTTTTCAGGCGAGTTTGGGACTCGCTTTCAATGGTTGGGTTGTCACAATATGCATGTGCAGTTTCATTTTCACGAATGTCATATGGAACCTTTTATTACGTCTGTTTCTTTAGGTGCGTTTGGGCGATAGGCTGTTTCATCAGAAAACATACTAATGTCAATCTGGATGTTAACAAAACGATACAATCATACTGGCAAACAAGGATAAGTTGAGCACCGATCTGACAACTGACCCGTATTAGTATGTATGAGTGCCGTTGCCATTGTTAGCGAAGGGGTCCCAGGTTGTCCGCGATCAAGTGTAGTGCGACTTGCTACACCGACGTGAGAGTCTTATCAGCAAGGCGTGTGCAGCTACGCGCGGAATCAATTTCATCGTCATGCAATGCACGTGCACTAGCCTAAATCTGCTTTACATTTCACAAACCAAACCTTTCATTGCCTTGCACCGCCTACTTCTCGGCGTATAGTCAAACACGGGGCACACACGGTATTTACTGTAAGAAGATCGTGGTGGGAGATGCTGACGAAATAAAAAGAGCAAACGTAATTAAAGTTGCGAGCAACATTGAGGGCTCCTTGGATTGGATAATTTCTAGCCATTTGGTACCTGTCATGCAGATGTCGAAAGCAGTAAAGGCTATAGCTGATATGGATCATATCACTGTTAGTAATGAGAAATACTTCAGTAGTAAACCTTGAATTCTTATGTTTTTTAGGATTAGAAACAAAGGATTGTGTTGTATGGTATGGGTAATTGCACTTATGGCTTTGGAAACAGCTGTTGGCTTGATTAGAGATTCGAAGGAAAAAGAATAATGCACGTTCAATTGCTAATAATTTTTTTCTTTTTACTGAAAATGTGGTTGTTTATGGTGTTTATTTTTGGGTGAGTGTAGATACAATTTCAATTAAAATATCAACAACAGCCAAGTTGAAATGGGACACAAAGCGCCCGTACTCTGTATTTGTGTAGCATGTACCAATATCCACAACACTGTTTCTCTCACGCTGAGCTTAGTTGACACATGTCATCGGTTCCCAATTGCACAGATCAATGCTCATGCTGATAATCACTGGATTGTCTGGTCCAGACTCGATTATTTACAGACCGCGGACATACAGCTTGAATATCGCTGAGTGTGGCGTAAAACTAAACTCACTCACTCACTCACACTCACGCTCACGCAAGTGAACTTGTGATTACACAGCAGTTAAGGTACTTCAGTAGTTTTGTATCAGTATCCATTACACTGTTACAATCGGACTGTTGCAAATGAATAGTGAATCGAGAGCAGGTATATATACTGGAAATACACCTAACAGCTTAATAAAGGTCACATATGAAGTTTTAAAATCCATGCAAAGCCGGCGAGTGATGGGTGTGGAAATATTTTACTAGCGCTTCCTTCAGCTAGACCAGAGTTACCCCTCTTAGACCACAGCTACAACTTTTACTATGACCAGGAACGCTCATTCATTGACAGTCTTTAAAAGCTGTCTAAACACATACCCCTTACAAAAGACTGAATTTCAATGAAGATATAACACCTCTACTGCACTGTATTTTAATTTTGTGTAACGCTCTGGGTTTTTGGCACATAACACCTGTGCCATTCGACGGAAAGAATCACATGTTTATGCTCTCATCATGAACAGAAAATGATCAGCAAACGTTTGAGATACATACTGCAAAGTTTCATTGCGCTCTCTAGAGAACCAATAAAGATAGAAACTATACAGTGAGGAAAATAGAATTTCACTTGTCCGTCTGTTGTCTTTGAAAATACACTTAGACATACTATTTGTTACTTCAGTATCGTTTAGCTTGTGTTTAACCCGCTCACGCTGGACAGCTCTCGTCATTGTCAATTGAAATTGACATCGTCTCCCATATCTGCACGTGGACCACGCTTTGCAGTGGTAGTCTCTTTATAGGAGATATCGTCCTTGCGCTTTCCTTCAGACTGTCGCATGCTTTGCACGGGTAATCTGCTGTGCTGTAAATGTCGATGAAACTTATGACACATTCGGCAATGTATCCCTGGGCAGTCGGTGATATAAAGAAGTCCCTATTTCATTAAATCTGTCCAAACTTTGGGGTTTTGAGTGTAAGTATCATTCATGATGACTGGTACGATGTTAATAGTCTGTTTTAGTGATTTCTGGTGTGGTGTGCCTCGAGTTTTCGGTCAGTTTGCTTTACACTCTTTTTCTTTCATTTGGGGCTCGTCTCAAACAGTATTTTTTCCTTTTACCTCCCATACGTTGTATTCACACGGATGATGTTGAACGCCGTAGCGCTTGCAGTGACTTTTGACATGCACCAAAGAACAGAAAATGTTCAGCACATGAAGTTACTGCATGCTGCCAGATTCTAGCTGCGTAGGTGAAATAGTAATGACGCTGTGATTGTTTTTGTAAATCCATGTGTGTAAGATTCAATCCAATATGGCCGCCAAACGACGCAGTTTTTGATAAGCATCTAAGAACGCAAAATGTTAAACATTGTACGCTTATGCATTGTACCAATTTTCATGTCTTTTGTTTCTAAGCTGTTTCTAGAGTAGTGTCACCAGAATGGGCCGAAATCCAATATGGCCGCCAAACGATTCACATTTTGATATGCACCAAAGAACAAAACCTGTTCAGCGCATCAAGATATTGCATGCTGCCAGATTCTAGCCGCGTAGTTGAAATAGTAATGACGCTGCGATTCTTTAAAGATACAGTTTAGTAAAAAAATAAACAACAAAACCAAAAATCTAGATATCCGTAACTAATCAAGATATCGCAACGTAGCTCGAGGATGTTCATATTTGAGGTATATACTCTATATGTGCAATTGTGCAAAGTTCTTGACATCATACATTCAGAGTTATGGATTGCAGAAATGCCTACCCGTCAAAAACGTGAAATTTCCTTAAATCCAATATGGCGGCCAAACGGTGCCTCGTAGCCCCATGCAGTTGAAATTGAAGGTAATCGGATTCCAGACCTGCTCCAGAAATTTGGTAGTCATCGGACTTGTAGTTTCGGAGATTATTGCTTTGGAAATTGAAAATTTTGAATTAATTTTGAATTATCTCCCCTTTGCTATTGGGCCTAGAGCCTTGAGATTTTTGCAGAAACAACTTCAGCACTGTCGGCACCATGGTGATTTTTTTCAAGCGATTCTGTCCAGCGGTGCTTTTTGTAGGACTGGTACAAAATACGGCGGAATAATAAATAATAAAAACATTAACGATTCCAATAGGTCTCCTGCCTTGTGGCAAGGAGCCCTAATTATGACCAAGGAGTTTCGTTCAAGCTATTTACCTGAAATTTACCCTGCCCTGACAAATGACCGTGAAGAGTATAAGAGAACACGGGGTTTCATAAACAGCACCATGACTCCCGGAGAAAGGCAGTTTCCAATTGCTTTCAGTATTCTGGTGTATAAACATTCAGAACAAGTGGAGAGGCTGCTGCGAGCAGTATGGCGACCCCATAACGTATTCTGTATACATGTAGACTCGAAATCCAGTGACATGTTCAAAAATCAAAAATACAAATATTTCTCTGTTTGTAATGCAACATCTTCATCGGTTATTCCTTTAAACAGTTTCAGCTCCCCTTCTCTTTTCACCTCCACAAACCATGCTACTGCTTCTTCACCAAGAGCTTCAACGATAGCAGAATCAGATTCAAGTCCGACTAATGCTTCCGATAACGTTTTGGGGAGGTCTGTATCTCCAGAAGCTGTTCTTTCAGAATGGCAGTCTAACTTATTTATAACACCATCCAATCCAGCGGCTATCATCATTGCCAAAATGAGATATGGGTTGCTACATGATGGTGGAAGCCTATTTTCTATATATGGGTGATTTCCGTTTTTCTTTACTCGAAGCATAGCCCCTCGGCCGTCAATTTTCCAATCAGCTGAGGACGGTGCGAATACATGGTTGTGAAGAACCCGATAGGATGTAACATCTGGACATGAAACTGCACACACTGCATTTCGATGTTCTTGCAAACCCGCTATCCAGTACCTGGCGAAGTCTGATAGACCGTTTTCTTGGTGATCATCGTAGAAAACATTCTCACCTGAATCTTTCTTTAAGATGGAAAAATTAAAATGCGCCGATGCACCAATTCCTAATTCTGTTTTCCGCATGAATGAAACGTCATAGCCCCTCTGATCAGCTATTTCCAGAAGACCTTCCTTAAACTTAAAAACCATGTCAGGGCTGTGTATGCCATTCTTGGGTTTTAAAACTGCCTCAAATTTTCCTGGGCTGTTCTCAACATGAAACCGATCGATATCGACACCTGCAGCTTGCATTTTAACGTCTAGATCCATGAAGAAATGGTTGAATTTATTCAGTATGTTATTGCTGCAGTATCCGCTTCTTTCATAAATTGGCTTCTTTGTAACTTGATCAAAAAGCATAAACTCCACTTCCACCCCCGAGAGGATGTCATACCCCATCTCATTAAGACGTTCAATTTGTTTTCTGGCAACATACCTGGGGCATGCGGTTTGGGGAGAAGCATCTAGATCCCAGGTTGTCTCGCATATCACCTGTCCAATTCTATGGTCTTGCCCGCCCATCCATGTGACAGGGTGCAACGTTTCTTGTGAAGGCTTCAGCTGTATATTTCCCAACGTCTGGGGATACTTAGAGGATAGAGGTACAATTCTACCTGAAGGTACGGCACGGAGAATACCTGGTGACAATGAGAAAGAGGTTTAATGCATCAAAGCCATATACTGGATTGCTCACGCGAAAGTGAGCACGGCAAAAGTAATACACATAGTGTACGATCACGACCGACTTAGGAGAAAGGAAGCATGATATCAATCTTACGGAAATTATTCAAGGGAGTCTGTCAGACACCCCGATGAAATGACTTAAAAGACGTTTGAACTATATCATCAGGCGGTAGTGTAGGGGACAAAGTGTTGAAGACAGCGTTGACACACTTGGTACCATTTAGAACAACATGTCGAACAGACGACGAATTGTTAGAGCCAATATAGTAAACCTGCCCTGGTCTATTTTGCTGCAAACCTTTTCGGGACTCTCTACCTTTGTTCAACAAGATGCTAGATCAAAATTTACCAATATCATTAATTTTATAAATGTGTAGTATTATTTGATGGCAGTTTTCTTTCAAATTTATCTTCATGCAGCATTTCTTAATGCAACAAATTCAAACCCTGTCAGATTCCTCAATTTGACTTGTATCATTAGACACACGTGTAGTTAACCTGACTAGTTCACCATTATTATGACAAGTATCTTAACAAAGGACTGCGACTTCAAGGAGAAATATTATATACACACGTCAACATTTAATTCTGGATACCAAACGCTTTAAGGTGCGACCAGTTTCCCTAACAAAATATGTTTATATTATTCCAAAACTATTTTCGGGGGTAGATATTTAATCTTTTTATCCATTTCAGATCATTCAAGAAACATTAACCCTGCTGTCATCGGACTAACTGACATGTCGCTAAACACTTGTTCCCACATATTCTGAGGATTTAATCATGTTTTTATAGCTATCAATTGAACCTGACTTGAACGGTTTGAGAGGTATGTTTACGTGTTTAACCACAGTCATATGGAAAGTATCGTACCTTGGTATATTCCAATTCCATGTTGAAAATATTGCGTTGCATTCCGGATGGGAACAAGTTGTCCCCGTGATGTACCGTTAATGTCACACAGAACAAAACGAATGAAATCGTAGTGAAGCGTCATCGCCTGTGACATTGTTCAAAGTTAACTTTCTGATGTCTGGCCGACAAATGCAATAGGAACCTACACGGATGAAACTCTACCTTGATCACCAGTCTTTCTCCTTATATATACAGCATAAAATTTGGAATAAAAAAATCAAAGCTCACCTGACATGGCGGTAATGAAGATGACTCATAAGGGTATATTCCTGACTGCGAGCAGAATCTAAGTTTCGAAAGCCGAATTACTTTTTATCAGTGATTCCGTAAGCGACATATGATTTCTTCCCAAACCCCCAAACCTTTTCCGAACGACTGTTTGATTTGAAAAGTAAAGGATCACAATACATAAGCCCCTTCTTAATTAGAAGAGCCTATTTTTGTTCTTAAAAACTTCTTTTAAATTGTACAAGAACTATTAATGAGTATCTGATCATCTTACGATTCGAGGCGGGGGGGCAGCCTCGTGGTTAAAGGGCCGCTCGTCACGCGGAAGACCCGGGTTCGATTCCCCACAGGGTTACAATGTTCTGGTGTCCCCCGCCGTGGGTTTGCTGGAATTTTACTTAAAGCGGCGCAAAACTCAACTCTAAGTAGAGGAATAGAAACAAAATAGTATCACTCCATCCTCATCACCAGCTACATGAAACACTGCTGGACACAAACGTGCTGATCTTGATCATGACAGCGCTGTTAATACAAACGAATACGGTGTACTTCAATATTGTTTAACTTACATCGTGCATAATTTGCTTAACTGTACGGCTCACGAATACATCCACCTTATGATTTAAAACTCACTCACTCATCTTACGATTCAATGTATTCTTTGGAATTTTGTAAATACAATGTATTAACCTGAAAAGGATATAACTAGGTGCATGTCCTGGGGTTTGCAGAGTTCCACTAGTCAACTGAGCTTTTTTTCCGATTGGTTGTTATTTGGGGCATGAAATTATATTTATGAATCTATTCCGCTCACGTACATCTGCAGATACAATGTATTCATGTCTTGTCCTTGCGGTATATTCCAAGGAACATGTTCATGACTGTGCATCATCCCGGTATCCGGTATCTTTGCTATTTAGCTTTGATTAAATAGTTCCAGCAAACCGGCAATGTTTTGACAAATTTTCATTTTCTCCGTTCGAAAATGAGGGAACATCTCATGCTCTTAGTATTATATCTTAATTCACAATTTACCAAATGTATTCTGCAAAAAAAAAAGAAACGCGTAAAAGAGTAATTAGAAATATGTGACGTTATTTTGTTGGTATTTATACAATATGGATACCAAATATGAATTTCTTATGTTTGCATGAATAAAGTAGGGTAAAAATAACAGCGGAAAGTGGGGAAACACAAGAATCACAACTATGTGGAAGTGGGACGGCCGAATACATCATCATGAATTGAACGTTCAACATGAATTGTTGGGCTATGGAAATAACGGGTTTTCATTTGCCTGTTATCACAATTATATAGCAAGTGATAAGTGAAAACATGCCCCGACTGACAGAAGCTTAACATCATCAGTCGACTGCATACAGGCGTCTCGGCTGCGAGCGTTTCTTTCCGCGTATCGCCAAGACCATGGTTCGAACAGCCGTTATCACACACATTGTAAGAGGTGACTAACGGGATCAGGTGATCAAACTCGGTTGATACATGGTTGATACATGTCATCGTATCCCAATTGCGTAGATCGATGCTCATGCTGTTGATCACTGGATTGTCTGGTCCCAGACTCGATTATTTACAGACCGCCGCCATATAGGGCCCGTAAGTAGGTCACGGCACTTCGCGAGAGAGATCACGTTATTTAGTACTTCCGGTGACAAACAACGCTTTTCGGCAATTGCGATAACACTGTTACATGGGGTAACTGTTGCACGTGAATATTTGCCAAACAGATGCAGAGTTGTCACAGCGTCGTCTTCAGGCTGGCCCATTCATTAGTCGAGGTAAGTTTGTTACATGGATTTCTTTGTTTTCATTTAAAGGCTGGTATTGTTTAAGCATGGCACGCACAGTCAGGGTGGAGTTGACATGTGTGCAGATTGGTGAATCGTTTGATTGCATTTGATATCTTACAGTGGGATTTTATTGTCCCCCGGAGAGGGTACCTAATAAAATATGACAGGCAGGTATCCGGTATAACGCATGTGTACCCAAACAACTGTGTTAATAAATAAAGTATCTTGCAGTTGGAATTATCCAGAAGATAACTTAATGTGCAATGAAAATCTAGGTGTAATTCTAAAAAAATAAATGTAATGAATTAAATAATATTTTAATAGCGCGTAAACAATGATGATTATATCCACACTTTGATTGATACCAATAGCTCTGAATAGGTGTCTCTCACAAATGTATTCTGTAATATGAGCTTGATTAATATATTATTACAACCCCATTTAGCATTTGGTTATGGTGCAGCATGTTCAGTTAAACATAACATCCACATGCTTAATTTATCAGTAATATTTTGATGTCAACATTGTAAGGAACTGTTTACATTTTATTAAGTATATCATACTTGGTCTCACGTGTGTTATGTATTTTTTTCAGTTGGAACAGATGCACATCTTTAAGAGGAGAAAGAATGAGGAATAGATTTCTTTATCACCACAATTACCATTGACATCAAGAGCAACACAAACTGAAACAGATCTTCAGATTTCTTTTAACATCTGGTGGTCAAGCAATATACATTGCAAATGAAGAAACAGCAAGTCATTGAAGTGTTGTATGTGCAGTTATAAAACATATTAAAGCCCTACACATCATCCTTTGGACACTTGCTGGAACAGGAAATGCTTGTAACCAGCAAAGTGTTGTGGAAAGTGTTGTGACATCTTGGGACTCTCAGATAATTCAGTGAGAATTTAGATGAGTAACCATGAAAGAACATTTGTATTCCAGATGATACTGTTACAGTATTTTTTCAGGTTTAGCATCTGGGAAATGCAAAGAATGTTTGATATGTTATGAGTAATTATGTCTTTGGAATAAAATTGCAGAATAGTTCTAAAACTTGTTTATTGTTTTTTTAAGTGTGGATAAAGCAAGCAACAATTGAATGGTTTGGAAGATTTCTGCTTTTAGCCATGATATTGATTGGACAGTAAATATACAAAGATGGATGCAGGAGATTAGATTTTCAGTGTACATTGTATATAGCAAAGGTTTCCAAGTGAGAGAGTTGGGTTTTACACCGCTTTTAGCAATGTTCCAGCAACATCATGCTGGGGAGAGCAGCAATGGGCTTCACACATTGCACACATGTGGGGAATCAAACCCGGGCCTTCAGTGTGACAAGTGTCAACCGTTTAACCACTAGGTTACCCTACTACTCCAGTTTCCATGAAAAAACATGCTTACCAATGAAAAGTTAAACTTCATCAATGGCATAGGCATGTGATTCTACATGACATGGAATTTTGTTGAAATATGAAATTCTTTGTTTTTATTGCTGTAAGATTACAACACTGGTTCATAGCACAATAACCAGTACACATTATTCTTTTCCATTATTTTAAAACATATTGGTCTCACTGTATAGTGGAAAATATGGAATGCCAGTTACCAACCTTGGCCTCATTGGCAGAATATATTGAATATATAAGTTACAAAAAATGGGTGAAAAACACTATATTACATGACAAGTAATCATACTAATGCTGCTATCAGCCTGTGTCTGCAGAATCTACAGTCATGACATAGTATATATGCACATTTAGTTTCCCCATGTATTGATCAGTATATTTTTCAATACAGGAAATGTCTTTGAGTGATTACTCCATATTTTGAGTGTATTTGGTCTTGCATTTTTGCCAATTGTGACTTGAAGGTGCTGTGTGCTGCTTCATATTTTGCTTACAGCATAGCAGAACATCACCCCTGCATAACCAAGAACTAAGTAACACTCATGTACTTTACATCATAGTACGTAGTTCACTCACTCCAAGACATCTAGTACAAAGTGTAATAAATATTGTCCAACAACCAGTTTTTATATATCACCTCTAAAATAATGTTTACATAATTTGATAAATAATTGTTTCATGATGAATATTCATATGGCTGAGGGTTTTCACATTTTTGTTTTGAATATCTGACAGTAGTAACCGAAATAATTGTAACCATGCCATCAAGGTTATTTTGTCGAGCTGTTGATTGATTTGTGACACTATGACTCCTTGTGTGAATAAAAACGTCACCATAAATGGAAAGGTTCATATATTTATAACAAAAATTATAATGTCACAAGAACTGCAATTTATTCCAGGCATTGGGAAAGACTGGGGCCATTTTGCACATTAGAATAAAAATGCCCTATTAAAATTTTGAAGTTTACTATTGATACAAGGGCAGTTGCCCATTCTAAATTCAGAAAATGGCTAATAATCCTGAAATTGTCGAAGGTCTCCATCCCAATCCCTGCGTTCAATATATCATTATCAGTATATTTACAGCATGGCAAAGAAACAATTTGACACATGCAGATCCCTGTCATCTATCCAAAGTAAAATTTATAATGCATTTTCTTTCACATTTGCAAAACAACAAACAATTTATTTCTTGCATCTTGGAGTCATTCTGTCACCTGAACTTGCATACAGTCATCCCTTGGACTTGGAAGAGAGTAAAATTATTAAGCCTACCAACTAGTGTACAAAGTATATATATTAGTACCTCAAGTATTTATACACATGCATTTTACATTGCATAAAGCTAATTGTTTCTATTGAATATTTTGTAACTATTCCAAATTAAAAAACTATTTTTTACATATCACTATTGATATTTGTTAGAAACTATTTGATCTCAAAATAGTTCCTAACAAATATAAATATATTGAATATGTAAAAAATAGTTATTTGGAATAGTTACAAAATATGGCTGCAGCATAACAAATGTATTTGGAAAATAAATAACAAATTAAACGAACAAAAATATTCTAATTTGGAATTACATACTTTAATTGAAAAGGGAAATGACAGAGTCAATGTGGCCAATTATGAATAGAACATTAACTTGATAAAGTTGGTAACACATTGCTGTTTTATGAATAGCAGTACATGTATATTAATTAATAGTTTTATTAATTCAATATAAATACAGATTACTCAAATGCATTTTACGTTAACCATGTCATTGATTCCCGAACTATGTTTTGTGACAAACACGTTTAGCGATAGAACTGCACTGGTTGACAAAAATATATAATAGCTGAAGAAAGGTACTCATATGTTTTCGAATTGACTCATGGTTGTCGGTTGTCAGTAAGGAACCGATAATCCTTGAAGGAATAATAATTTTTCCGTCTTATCGTTCCCAAATGATCCAATTATTACGACTGTCACCAGCTGTGACAGCCAAGCATGGTAGTACACTTGGTCCGGTCTAGTAAGGTCATATTAGGCGGTCGCGCAATTTGGCACCACAACTGGGTCTTCCGTATTCGCTTGTCACCGGAAATCTAGTAGCGGAAGTAGCGCCTCGCGAGACTTGCGGACCCTATAGCTGGAATATTGCTGAATGCGGCGTAAAACTAAACTCACTCACGTTATCAATCGCAGGGGCCAACATGTGACCTACCAAGATCTGGTCAACCACGTGTCACCTTTGCAGCGCTGGATAGGTTCGACCGCCTCTGTGGTGTAGTGGTTAGAGCGTCCGCCCGGAGAGCGGAAGGTCGCGGATTCGATCCCCAACCGCGTCATACCAAAAGACCTTGAAATATGGTACTTGTTGCACTCTGCCTGGCGTTTGGCATTAATCGGTACAACAAGGACTGGTCGGCTCGGAGTCAGTATAATGTGTCTGAGTGGGGTATTCGTGCTTCACTGCGGCATGGTATAGTATGACCAGAAATTATTGAGAATTTTAGGAATATGTTTAATTAGATTTCTAGTATAAACAACCTTGACCAGCTATCAAGTGCTTGGTTTCATTCAAGAGAGACAACTCCGTTAATCCTTTTTCATTAATTTGTGAATAGTAATCCCCACTTTGTTTACTTGCTAGCAGACGACATTTTCAGTGATCCTCAGTATGGATGATTTAGAGAAGAGAAAGTTGTTTTTAGAGTATTATAACAAGGACATCAGATCAGTTAAAGTGATTTCAAGTAGAACAGATATCCCTTTGTCCACTGT
The DNA here is from genome assembly GCF_003918875.1 of Haliotis rubra. NCBI lineage: Eukaryota > Metazoa > Mollusca > Gastropoda > Lepetellida > Haliotidae > Haliotis > Haliotis rubra. Next base: position 946,452 of record NW_025767061.1, on the reverse strand, counting down.
TTATCGTGTTTTGAAAAATATTGCAAATGGATATGGCATTGAGCACCAGGGAGGCCCAGGTAGGCCCAGGTAGGCCCAGAAAATTGACTATCGGTGACAGCAGGCGGCTTGATATACTTGTTTCTAAAAACAAACAAAGGAGTTTAGAAAACGTAAGGCTGGACATGATTGATAGAGGAACTGTGGTTGTCTGTAAGGAGACAATTAGAATTGAACTGCATGCAATGGGTTGGCAGAAAAGTCGAGGAATTCCATCACCGATCATGAAACCTGAAGAAAAGGAGCGAAGGTTGAACTGGTGCTTAAAGCATAGACATTTTAACTGGGACAATGTGATTTTCTCAGATTAAAGTTCCGTGTGGCTGTTTCCTTATACACTGAAATTCTGGACCAAACAAACTGAAAAACCTGTGTATCAGCGCTCAAAGTACAGTCCGAAATTTAACGTCCGGGGTGGCATATCTGTGTTAGGGGCAACGCCCCTCTGTGTATTTGAAGGGAATATGAACAGTGTGCGGTACACAGATATTCTCGAGGGACATTTACTTCAATCTGCTCACGTGTTCTATGAAATGTTTGGATTTTCCAGCAGGACAACGACCTAAAACATCGTTCAAAGCATTAACAGGCCTGGTTTCGGAGCCAAAATATGACATTATTAGATTGGCCAAGCTATAGCCCTGACCAATATCCAATAGAAAATGTTTGGGAACTTATGAAGGAAAGTGTCAACAAGAAAAATCTGACAAATATTGCTGAAATGAAAGAAGAGGTGGTCCGATATTGGGACAGCATGGACCACGACTTTCTAACTTCTTTGATCAGTAGTATGCCCCTCCGTATTGAAGCCTGCATTGCTGCCGATGGTGACTTGACAAAAACTACCTGTTCACCTGTCTTTGAATCTGGAGTTATGTTCTGCTAATATTCACATTTAAATACGTGAGTAATGAGTGAAAAATATATAAAAAAATACAATCATTAAATTCTCAATAATTTCTGGTTGTACTGTATCCCAGTGGGCTAGCACTATAAAACCAGCTTAAGTCTGGGCTCGTACAAGCAGCCGCACATACACATACACACGCACGCACGTCGTCATATGAGCGAAATATTCTCAAGCACGACGTTAAACCCAATTTCACCTCACCTCATACAGGTTCGACATTTACATGACTCGTCACGGCCACCGCTACAGGCTGGGTGGGATTTCAGCCCAGACAGTGGGGATCCACCTCCGCGCCGTAGGTATTTGGTTACAGCCTACCTTGTCTAAAATCCACACCTGATAAAACCCACAAACCTAATTAAGATCTGCCCACATAACATAATTAACGAGGTAATTGTTTCCTGAAACAAGAGTGGGAGAGGAAACTAATCAGTGGACGGGAATTACTCTGTTAATTAAGTAATGAGTGTTGTCTACTGTGAAAACATTCACGTTGGGTCGATTCAAGCACATACTGTTAATCTTAATAACATTAGATCTTTTATTACAGGAGGAGTATTTAAAAGAAGTGTATATAATTATTTTTCCTTCTCCAACTAGTATGTATCTTTGTAGCTATGTCCATATTTACATCACTATGGCGAATGCACAAGTTAATGTCAGATGCCTTCTCAGTGTTCGTCAGAAGCTACATACACTCCGGCCTTCCAGCTGATCAAGGAATGCCGGATGACGCCAGTCGTCATAACCTATGTCTCAATGTTGTAAAAAACACAACATCCAAGTACTGCCATGTCACAATCAGTACTGGCATACACTGATTAAGCTTAATCCAGATGTGGCAACTATATTTAGCAGTGCTGGAGTATTATTATACGTTGGCTGATTTAGAACAGATAAGGATAACAAGTATGTAGCTAAGATAAAAACATTCGGACATTCGAAGGTGTGATATATCGTTAAATCAGACCACCTTAGGCTTGTTCTCATGGACCTCCAGTTGGTATTTTTATTTACCTCACACACATCGTTCAGGTTTGGGATGCACCTCTACTTCATTGTGTAACATTCCATTTCTCTTAATGTCAGAATGACCGAAGATGATGTGGAGTTGATTTTACAAAATCTCACAAATAATCAAAATCTGAGCGAATTGCTGTTTCATCCAAGTGACGAGAAGTCTGTATTTGAACAAGTCACAAAGATATGTTTCTACACTATAACTATAGTAGTTGGATTTTGTGCAAATGGATTAATCGTTGTAGTGATATCTGGGACGAATAGCCTCCGAACAAAATTTAACTTCTACGTCGTTAACCTTGCTGTTGCGGATGTCCTTGTCATAATGTTTTGTTCATGGATTCACCTTGTCAGCGACCTGAAACAACAATGGATTCTCGGATCGTTTATGTGTACAGCAAATGCCTTTGTGCAAGGTAAAAACTTCACATTTCCGTGTTATGTTATCAGGAGATAAACAGTTGGTTAATAGTGGCTTAGTGGTTCAGGTGTTCAAGTTCGGTGAGTTGGGTGATGGGGCGTCAACGTAGCCAGTTGGTGTGGATTGTCGCTGGCAATATCACATCAGTGATTTGTCCAAACTCGATTATTTACGTACAGCTGGAATAACCCCGAGTGCAGTTAAGCAACACATACACACATACACTTTTAGTAATAAGGTCTATATGAAGCTGTGTATAGCGAATAAGTGTGTGTGTGTGTTGTTGTTGTTGTTGTTGTTGTTGTTGTTGTTGAAGGTTGCGGTACATACAATGAAGAGGTATAGTCCATCCCTTTTTTAATGGAAAGGTCAGATTAAATGTAATAGATTACTTAATAGATTACTCTTAGAAACAAGCTCAAATACGTTTAATACTCTGAATTCTGATTAGCAAAATAATTCACAAAGGTTTCCTAGTTAATCAGTGATCAGTTTGACATGCCTGAACAATGAAAAAAAGAAATCTTGTTTTTCAGTAACGGTCGAATCAGCCAGCATTCTCACCTTGACTGTAACCGTGGTTGACCGATACTTTGCTTCCAAACATCCATGACTTCTACAATACACTCAGAAATGTCAGAGCGGGATGATTCTCGCCATCTGGACTGCTGCGGTGTTGGTGGCCATCCCGTGGGCTTTGTATGTCAAACAAGTAGAATTCCACTGGGCTACTGGACTTGGAATTGCCTGTGAAGATGTGTTTCCTTCCCAGGAATTCAAAAAGGTTTACACTACTTTGTTTGCAGTGGTCATGTACATGATACCACTGTGTGCTATGTTTGCACTATTGTTTGCGATTTTGAACACTCCAAGGAAGCCGAGTCGGGTCAATGAACACAGTTTCCCAGGGACTGAAGCTGCGAATGAGCACCAGGTTTCTATGACAAGGACTTCTGACCAGGTGCATGACAGAAGGACCAGTGAACACAGCTTCCCAGGGACTGAAGCTGCGAATGAGCACCAGGTTTCTATGACAAGGACTTCTGACCAGGTACATGACAGAAGGCTGAGTGAAAACAGTTTCCCAGGGACTGAATCTGCAAATGAGCACCAGGTTTCTATGGCAAGGACTTCTGACCAGGTACATGACAGAAGGATAAGTCTCAACATGGGTCTACCCCAAACACAAAATATGAGACAAAACGTAAGTCGTCATTTGGTACAGATTGCGTATGTTTCTCAAATAACAAAGCAGCTGATGCTGCTAATGAAAGTAATGGCAAACATGTCTTTTTTCATATGTGTTTTTCATTTAGTCAACAGGAACAAATTTATCAGTACATCTTAAAATATGTTTCAGAATGAAAATTCAAAATGACTTGTATTTCGACTACATAGCATATCTTTATGAATCATTATCAAATAGTGATACCACCAAGTGACAAGGTCACAAATACATACAATGCAAGTCAAATGGTCACCTGAACCTGTATGAAATGCACTTGGACGTTCATGGGTGATATTTACTATGAATTATCGTGTTGCGGAATCACCACTGATATTGTATTTACGGCTCGTTGTCTCTTGGATTTCAGGCAGTGAATATGACATTGACGCTTCTTGTGGTGTTTTTCATCTGCTGGACACCCCAGCAAACTACTTTGTTGTGGGATATTTATCGGGATCGGCACAAAGAGGTGATACAAAATATGCAGTGGAACTTGTGTTGCTGTGTGGAAAGGTGGAAAGACGTGTGTGTCTGTGTCCTCTCAAAGGTGTAGATACGTATGTGTCGACGTCCTCTAAAAGGTGTAGATACGTATGTGTCGACGTCCTCACAAAGGTGTAGATACGTATGTGTCGACGTCCTCACATAGGTGTAGATACGTGTGTGTCTGTATGTTGGCGTCCCTCTAAGGTGTAGATACGTGTGTGCCTGTGTATCGGCGTCACCTCAAAGGTGTAGATACGTGTGTGTCAGTGTGTCGGCGTCCCCTCAATGGTGTAAATACGTGTGTGTCTTCTGTGTGTCGGCGTCCCCTCAAAGATGTAGATACGTGTGTGTCTGTGTGTCGGCCTCCCCTCTAAGGTGTAGATACATGTGTGTCTGTGTGTCGGCGTCACCTCAAAGATGTAGATACGTGTGTGTCTGTGTTTCGGCGTCCCCTCTTAGGTGTAGATACGTGTGTGTCTGTGTGTTGGCCTCCTTTCTAAGGTGTAGATACGTGTGTGTCTGTGTGTCGGCCTCCCCTCTAAGGTGTAGATGCATGTGTGTCTGTGTCGGCGTCCCCTCAAAGGTGTAGATACGTGTGTGTCTGTGTGTTGGCCTCCTCTCTAAGCTGTAGATACGTGTGTGTCTGTGTATCGGCGTCCCCTCTAAAGTGTAGATACGTGTGTGTCTGTGTGTCGGCGTCCCCTCAAAAGTGTAGATACGTGTGTGTCTGTGTGTCGGCCTCCCCTCTAAGGTGTAGATACGTGTGTGTCTGTGTGTTGGCCTCCCTCTCTAAGGTGTAGATACGTGTGTGTCTGTGTGTTGGTGTCCCCTCAAAGGTGTAGATACGTGTGTGTGTGTGTTGGCCTCCCTCTAAGGTGTAGATACGTGTGTGTGTCTGTTTGTCGGCCTCCTCTAAGGTGTAGATACGTGTGTGCCTGTGTCTCGGTGTCCCCTTTAAGGTGTAGACGTACGTGTGTCTGTGTGTCGGCCTCCCCTCTAAGGTGTAGATACGTGTGTGTCTGTTTGTCGGCCTCCTCTAAGGTGTAGATACGTGTGTGCCTGTGTCTCGGTGTCCCCTTTAAGGTGTTGATACGTGTGTGTCTGTGTGTCGGCGTTCCCGCTAAGGTCCCCGTATGTGTCGACGTCCTCTAAAAGGTGTAGATACGTGTGTGTCTGTGTGTTGGTGTCCCCTCTAAGATGTAGATACGTGTGTGTCTGTGTGTCGGCGTCCCCTAAAAGGTGTAGATACGTGTGTGTCTGTGTGTCGGCCTCCCCTCTAAGGTGTAGATACGTGTGTGTCTGTGTGTTGGTGTCCCCTCAAAGGTGTAGATACGTGTGTGTCTGTGTGTCGGCCTCCCCTCTAAGGTGTAGATACGTGTGTCTGTGTGTCGGCGTCCCCTCTCAGGTGTAGATTCGTGTGTGTCGACCTCCTCTCTAAGGTGTAGGTACGTGTGTGTCTGTGTGTTAGTGTCCCCTCAAAGGTGTAGATACGTGTGTGTCTGTGTGTCGGCCTCCCTCTAAGTGTAGATACGTGTGTCCTGTGTGTCGGCGTCCCCTCAAAGGTGTAGATACGTGTGTGTCTGTGTGTCGGCGTCCCTCTAAGGTGTAGATACGTGTGTCTGTGTGTCGGCGTCCCCTCTAAGGTGTAGATACGTGTGTCGGCCTCCTCTCTAAGGTGTAGGTACGTGTGTGTCTGTGTGTCGGCGTCCTCTAAGGTGTAGATACGTGTGTGTGTGTCTGTGTGTCGGCCTCCTCTCTAAGCTGTAGATACGTGTGTGTCTGTGTGTCGATGCCCCTCTAAAAGGTGTAGATACGTGTGTGTCTGTGTGTCGGCCTCCCCTCAAAGGTGTAGATACGTGTGTGTCTGTGTGTCGGCCTCCTCTCTAAGGTGTAGATACGTGTGTGTCTGTGTGTTGGCCTCCTCTCTAAGGTGTAGATACGTGTGTGTCTGTGTGTTGGTGTCCCCTCAAAGGTGTAGATACGTGTGTGTCTGTGTGTCGGCCTCCCCTCTAAGGTGTAGATACGTGTGTGTCTGTTTGTCGGCCTCCTCTCTAAGGTGTAGATACGTGTGTGCCTGTGTCTCGGTGTCCCCTTTAAGGTGTTGATACGTGTGTGTCTGTGTGTCGGCGTCCCCTCTAAGGTGTAGATACGTGTTTGTCTGTTTGTCGGCCTCCTCTCTAAGGTGTAGATACGTGTGTGCCTGTGTCTCGGTGTCCCCTTTAAGGTGTTGATACGTGTGTGTCTGTGTGTCGGCGTTCCCGCTAAGGTCCCCGTATGTGTCGACGTCCTCTAAAAGGTGTAGATACGTGTGTGTCTGTGTGTTGGTGTCAACTCTAAGATGTAGATACGTGTGTGTCTCCCTTAAAAGGTGTGTGTGTCTGTGTCCCTCCCCTCTAAGGTGTAGATACGTGTGTGTCTGTGTGTTGGTGTCCCCTCAAAGGTGTAGATACGTGTGTGTCTGTGTGTCGGCCTCCCCTCTAAGGTGTAGATACGTGTGTGTCTGTGTGTCGGCGTCCCCTCAAAGGTGTAGATACGTGTGTGTCTGTGTGTCGGCGTCCCCTCTTAGGTGTAGATACGTGTGTCTGTGTGTCGGCGTCCCCTCTAAGGTGTAGATTCGTGTGTGTCGGCCTCCTCTCTAAGGTGTAGGTACGTGTGTGTCTGTGTGTTGGTGTCCCCTCAAAGGTGTAGATACGTGTGTGTCTGTGTGTCGGCCTCCCCTCTAAGGTGTAGATACGTGTGTGTCTGCTGTGTGTCGGCGTCCCCTCAAAGGTGTAGATACGTGTGTGTCTGTGTGTCGGCGTCCCCTCTTAGGTGTAGATACGTGTGTCTGTGTGTCGGCGTCCCCTCTAAGGTGTAGATACGTGTGTGTCGGCCTCCTCTCTAAGGTGTAGGTACGTGTGTGTCTGTGTGTCGGCGTCCCCTCTAAGGTGTAGATACGTGTGTGTCTGTGTGTCGGCCTCCTCTCTAAGCTGTAGATACGTGTGTGTCTGTGTGTCGATGTCCCCTCTAAGGTGTAGATACGTGTGTGTCTGTGTGTCGGCCTCCCCTCAAAGGTGTAGATACGTGTGTGTCTGTGTGTCGGCCTCCTCTCTAAGGTGTAGATACGTGTGTGCCTGTGTATCGGTGTCCCCTTAAAGGTGTAGATGCGTGAGTGCCTGTGTCTCCTCAATTGACTGCTTAAAGAGGTAAATATATAATCACACGAAAAACGGTTAAGAAATAGACCAAGATTTTCATTCCCTCTACAATCTGATACGTGAACGTGCTGGTGTACAAGGTTACGTGGAGTTCCATGCTGCATGCATACATATTGGAATACTTTGTTTTTCGTTTTCAGAAACCAAATGGAATATTTGCTTTTAAGTACATTGCGTTATACATGGCCTATTCCTCGAGCGCAGTGAACCCGGTCGTGTATATGATGTTCAACAAATGTTTCCGAATAGCTGCTTGGAAATCTCTACGTTTCTGGAAAAAGGGAGAAAACTCCGTATTGACTGTCTGTCCATGCAAGTATCTTTCCAATCGGTATTCTGGTAGTATCTATAGTGTCTTGTCTGCGTACCATTTTCAAGTAGTGTAATGTATAAAGTAGCACTAAGTGTGATCAACAGAAAGAAACGTTTTCTGTAACAGTAACTGTTTCGTACCTGACACCATTTCCATTTAATATCCCACGGACCGAGACGGTGATGTTGAGATATTAATATCACCAAATTAACAGATGTGTGTTCATTTCAGCTACCCAATCTGACACTTCATCGTGAAGCAATGCAAAAATCCCAAGGGCACACTGGTTACCAATCTCATGTTGGAAGCCATATCCCGGATCATATTCCTGCTTGCTGCATCATTAGTTTGCAACAGAAGGTTAAATATAAACTGTTAGGATATGTTAATTATTATAAAATGTTGAAATGTCCAAAGAAATGAGATGAGGTTTCATACTGCTTCACTGAAATATAAAGGTAACTGCCAAATGTCACAGAATATAATAAAGTCTCACAACATATGCCTATATTTTTATACTTTTTTAAAACTATCTTTTGAGGATGGAAATTATTCCATGTTCAAGTGATGTAAAAAATACATAGTCTGCATCATCTTAGGTTCGGATGAAGTTTAACAAATCTGTTTTTATTGTCTTGTTAAAGATAATATCGCGTTGACATTGGCATGATGTATTTTCTTAGGAAACTGAAAAGCAATTTCCACGTTTACTAGTTTATGAAATATATCGTTTTCACAAATCACCTAACGTATGGACAAGTGAATCGCAACACCTATGAATTTTACCTCCCACGTAGCCATGTATATTCACGTCAAAATGATGTTTGTTTGTATGCCTCAGATACTCAGTATGTATCGCCATACGTTGATAGCCCTTGCTACGATCAAAGGCGAGCAGCTGGAGCAACCTTCATTACGCGAATATCAAGTTTCAATAAACTGTTTTAACAGCTCGATAACTTGGAAAATCAATTGATTTCATTGTTGATAAGCAAATATGGGGCCTCCTCAACTTACAAATGTTCATTTCAAGTGATGTGTTATAAAGAGATTTTCCATGTCTTCGTTTAACCAGCCGAACTGTCCGGCATCGCCTAAATCTGTCTGGGTAGAGAATCAGTCGACTTATCAAACGTTCACTGTTATCCTCAGAGCACAAAGCAGCACAACTAGCTTAATGTGGAATTTGACGTCATGGGGAAGGGTCCAGTGGTTTGATGAGATGGCCGAGTTGGTGTTTGGCATCACAGAGACACTGCATATACACAACGGACTTGGAGCAAGTACCGTTCGGCTTGGTTTCATTGATGGAGTGACTCTTCCCTCTTTACAGAAAAGATGGAAATACTTGTGTACATCGGCGACTGAATGAGAAGACGATGGAGGAACTGTAATGATGTTGGTCATGATCTGGGCCGAGAAAGAGTAAAGGGCATCTGAACATTTCGTGCGTTTTCGTGACGTAGTCAAAAGTCCTCGGGTTGTCCTGTCGTCATGTGTCAGCATGAGAATGATAGTCCCCAGAAAGCTTGTGAGTTTAAAGCAAAAATAATATCGGTCAAGGTCACAGCACTACCAAGCAATTTATCATCCGAGAGACGAGCTGGACAGACGTTTATTTCAGCGTCAACCAGGGCCACGAGATGTTACGCCTAGGTCATAGTAGAAAGCCTTATCCACAGGTTTCTCGGTTCTGTGGGCAGGTGACAGGAGCCGGTATTCAGGCCAGTGATTGACCCACAAGATAAGAGATTTTACAACTGCCGTGATCAGGAGAGTGGCATAACTGATACATGCAGAATCCTCTCATTTGACATGAACTCGGTTTCACTTTGAAATATTCCAAACACATGTCCCACGCTCAGGTATGATTTTACGGACCGACAGTCCAATCCCCTATATTAAATTGTGGTATCCGTCACCAAACACCTCCAAGCAGTCCAACGGTCAGGAAAACAACCTATTAGATACCTAGCTGTTATGTTATTCTGGGTTGAACAGATAACTCACAGCTTACTAATTTGTCTCTGCTACACGAGAACATGTGATTGATTAAAGTACTGTCGGCAATATACTCACACACAAAAGTAACGCAAGTCAAGTATAAAGCAGATATGTATGTAATTTTCAATATGAAACACAAGAAATGCAAACAGGTTCAGATAGACAAAAAAATTGAGTGAAGACATTTCATTGGCTACTAAGACTGATGACATCATTAGGTTTTCGAAAGGTAAAGGGGTTGACAAGAGCAGATCTCGCTGGTGTTTATGGGTAATGTGCCTGGACGACCGATCCGAGGAAGGTCATCTGTGGTCTTTGTGGCGTTGTATCGATGCTGGAGACAGTAAATAGTGGTTATGTTTACGTCGAAATGACGGGCACCATTTTGGGCAGACACTCCAGCTTCCGAACGTCTGATAGCCTGGTTTCTTTCAATTTGAGTTAAGCTTGGCATTGTTGAACAAGGAGTAATAGACCTAATTTTTGTGCAGTCTTATACCCACTAATGGTGGTGATAATTCGTGCATGTTGGATTTCACGAGAAGTATGTGCATGATACCCACATGTTCATTGGTATGGTGCGTTTTGGTGATTCCTTCTAATGATGTGGGTTTTTTCTTGGGCCTTCCAAAACGCAACAAAAATTATTGAAAACACCATCAGACTTCACTATATGCCAAAAACCCATATCAATTTAGGGTCCGAGTTTGTTTCCTATTTAGATAAAAAAAACTTGCGTTTCTTATGCGTGTGAGTAATAGAATAAAACTGTTTTTAGGCTGTTACTCTGTATCCCTAAAATTTACACAATTGCAAATAGCATATGTCGAAATAACCCACATCGGCCTAACTGGGCGTTCAGTGGGATGCGTAATAGGATATCCAGAAAAGCATGTTTACTCGTAAAATCAGGCAAAACTTTGAAGAAAAAATACGAATAGCTGCTGAAAATAATAGATCAGACTATAGATGGCAATTAGGTCGCTCAGCCAGATATGACGACGGACCATCGACTCACCTGACATGAAATGCACGTGCTGCCTACAGGCACAAGGGGTCATCTCAAAGAAACTTGATGCCTTTTCTTGTGTGTTGAATATGTCGCATCTGATGATTAACATATTACGTGTATTTCTTTCATAAAGTTTATGTGCAGATATGTAAAAGAGTATAATACCCGTAGAAAAGCATAATCAGTCATCGTATTTAATGTCTCAAAATATATAGGTGGCATGACCACCCGATGATCGACAGGACTGGATATTATTTGTAAATTGTTGTGACATGCCGTTTACTTCCCCAGTTTAATTCCCCTGAAGGATTATCTTATCTTAGCTGATATCTCTATACCCCAGCCCGACCCCAAACCACCGTCTCCGACACCCGTCCTTGTATTGCTTTTGAGACGACCCCTCCAACCTGTTTCTTTGTATAGTGATAGTGAGACTCCATGGTAGCTACATCCTTAATAGTTTCAGTATTAAAGTTATTATGTTTTTACGTTAGCTATCGTTTATAGTCTAATTTCAAAATGGGTATTTAAAAAGTGTCCTTTGTAATACAATATCATCGCCCTCTAATTTGCATAAAGCCATGGTCTGTTCCAAATAAGTCGATTTGGACTAGAAAAAAACGCATTGCTCATTTGTGCACTAATTTCTCCTGAGTAAAGTCCAATTTTTTTCGTTTCCTATCTCCCTATCACTGAGACTATAGTTAGGCCGAACTTAGTTTAACAAATATGTCACACTTTCATATATTATCTACATAAATTTTGTAGGTGTAAATGTGAAATAACAGGGTTTTTTCTATTTCCGACAGTACTTTAATTTCCCTCGGGCGCCCTGCTCATTTAGTGCTAAGTACACATGCGGAAACATAACGTAAATTACCTCTATACTGTGACGAGGTGAGCTGAAATTGGGTTTAACGTCGTACTTGAGAATATTTGGCTCATATGACGACGTGCATGCGTGTGTATGTGTATGTGCGGCTGCTTGTACTAGCCCAGACTGAAGCTGGTTTTATAGTGCTAGCCCACTGAGATACCATGCCGCAGTGAAGCATGAATACCCCACTCAGACACATTATTCTGACTCCGAGCCGACCAGTCCTTGTTGTACCCATTAATGCCGAGCGCCAGGCAGGGACCAACAAGTACCATATTTTAACGTGTTTTGGTATGACGCGGTCGGGGATCGAACCCGCGACCTTCCACTCTCCGGGCGGACGCTCTAACCACTACACCACGGAGGCGGTCCTATACTATTACGAAGCGTCCAGGGGTGTTGATATGAATATACGTGTACTTCTGTGATCATGTATATTAATAGGTCAACTAGATAGCCTCACCTGAACATTTCAGCCAAACGTTAGAGTAAATTATATGTCAAGGGGGTGATATCAAGCATTTCCTAGGCCAGAACGTTCTCACCTATTTGTCGACTGGACATTGCTATTCAAGGAGCCCTGTATGACTGCCTATCAATCAGTAAGTATTGCCCAAGCATGTTAGCGTATTCGTGCAATGAATCTACCGATCCTTTCTCTACCTTTGTCAGTCATATATCTGAAACTGACACGAATACCACCGTTTGGTTGATGTCTATCTATTTTCTACAAATTGAACATTTCTAAACTAAAACAGCGTACAAATGTTACTTTGTTATTTATGAATGTGTTTACCAACACTTCAGTTATTTGTTTCAGTTACTTGCTACATTACGAGGTGTCATGAGCTGAATGATCTTCTACAAAATGAATTTGGAGGGATACACACGACCGTCTAGATCAGTACACGCCAATGACTCGTGTACACATTTATTAATACAAGACCATAAGTTGTAGATATTCCCTCGGTTACATATTTGCATGTGGGTGGCATTTACCTTACCCGACATAAACGATAAAACTGAAGTTTAATATAAGTTATCCATGCAATTATGTGTATTATTGTTGTGGTTCAGAACATCTTCTCTTCTCTTAACCATCCAGTGTAGAAGATGGAACATTATTCTCTTAGTGGATAGAAAATGCTCCAACTGTAATAGTCAGAACACTGCTGACCAATTTCATTTTTCATATGAATATACCTATTTCAATTAAATAAGACAACTCTAATCGTATTAAACGTCACGGTCCATCAATTAGTGTTTGAGTTTTTAACTGCAGAAATCATATCATCTGTAGAAACTAAACTGACGATCAAAGGAAAGTTGTCACATGCTTTGTGGACTATAAAATAAAAACAAACACTCCAGTTATGTTGATGTAAACAAATATTTATATTTCATTAATGTGTTATCCATCTTGCACAATATCGAGGTGATGGACTCATAAAATCATTAGTAAGCAGTTAATGTAAAACACTGGGGGTACAAAATGTCGTTTTTTCACACAACCTGGAACAGCAACTGTGGCCAATAATTGTGAACCTTGTGACTAGGGACTTGAGAGACGGCATCAATACCTCGTGTGACCTCCTCTGGCAAGAATGCATGCTTCACAACGCCTTCTCATGGATGACATCAACCGTCGGATGACGTATGCCGGTATGTGTTGCCACGTATCGTTTAAGGCATTCTCCAGGTCCTGAAGATTATTTGGCTGGTTTGGCTGGTCCCTCAACTCTCTACCAAGATGATCCCATAGGTGTTCTATGGGAGACTTGTCGGGGGAACGTGAGGGCCATGGCAAGACGGCTATATTGACGTTGTTAAGAAAGTTCTGAGTGATCCTTGCTGTGTGGTGACGTGCATTGTCTTGTTGCAGAAGGGTCCCACATGGTTGTTGCTGCAAGAATGGCACTGCTACCGGTCTCAGGACTTCGTCAATATACCGTTGTGCATTCAGGTTGCCACGGATAACAACGAGTTGCGTCTTCTGGTCATCACAAATCGCAACCCACACCATGAGACCACCGCCTCCTTGGGGATGGACGTTTTCGACACAATTTGGAGCTAATCTTTCGTTTCTACAACGGTACACCCGAACTCTCCCGTCTGCATGGAACATATTTATTCTACTTTCATCAGTGAACAGAATACGGTGCCATTCTCGCAGCTGCCAACGTCGTACACGTCGGGCCCATTGTAGTCTGGCGAGGCGATGTTGGGCGGTCAGCGCCATCCCACGGAAGAGTCGGTAGGCCCTGATACCGACATGACGCAGTCGTCTCCTCACTGTGTGTCGGCTTACCCGATGACCCAATGTCGTTGCTGCAGATTCCGTCACTGTCACGAACCGATTGCGTAGATGTAATGTGCGTAGATATCTATCTTCTCCGGGGTGTTGTGACGCGTGGTCTGCCACTCCGAGGTCTGTCACAGGTTCTGCCAGTCGCTGGAACAACTTAGTGATGGTCTGACGTGAGCATCCAAAGGTTCATGCAATACGTGTCTTTGGCGTCCCCGTCATGGCCATGCCAATGTCTCTCTCCCTCTCTTCTGCACTTAAACTTGGCATCGCTCTGATTTTTTTGGGTTGATATGACAGTGTGTGACCATTTGGATTGAAATATATAGACTGGTATCTGCATGGAGATTCCATGGAAAAACGAAAAACGTACTTTTGGTTTTAGGGTCGCAGCACGTGCATTGACGTGTGCATGAGCTGGGTTCTTTGCAAATGGGTGGATTGTGTTCGCATGCAGTGTTTCCATAAGTCACTAACATGTGTTCTCGCCCGTTTTGGGACTATTCGCAATTTTAAGGTGACAACTTTCTTTTGATCGTCAGTTTAGTCAGTTATTTAAAACACGACGGAATGCATTCAAATATATCTCTAATTTACATCCTACATATGCTTTGTGGTTTTAGTCTTGGGAATAGTAGAGTTATTCTCTTCTTTGATCTTGTCTAGATCCCACATAAGTCATCGTGTATGTATGTATTTAACTGTTATTACTTTAGAGGTTTTATGCTGTCGTTAAATTGATATTTTAAGCTTGGGGAATTGTTGTTGGATACTGTCAAGTAAGCTTGGAACGTCAACGTAAACTGGGTTAATGCGGTTATTTGTACGGTCAGCCAGAATTTGTGTAAAGACATTCTGGAAGCCTCCAACTCTGGTTGGTCTAAGTCTCTTGCACTTATCAGTTTCCTGTAGGATTCATGTATATTGTGCCTTCATGTAGTATCCATGTTTATTACCCACGTGGTCAACGTATGGGTAGTTGCATATTAATCTCGTACGTCACACGAGTGTCGTATCGCGTTGACCTGTGTCGTAACGACTTGACCTGAAATTCTAACGATTTGATTGGATAACCGATGACCTCTCAATTAGATCACATTCTGACGTAACTATTTTTCATTCATAACAAACACGTGAATTCATTCATTCTACAACTTAAATGCATTGTGGGAATGTAAACATTGCGAACGTTGCCGTGTCGCTGTTTAATTGTGAGTCGAACTGAGACATTATATCTGTCGAAAAACATAAACGCAATGTTTCCACCAGTGATGTTAACCGAATGAAGCAACTGGAAACCAAGAAACGAGGTGCAACGGAGTAGTTTACTGTAGGAGGCTGTACGAGGCGATGACAACTGACATGCATCGTGACGTCGGTTACCATGGCAGTGACGTCATTAGTATGACGTCATGCAAATATTGTACTACAGTACAAAACTCTTCCGCAACCTCTTTATGAAACCGGTTTCGGTTTGAAACCAAAAACATAACAAAAATACGCTATTTTGTCAATTTAAATGCATGTAAGACGTGGGTAATAAATAAAATACCACACTCGGTCTCATTACATACGAATTATACGAAACTCGTGACCTTCCTATGTTATCTGACCTCGCTTTCGCTCGGTCAGATACCAAAGGAAGGACACTCGTTTCGCATAATTCGTATGTAATGAGACCTCGTGTAGTATTCTCTATTTATTACCTACCAGGGCGAAAATATCGGGGTTCATATTTTTCATACGATGCCCCAGGGCAACATATCACTTTACCATGGTGACGTGACGTCATGAACAATGCTATGACGTCACGTTTCTTCTGTGACGTTGCCTTCTACATTCGGCGACGGCGGGTGGCCAGCATATGTTTGAAAGTAGATTTGGGTTTATTTTCCTCAATTTGACGACCTCGGTAATAAACAGAATATTATATTCATGCCCATATCATACTATGTTTACGACACTCGCTCTCGCTCGGGAAATACCAACATTTAGGCACTCATGTCGTAAACATAGTATGACACGGGCACTCATATAATATCCTCTATATATTGTGGATTCATGTAGTATCCATGTATATTGTGGATTCATACAGAGGTTTGGAGTTAGGATCGTGGTATATGGTCACTACCTTAGTATAACTGTCTTCAATAACAGCATACAGGGAATAGAAGGTGGTCTCTCAGTACTCGATGGCGTCTACTGTGATGTGACATAGATTATATCCTCGTTACTCCACTGTATCGAGACTGTCACATGTGGACACGTTCATATGACAGCATGAATGTTGTTTAAAAACGGTAACCCTAAATGCAGATATATACAACATATGGAAAGACAACAAGGAGGTTAGGTATTCTTTATTGATATTTAGAATCTCAAGGTCGAAACCTTTTCGTGAACTTACAAATGTCAATTGCATGAACATTGCCTTTTATTAAGCCCATGCTAAACACATCACTCACACTTTATTGAACTGTATTGATATTGATATTTAGTGTTTATGTGACTGCAACATGATGTATTGTTCGCTTTCATTAATGACCCATGCCATGAGGGTATGCACTCTGTCAGTCCTTACACAAAATGCATTGATAAACCATTTGATTCATGAAGTTTATCAGCACTGTAATACAAAACGTACTAGTCAATACGAATCCTCTTCTACATGACCTGAAACAACATTGCAAGATCGTCATGATACGATGAATGATTCTCCCAGGGCAAGTGAACCAGACAGGTACGCAAAATGCTGTGGAATTCAACCAATCGTGATCACATTTTCAAATATTTAATCATTGACGCATCACATAAGGACTGCGATGGTTAAACCACGTTCGTCGTCGAGATGACAAGCCTTTGTGTAGTTGCTTAAAATTCCCAAGTAACTTAACTTTACTGTCAGAAGTATGGTATCCCATATATTCATACCTGCTATCCCATATATCCCATATGCAGAGTAATTTGGTTTGTGTAAAGATATCTGGGATAGTGCATATCTTACACTCCTGATTTTAATTGTATCCGAAAAGTTTTAAGCATCGACACAATGGCCTGTGGTACAGTGCAGCGGGACGCTTCAAATTACAATACCATTTACAATACCATTTGAATTAGTTTTCTGTACTAACGCTGGTCGCTCATGATCAGTCTTAGGATATATTCTGTCAGTCACATTAAACTATAACACGTCCTTCTGAAAGTATATCAATACTTTGTCATTGTAATGACTTCAGTGTTCATTAACTGTGTACCACAACTACATCCAGCCTGTCAAGCGTAAATGTAGCGTTGTTTTCATACAAATAAATCAACTTGATAACAATATTTACATTTGATAAAATAGGATCATAAATTTGCTATAAATGTACAAACAACAATCAACTGGGTACAAACAGGTAAATATAACAACTTTTCGCATACACAAATACATGATATGTAGGCTGTATGTACATATATTTATATGCGTCCTAAAATAAAAGGGTATGTTTATCCATAGAAAATATATGCATGTCCATAAGGTGTGCATGTTATACTCCATCAAAACGATTAAAGGAATACAATATCACTAATATTTGTTTGAATTCATTTCCTAGTCTCAAAAAACTATTACATGACAACAATCAAAGAATGATGTTTGCCTTACGATATTCGTTTATGGTTTCTTCCAATATTTCGCAAACAAAATAAATTTCTACGCATATAATGTTGAAAGTGCCACAGTGTGTTTTCTGTATTGGGAATTGAGACAGTTTGATACCTAACCAGAATTACATTAGCACCTGTTAACATATATATGTTAACCAGAGCTATTCCAAAACAAATCGATTATTTGTTGACTGAGAAACCATTACCACCACAGCAAGAATATCAAGAGTCTTGGGTCGGAAAATGAAACATTTTAGAGTCTACATAGATGCAACCATTACGAATTCAGCGAAATTCCAAAACGTTTGGCTTGGGTGGCCTCTCAGAGAGATAAAGTAGCGATTGGACGTTATTGTCACATCACCCGACACAGTGTCTTGGTTGAAGGATCTGTCAATTGCATTTATGTCTTATTAACAACAGAAGACAGCAAATAACCTTTTCTAAGTCACAAGGTTAATCTGTAACCAAGGTGATACTGTCTACCGTATCAGACAGAGTATTCTGGAATGAGTCATATCTTTCTTGCAGTATGGAGTGAGTCATATCTTTCCTGCAGTGTGGAGTGAGTCATATCTTTCCTGCAGTATGGAGTGAGTCATATCTTTCCTGCATTATGGAGTGAGTCATATCTACTGCTTTATGGAGTGAGTCATATCTTTCCTGCATTATGGAGTGGTCATATCTTAACTGCATTATGGAGTGAGTCATATTACTGCATTATGGAGTGAGTCATATCTTTACTGCATTATGGAGTGAGTCATATCTTTCCTGCATTATGGAGTGAGTCATATCTTTACTGCATTATGGAGTGAGTCATATCTATTGAATTCTGAAGTGAGTCATATCTAATGTATTATGGAGTGAGTCATATCTACTGCGTTATGGAGTGAGTCATATCTTTACTGCATTATGGAGTGAGACATATCTAATGTATTATGGAGTGAGTCATATCTACTGCATTATGGAGTGAGTCATATCTACTGCATTATGGAGTGAGTCACATCTACTGCATTATGGAGTGAGTCATATCTACTGCATTATGAAGTCATATTGCGGTTTGTCAGCTTGTGGGGGGGAAGCCCCAACGGAAGGAGTCTTAAACATCTACCAGTTTTGCGAAAGCTGAGGGCACGATTAGCCGATTGTCCCACCCGTATCCCCGACTAATGTGATAGGTATAACATGTGAATATATGTTATTGAATTATAGAGTTATCATTTTGGAATATTGAGAACTGCGTTCGTGAAGCTCAATACACATTACATGACTGACCACCTAATGAATATAAATTCGTTTGACAATAACAATCCAACAAAAAATATGTTTCAATAATCTAAACGGGTTACAAACAAAGAATTCCATTCCTTTGTGACAGTTGTGTTTTTTCAACATGGACTGCACTGAATATTACTTTATCATGGTGACGTGACGTCATGAACAATGCTATGACATCACGTTTCTTCTGTGTTCTTGTGTTCTACATGCGGCGACGGCGGGTAGCCAGCCTATGTTTGAAAGTAGATTTGGGTTTATTTTCCTCAAATTGACGAACTCGGTAATAAACAGAATACTTTATTCGTGCCCATATCATACTATGTTTACGACACTTGTGCCTAAATATCGACATATGAGTTTGTGCTCCTAACGCTATTTGCTCGACAATAAACTGTCCACTGTTTCAGTCTCGGAAAAAATATCGAATATTTTTAGATGATCAAATACTAGTATATAGAGGAGTTTAATGGTAAGAAACTGGTTGTAAATGATTTCGAAAGTTCGTAAAACTAGTGTTTGTTGTGGAATACTATCTTAAGCTATGTCACTGTGTGTAAAACATTAAATATGTTTGTCTGGATCGGGCAAAAATTAGCAACAATTAGCACAACCAGGGTAGGGTGACACACTGTCATCCGAGTCACAGAACCTGATCATCCGACCCATACCCGTCACTTCTTTCGACCAATGTGACCTTCTGCGAACCAATACTACCACCACATCCAAGGTGGATTGTCAACATACGTCTGTGATTATTTTACAACATGTCATAATTACCCTGGTCAAAGTTTAGCTTCCGCTTCTCGGGAAAACCTTGAAAAATTAATCTTTAGTTAAAATGTAAACTTACAGATCTGTACTGTATTTACAAGAACATGTCTTAGATACTCGGGTCAAAAGAGCTTGCTTAGACTCATTGTGATAACCTTGAACAATAACTATTAGTTTAACTTTCAAGTTACCGATCTGTCTTCAGAGCATAATTACTTTGGTCAAAGGCTTGTTCGTACTCAAATAGCATGCTCCTGATAAAATATTTGACAAACTTACCGATTTGAAAACTTTACTTACATCTTAAAATATACACATATAGTGGACTAAGGGCACGGGTATCTTGTCTTTTTAAAAATAGAACATCGTTTTAATTACATGCACGAATTCGTTCATACGTGAATCTGGCTTGAAGGCAAAGCCATGAATAGTTCACACGGCTATGTCTACACCGATATTCTGGCGTCACTTACATTTTTACCACACATACATGGCGCACACCAACTTCATGGTGAGACGATATGCAACTACAACCTACTGTGTGCACCAAAGCAAAGACTCCAGGTGGTAGTGAGTACAACATGGAATGGGAGCACTGCTGCAGGCGACGATGGTGGCCTGCAGGAACTTCCGCAGGAGAACAAGTGGCTGGCACATATCCCAAAGTAACTGATACCCATGGCATCAAAGTGCCAGTCCTCACACAGTCCCGGGCATAATCATTTTTTTTTGCATATGGGTCGTATGACTCTACTGTACTCTTAGCCCCTGAGTCTCTTGGAGATGCACACTGTAATTCGTCATCGAGGAGCTGGGTACAGTCTCAGTCCGGACAGGAACTTGGGGCTATTTTTAAAACCTTGTTTCCGACATCAAAACGGCCCATATGAAAACAATAGCTGGTTGGCGAAGGTCATGAAATCTGGAAAATAAATAATACATGAATACCTCAAAAGTAAGTCTCTTTTTTCTTTTCATATGACAATGGAACTAAAACGACGCGTTTGCTCTGCTCTGGGATGACTAGTATAAATATTACTTGTGGATCAACTACACTTAATTTGGACCTTACTATTGTCGTCATAAAACTCAAAAGCGTCAACATCCATTCCCGTGTCAACAACTATCCCCTAAGATGTCACAAGGTGTTCACTAAAAGTTGAGCCTATCAAACCCAACATAGGGCACCCCTCATAAAGACATGCAAACGCCAGAGACTGGGTCTTTGAATGATACACGGGAACATCGCAACGACGATGACATCTGTTGAAAGATTTTGCTAAACCTTGAATATTGAAACCTTGATCAAACACCCTCTAAGCAAATGGCAAATCGTCGAATGAGCATGGTCGGTTGTACCTCAAACGTTCTGAAATGTAACCACGCTCATAGAGTAAAATTCCCAGGCTCCACAGAATGCTATGGCCTGACATGATTGAATAATAACCAACGGCCTTGGGGAATATCCATATAGCTGGAATATTGGAGGCAACTACAAAACATAATGTAACCATCGAGTGTCCACAAAACATTCATCTCGTATTGAATATTCAATTCGGGAATGTAAATCTCCAACCAGCAAGACCTTAATTCATGAAGGTCTCGAAAGGTTCCATTACCAGAGATATTGTCAACTCACTCAGTAAATAGCTACAAATACTTCATTGCAAAACCATACTGAAATATCTCATATCAACACAAAGGCCATCTTCCCGTACGTGTGAACTATGAACACTAGTGGTCTGCCCGGAGAGCGGAAGTCCGGAGTTTCGATCCCCGGTACAAACCAATGCATGTTTAAAGATGCTAATTGTTTATACCCTGTCTTGTGTTTGGCGTTAAGGAGATAAAACGTCAGCTCAGATTTAATGTACTGTGTCTCAGTGAGGTATTCATGTTATCTGAGGACGCTAGCACTATAACACCACACACGCACACACACACACATGCACACAAACACAAACGCGCGTTTTCGTAGCGATGTGAACATCGCTATGTGAGTGCAATATTCTTAAACACGTCACGTTACCTCACCTATCAGCACTATTCTTTGGGAGTATTGACATAGCCAAATACATTAATGATCCGAACATGGAGCAACTACAGATACTGATCATTATCCCTTGGAGGATGTTTGAAGTTCCATCCCGCTAACAATCATTTTAAAGTATTCTATTACTGTCATGAGTTGAAGTAAAAAAAAAATTTAAACTCCAGTCATATTTATTTCCAGTCACAGTTTAATTTATTTTCATGAAGAATTTTAATTCTTGAATTACGTGCTCCTTTACCGTGATTTCAATGTCTCAGGGTGTCAAATACACAATATATTGATGACTCTCATCAGTGGTTTAACTGCCGAGTTTCTAACGCCGTAATGTGCCTTTTCATTAAGGGACATTCATCAGTCGCCTGTTCCCATCAGTGAATCGACCAAAGATAAAACTGAACGATAATACCACAGTTGATTTGTGTAAAGGAGAATACGTGAGTTTCTGAGAGCTGCCCGTGCTCTGAAGTGGCAAACAAGATCGTATTAAAGAATTGCCTTATCGTTTGTCGATACGAAATATTGACTAAAACCAACTAATAAATAATCGTGATTTTTCGGACTATTCCAGAGGTACTGAAATGCAGTTGATGAATCTTTGCCGAGGCTTACAGAAGTTTGTTTTGAGCACTTTGATTTTCATGTTAACAGTCTGACGGTTGTTTTTGAAGTATCATCTCTTGAAAAGACATATGATACCTATATATTGCTATATTATTAATTATTCCTGAGATGATTAGTTTCCAAGTTGCCGTATCTCATGAATATCAGAATCCCTTCACCCTCACCCAAGTACCTGGTCGCTTTTAACACAATCAACCACTGTCATTTCTGGAAATAATACCATAAGGCTGACGTGACAACATCATTGACTTACTTTCAGAGTATTATATAATAACATTCATCTCTCTAGGCCATGGCAACCCTCAGACTGATACATATGTATTTTCTATAAATATTATTAGGTTCAAATCAAAATGAAAGCATGAAGGTTGTGCATCGGCCACTGAATGTGCGTATGTGTAACAATGTGTCATTTTAGTATATGGTAAATGAAAAATTAGATATCTCTACAGCGTTATTTGCTTGACGCGTAAGGCATCACACAACCTAAGCCCTGTATATGCCATGACCAAATGCAATTAGGATCTACCGTAAGATTACATCAAGGTTCTTATTGTGTTAATGGCTGCGGTGAGAGAGCTCTCAGCCAATAACGAGAGCACGTGGTCGTCGTCATCATACATATCATCATTAGCCCTCTGGCGTCAAGTATGCATCATCTGTGTACGTTCAGGAGGGTAGGAAAATATGCCACTGTGTAGACAGAAGACGTTTTCGACAACAGCTCAGTATGTTACACTTTTGTCGAGATGCAATTATTTTAAGAAGACTGTGCAGTAAATGTCTGCATAAGTGTTAATAGGGAAGCATCGCCTCTATGTGTCCGATGTAGTGATATCACGCCTGAAACAGTTCAGCATTGTGTATTGGAATGTCACCATTATATTAACATGAGACATAATCTCAGACGCATTGGGCTTGAGAAAAGTGATACATTTTCCATTGCTGCAACATTGGGCCCCAATCATATACGGTTCGATTCAAATTGCTATACTAGAGTCCGTGACAACATCAGGTAAGTGTCAGACAATCTGAGCACATGTCGCCTGGAAGGAACAATAAACCAAATACATGTTTGAATCGTTTTAACCTTTCTTTTTCTCCTGAATTTTCTGCTTTTTTTATTGAATGAACACACCTTCGGAATAAAATGTTTTACTTTCTGTCCATTGATAGAGTATCTTCACAGTGCTAACAACGAACGAGATGAAGACAGTGTCGCAGGAAATTATCTACTCCGTACAACTGACAGGCACTTTCTAAAGTACGCTCTGATTTCACCTAAGCACTCCTCGACCTAATCACCCAATTCCACCTAATCACCAATAAGGATTGGCCTCTCCATGATACTATTGGCATGATGAGGTACGGCTTCAACACACGCTCTGTGACAGCGTTCCGGAGTCCGTGTCGGCGAGTTTTTCACATACTCCAAGTCGACACTCTCACTGTCAATGACGTACTTCAGTAGCTCAGAACACAAATCGCTCATCCACTGACGATGGTTTTCATATGTGCTTGTTTTAACCTGAGGACATCGGGAGTTGCTATGGGGCAATTTGCGCATGCGCTGTGGCATATTTTGAGGAGATATCTTCCACGAGGTACATTGGGTCGTTAATGTGACTGTAAACAGATATACCATAGGCATTAGTTATGACACCAGGTGCTCAAGATTTAGTATACTGATTCTTATCCATCAGGGCACCCGTCACAAATACACACAAAGTGGAATTCATTATTGACTCGACGTTGCCATATCGTAATACACACCCGTGAAGATCCAGGTTAGAACTGGTCTTCAGAGAACCATGCTTGTTGTAAAAGGCGTCTAACGGGATTGGTTGGTCACGCAAGCTGACTTGTCATGACTGACACAAGTCATCGTATCCCCATTGTGTAAATCGATTCCCATGCTGTTGATCACTTGATTATCTGGTTCAGACTCGATTACTTACTTACAGACCGCCGCCATATAGCTGGACTATTGCTGAGTGCGGCGTTAGACAACTAAACCCAAACAAAGTAATACAGAAATAATAAGATATTACTTTCACTGGGTGTTACTTCATTAAAACACCAATATTCAAAAGGCGAGATCCACACCGCATATACTTACCTTTGCAATCCCCAGGGTTAATACCAACGCTCTCTCCAGACAAATGGCCTATCCACCAGTGTGCGAAATAGTTTCCAAATTTTGCATGCCATTCGGGATAGCTATGCCTGAAAGTAACTAGCCCACAGAATGATTCACTAGCCCGAAATGTGAATATGGACACGGGTTACATCATTAAACTGATAATATGATGACCATTTTCATCATGACATAATTTTGAATGATTTAAAAATGTATTATAACTTATCAAGTCGGAGAGAGTGATTTACAAAATGACCCCATCAAAAATTCACTAGAAAGTCGGGCCAGTGACTGTGGAGATTTACTGTTCCGACTGGATTTTTACTAGCCATGCGAGATAGCTGGCCAGTGGCCATTTCGCACACTGCTATCCACTTGGTGGTTGTATTCACACCAATACTGTTCCTAAATAAAAAGGAGCAACAAAACCCTTTCCCAAGCCATACGAAATGCAGACATTCAGATTTTAACAACTCTCGTGAATCATTGTGGAAAGGTCCTGGTCTTTACGTAACTTTTATATACAGCTCGGGTTGTATAATAACAATTTCTGTAACTGTTGTTTTTTTAAAAATCCAATTACAAAAAAAATACATGTTTATGCCTTTTACTATGCTGTCACGTTTGACTATCAAGAAATGCATAACTTTATTTTGACAGGTGAAACATATAATTCCCAAAGCACCTTAAATAAACCATTAAGAAACATGTCTGCAAATACGACGTATTCGAGTTTTCATACATACGTTGTACAAGTGGCAACCAAATCGAGAATTGGGTGGTCTATACATGTGACCTGACTGGTAATATGTCACCGTGCCCCGACTGATTTGATTGTTGCTTGCGTTGTCAACCACATATTTGCCTGGCCCACTGGCCCAGACTCGAATAGTTACATGCTGATTGGAATTGCTGGGATATTCCAGAAAACGATTTTAAATCAGTGTAAAATGGGTTTATAAAAGTTGTGTGTTAAATATTAATCATTAGTTCATGGGGGCCGTCTTCGTTTAGGTAGCTTGCATCGATTACGTTATTCTCTTCTTTCGCTACTAAATCTGTTATTCAATTGTCTCTTTTTCCGGTGCACATGAATGACAACCCGGCCTGCAGGGCATTTAAAATCTTCATTGCAAATGCAATGCTTTTATCATGACTTCATGGAAATAGATCACAATGTGCAATTCAGACAAATACCACACCATTATATAATTAACAATTTGATACCGATCAGTAAATACAACGCTTTGGCACTCTCAGCGGGAGTGGAAAATAACGATCACGCTTTTGGTCAATAATGACATGAATTACCAAACAGTGAATATGGAACTATGTATGGGTCGAAGATGATAACAATGGATGCAGTTACCGTCGAAGCTGATAATTCCATCGCCGTCAACGTCAGCCTCTTTAATCATTTCATCAACTTCTTCATCGGTTAACTTTTCTCCCAGATTTGTCATGACGTGCCGCAACTCAGCAGCGCTGATGAAACCATTTCCATCTCGATCGAACACACGGAACGCCTCCCGTAACTCCTCATCATTATCTGTCTCCTTCATCTTCTTCGCCATCATTTGGAGAAATTCCTCAAAGTCGATGGTGCCATTACCTGTGGAAATGTGATGGGAAGAGGATACGTTTTGGTTTCATGCGATTTCCCATCCGATTACACGGGCAAATGTGACACAATTCTAACGGAATGACAGCAGATTTGACAAAGTGTTTATTATGCACATAATTCGGATCAACTTACGACGATGACATTTAACTGAACATGTTTCAACTGATTGCCAATGGAAAAGACATTATTTATGACGTCAAACTTACAAAAAGAACATCCAATATTAGTTTAGAGCAGCATCTGATATTCCACATGGAAAATGCTTACGAATGCAATTTAATGGACTACAGTTTTAATCTGAATCAAATATCAAAGCAAAGACACCCACATATTCAGTGCACTCGGGAAGGGTGTTTTTTCCTAACTACATTTATGATTTAGGAAATGGGAATAAGCTATGATGGATCTATCCAAGTCCAATAACATATACTATTAAAAAAAGATGGGACATCACGAAATATAGACATTAATAATACAAGGTATTAGAATTACATCTGTTGACGACAAAAATCCGATGCGAGAACGTTTATGTCCGGAATACGTAACGCCAATACATAAACAGATAGTTTCTACGTGCCGCACGCAGTAGCACAACACACGTACTTGAGGTATGTGTCATTTCTGATTTTGACGCTTTCAAGGAAGGTCGACATTTAGTCAAAGACAAACGTATATAATCGATTAATCCGAAAACCGGCTCTGCAAAATCGAGCTCAACGGCGTAACAAATTGCTGCAACTTTCATTAGGCTAATGGAGTACGAATCACGAGTCAAGCGATCAGGAATATTCTAAAAGCAGCTCATCTGCCCAGCTGCCAGATGGTGTTGCCCTTACAAATAGTCAGATCGGCGACCTCGAAATGACGTCAAGCCAATGTCAACCTGAGAGGGCGCTGACAGAGGAACGAGTCTCACTCGTATCGCCATTTGGAGACTTAAACAACGTGAAGGAGTGAGGGAATTAAACTTTCAAGTCACGTTGGCAATATTTCAGCCATATTGTGACTGTAACATTAGTACATATTCTAATATATAACACCTGTCATTAAAGGAGAGTAAATAAACCAGAGTATCACAGATATATAATTTATGACTATCATCTAACCTTAAAATATTACTACTCGATTACTACTAGATCGCCAGCACCTATAGTTTGGCATGAAATTAAAATGCATGTGGACCCGTTTTTTTGTAAATATCTCTTCATCCAATGACCCAATCGATCTCAAACTGTGCAAGTGGATGTTTTGTCAGACAACCTAATCACATTGTAAATCACCGATTTTATGCATTTGTATTAAAGAATCTGTCTATGTAACTGTCAACAAAATAAACAGCAGAAGGCAGAATGCTTGCAGAGGGAGGGAGCCAATGACCTGTAACAGCGGCAGTGTTGGGTCATAAAGGTCAACGTTCGTCAATGTAGGTCAGCTATGCACGTGACAGGTATGAAGAGGTGTCACAGGTCGTGAATAGGGTAAGGTGGGTGACCACTGTTAACCATCATACGGAGTTTGTTTCTCTGAGTTGTTCAACATTAACCACAAAACCCATTAGTGAGAATTATTCTGTAGGTTAACATCTTTAAATTTTGCAAATAGCCAGCGAATGACATCTCTGATGACCCTGATGTCAAAAGAATCTAACTTTGGATGCCTACCTTTTTGTACAAGGTTTTGTTTATTGGTTGTTGGTTTATTTTTCACAATTTTTAGCACGATGTTCTTTTTCATGCCAAAAGCAAAAGTTGTACGTTTCATGTAATCCGACACCTTATAAATCGGCGCGGTTTGCTGCGTTTGCTCTCTTTTTAAAAAAAAAATTCAACACATTTCTAATTAAACGTTAAGCATCATCTGAATAAGCTTTCATGATGACAGCTAGAAGTAGTCAATGTGAATGATCCAAACGGTCTATCACTGTGCAGTGCACAGGTAACTATCATGAACTGCACGTGCATTGACCTTTATGACCCAACACTGCCGCTGTTACAGGTCATTGGCTCCCTCCCTCTGCAAGCATTCTGCATTCTGCTGTTTATTTTGTTGACAGTTACATAGACAGATTCTTTAATACAAATGCATAAAATCGGTGATTTACAATGTGATTAGGTTGTCTGACAAAACATCCACTTGCACAGTTTGAGATCGATTGGATCGTTGGATGAAGAGATATTTACAAAAAACCGGGTCTACATGCATTTCATGCCAAACTATAAGATGCCGTAGGACACAAACTGGGTACGTCTGTAGTGCATTAATTAAATGAAAACTCACTCAACCAGTCTGAGAAGCTTTCAGCAATCCTCTTAAAATATACCGCATTATTCACCATCTCCCCTGTAAATGTATATTTTGTGGACACGTATTATGGTAATACTATTAAGTCCCAGGTTATATGTTGTAACTGAGATATTTCAAGACAATAAGGAGGGCTTGGAAATATACTGAACCAAATATATACGAGGACTGTTTGAAACGTTCTGGGTCGAACTACGGAGGATTGCACATGTATAAAGAACTAAAATACTTTCCATGCTCACAAATTGCATTGGACCCAAACCACAAGTAGACAGCTTATTTCTGCAGACATGAAAGTGACTGGTATTCTCTGTTGATGAAAATGGAAGAAAACTGGCTACCAAGCTATCATCAAACTGGAGGGGCTGACAACAATAGCCATCCATGTGGGCTTGGTGTCTACTATAGGGTTATGTGCCTTCCTTTGCCACTGTAAAGACTTCTGCAGCGGGATTCAAGAGGGGAAGAGTGACCCTCGATGTTGATCAAAGACCTTCAAACACCACCGCAAAAGACAATGTTGATACCGTACGTAATGTGCTGCTGGCTGATGCTGATGGCTGATATACAACTCATATACAACGTCGATGGCCATATAACCAATACAATAGGCATCTCTCATGAAAGAGATGGGGATATTCGGTTGAATGAACAATGACAAAGATTCCAGCACACTCGGTTCCAAAACCTCCAGGCGCTTGATCTCTCATTCCTTGATTCTTGGTTTCGCCCTTTAGCCAGAAACAATGGAACTGCAGTCAAAGTAATAGAAACATCTTATGTCTCCTCAAAGTGTCTCCCAGCAGTTGCTAAGGTGAGATTTGTTTCCTTTCCAAAGGAATGTCACAGGTCCACTACCTCTCGAAAGGTCAGATTTGTGCCAATATCTCAATAGATGTAGCGTTCAACAAGGACAGACAACCTGTGCACAAGTATCTTATCGCCATTGCTACCAATGAACTCAATGAAGTAAAAGTGACAAAACCTTCCGATATCCATGATAAATCAGTTCTAAAAGAGTCGATTGTACAAATAAACTATATCCGACTTCAGCATGAGCATGTGTTTATGAACAACCTCTGTATTCACCAGATTTGGTACCGTCAGATTTTCTCGTATTTTCACCCTTAAAGAAGGAACTGTCTGACATTATGCAAATGATATTGTCATTTCTGCTGTGATGAACATTTGAGAGATCCAGGCACACCAGCATCCATAACTTTGCAGAGGCTTGTGGACCCATGTCTGTGACTGATGTTGAAAATTAATTTACACCACCAACAACGAAAACAAAATCACAAATATTCCTCCACCTTAAATTGCTGTATTATTGATAAAGATAATAATTACTTTCTATGATGTACGTAGAGTCTTCGAAGGTGATTCATTTGTCAGCTTGAACGGGTCGGCATTTTAACAAGTCATTGTTTACTCAAGCACATTGTTATCAGTTGCACTAAAATGCACACAGACAATTTTTCAGATTCACCCATGATACGAGCTACAAATATGTCGATACCAATTTTAATGTGTCGACCTTAACTGGAGTGTGCTTTAGTCATATCACAGCGCAGGGTCAGCTTGATATGTCAGGGGACAGCCTAAATTAGTGAAACCTATACGGGAAGGGTAATAGTGCTGATGAGCTAAGAAACGTAATCAGAACACACCTCGGACTCGAACCTACGAAAGATTTCTGACGTGCTTATTTTACTCTGTAAAATGTATTGTGGCACCAAAGACAATTGAGCAGATGCTACGTTATTAGACAGATTGATTTGGGCATATTAATTTGACGCAACAATGCACAATGCATCGTGGCACCTTCAGACAACTTAGCAGATGCTTCATTAATGAGATGGATAGAAGTCTGACATGTTTATTTGATGCAACTCTGTTGCAACAAGGAGAGCTGAGTATGTGCCATATTAATAAGACAAATTTCTGACATGCTTATTTGATGCAACTCTGCACAAGGTGCTGTGGCACCTTAGACAACTGAACAGGTGCCACATTAAATAGAAATTGAACTGATTGAAATTCCTACCATCAGCATCCACCTCATTGATCATCTCCTGCAGCTCCTCTTCTGTGGGGTTCTGGCCCAGTGACCGCATGACAACACCGAGCTCCTTGTGGGATATAGTGCCATCCCCGTCTTTGTCAAACAGAGAAAACGCCTCTTTAAATTCTGAAAAGAATCAGGCATCACCATTGCGTCAATGACATTGTTTCTGGTAGTGTCAAAACACAAAGACGACTCTCAGGAGCTTTCATTCACATTAGCTAGTCTTGAAGAGAGTTGGTGTTTCAATGCAAAACGTCGTTGGAAACTTTTCCACAGTCATAAGAAATCGCAGATAAAAAGAGTCTATGAGACGAGTCTATCAGTTGCTATCAATTAGTGACGATATTAATTGTTTAGAACTATTCCATCCAGCTGAACGATATCAATAATAAAGTTACTGTGTATTGTGGACAGGTATATGTTGCACAATTATTATTTTAAAAAACAACAGAACAATTTACAAATGACTTACAAATTGAATTATCTTGTTGACATACAAATCAATGTTTCGTGATCAAGTACAGAAAAAAACACTTTATGAGGTAGTGTTATAACATTATGATTTCAAAAGTCGAGTGTGTGTGAAGAACATACCAAAACATGTCTCTACTGTTGTATTTTAGACACTCTTCCGTATCCATCTCCACGGGTGGCATCAGATACATACAATGGTAATTACTTATCTTAAAATCGGCAAGATGGTACAAGTCGACAGTACCTCCGATATCAATGTGTGTCGTTAGGATATCTACCCAACTTTTGTCACTCGGAATCTTTAAGGATGTATCTTAATGAGCCGGTTTCTGTGGCCTCCTTCACTTTTAGGTTAGGTGGGGGGAAACAACCTATAAAAGAGGTTATGTCTGTAAAGGGTGGTGATGTAGCCTGGTCTGTAACGCGTTCGAGTCCCAGCATGGGTTCATTGACTGAAGCACATTTCTGGTGTCCCCAGCAGTCATATTGCTGGAACATTGCTAGAGGCGACGTAAAACCACATTCACTCAACACCCAACAGCAGTTAAAGTATTTACAGTTTCTATTGTCCCGTCCTCGTTAAACGGCTTTCTGACAAGTATGTTTTTATTCAGTGCAAACTTATTGTCAGTGTGTGATTAATTGAATTTCAATGGTAGTCTAACGATTGTCCTTTCCTGGCGAAGGACGTATAACTGAAGAGGAGTGATTAAATTCTCCGCTCAATCAGCCACAGTGCGCCCGCGAGACTGCAATATAACGTCAGATAATCTGATTTACTGTCTGTGCTTTCATAACGAAATCGGAAAATATCAATTTCACATTACTCTTTAAAAAGAACCCATTCTTTCTCGTTAGCTGAAAATCCGATTGGTTGACGTCCGTACGAAAGTCATCAATGAAGACTGATGTTCAAAAATAATTTTAGAGACATGAATTGAAGTAACATCTCACGAAACGACAGCTCTAGATTGATGACTCTCCATGACCCTGTCATTTGATTTGACTTTAAGAACACATCCATCGCGGCTGTATATATGCGGAATTCGTAGAAACGGAATTGATTAGATATATATGAAGAAATTGTTATTTGTCAGTGAATACTGGTATACTACGTATACCATGGGAGCTAAAAGATGTCATGTCGTGACGCTGTTAGTAACTAGACACATGCCAATTTGTTCATACTTGTATTCACATTTCAGCCTTTTTATACATTTATAAAAAAAAGCTCTTCTTAAAATCCCTCTCTTGGTTTCTTAGCATTTGGCCAACCACGACACAACTCCATAAACAGCTGTCTTTGCAAATATGTGAAACAAGTGATAGAGATAAGACGCTGAAATTCGATTTATGTTCGGATTAACTCGGGACTCTATTCGTGGAATTGCATGACCATTTGTCAAATAAAATCTTGACATTATATCCTTATAAAAGGACTAAAACTGTTCGCATAGTCTGACGCTAATACGTTAAATTCATCCAATGTTTCCTTGGATAAAGGTCAACCTCATCAGCCGTAATCTCCAAGCGCTGAAACGGAGCAGGAACGACACAATTCCTTCCCAGCAGCGCAATAAATTTAGCGTTTCATTGGCGTGTACAATAAAAGACACAACTCCACTTCTATCTCAGGTTTATATCTGTATAAGGTTAAACACTGGTTATACCATACATGGATCTACGACACACGTCAAGGTTCTTAAAAGGGAGTAATATTATCATATTTCTTATCTCGAAATATACAGATATATCATTATGGTATATGCGTTTTGCAATTAATTATTGCAGGACGGTGTATTTGGAGGACGTATGTATAACGTGGGTTGACCATCGTTCAGCTGGAATTAAGGCCGCGCAGTATAAAATAGGGTTGGCACGTTTCATCAATCAAAACTGGATGACGTTTAATCCTGCATTGACGATGAGGATGCCGAGCTGTTAATGCTGACATAACACAGACACCCAGGGAGGCTTCGTTATGACGACTGCTGTATTAAACATACTCCTTTACGTGAAGATATGAAACGTTTCATCGATAACAACGTCACTATTTTGTTGTTTTATCAAGACGTTTTAGTTCTACGTCTTGCTCCAACATGAGTGAGTAACTGAGTTAAAGTTACCACCGAATTTAGCAATATTCTGGCAATATCATGGCTGGGGACACCAGAAATGGGCTTCACACATTGTTACCATGTGGGGAATCGAACCCGGACGATCGGTGTGATGAGCGAACGATTTACCCACTGGACTACCCTACCTTCCTCTGTCAGTTTATGTCTGGTCCAATGTTCAGTTCCGTGTCAATAAAGAAACCATATTTAGTGCCGCTTCCGGCCCCATGTCCTATCATTTTTTATTGTTTGTGACGTTGCCATGACCTAATTAGACATTGAACTAACGTGCAACGTTCATTATTCTAATATGCCGGGTTAAATTGTCAATAGTTATCATATTAATGGCATCCCATCTGAAGCTGGGAAAAGTTTAGCGTTTTCCTGATATTTATACAACTTCACGGGGGTATTAAACGGTACTGATATTAAGCAGCTAAACGTGAATGTGGCAAAGCATTAACGATAATAATATTAGGATTCTTGGTTATCATAAGTGTTTCATGTATCTCTTCTGTGAACGATAGCCATGAATACATGCAATAATTCCAATGCGGGTTTGGTAAGTGTTAAAATCGATCACTCGTTTACAAGAATGATAATATAATTTCTGCGAAAGGTAATCCCAGTCCCAGGTAATCTCCAGGTTTGAACCATCACCTGATTGTATCCTTCCTTACATGGTACAGCCGTTTATTATTACCACCTGTAAATACTTCTGTTTGGGTACATCAAACTAAGTATCATACCGGTGTGACTCATTGAAAGGATACAGGGTGCACGGTTCGCTCAGTGCCGGAGTTGCTTCCAGTGGATGTGTCAGGATCCGGTGATCACCCTATTTATTGGCGATTTACTTGGTTACGATTTGTTAGCATTATATCCCTCTTATGGCTATCAAAACTGGTAAAAATCATCCGCATGAATCATTTAGAACTATACTACTCAAGATCACTGCACATGAAGCAGACCTTTAGGTTTGAAACTATGCACATGAACCTACTCACACTTTGTTAAGGATCACAAAATATTCACAACTTTATTTAAACGTAGATTTATAATTTGAAATTGTATACATTTAAAACTGGGTAAATAATAATATGGTAACCCCTCTTTAGGCAAACAGTCACTTTAATCTAACCTTAAGCACTTGATACATGAGTAACTATAAAAGTGGTTTTCATGCACCAATCAACCATTTTGCAAATCATGGAACGGGTCATTGAGAAATTAACAACACCTGTCAATAGCAGGTATGGGATCCACAAGGTGCAGTGACATACTGAAAACTAGGATCCATGCTTACAATAAGCTTACTATTGTAGATATTTAAACCGAATTTGTTCCCACATCATAGTTTTCTGTTGAATCCATGATTTGATCCTTAGCAAAGTGTGAATAGTATATATTAAACTGAGGTGAAATGGAGATAAACATTGCTTTGATTATTGCGCTAATATAGCGACATGAGTGTGACTGCCTGTAAAAGCGGACGTTTTAATGGAGATATCCCACTCCTACACATCATACTTTTAATAGTTTTATCCCCTTAATTCAGAACGCTAATCAAGATACCTTGTTGATTAGTGCATTGAATGTACATATTCAAACCTACAGTGTGATCCTACTATGAAAGTTTCATGAAACGCTTTTAAATGTTAATTAGTCTTTCCTTCACCTACATAATGATACGTATCAACATATTTCGTATGAAACCCGTGAAGATCCTGGTTAGAATTGGTCTTTAGCAACCCATGCTTGTCGTGAGAGGCGACTAACGGGATCGCGTGGATGTGGTCAGGGTCGCTGACTTTTTGACACGAGTAATCCTATCCCAATTGTGTAGATCGATGCACATGTTGTTGATCACTGGATTGTCTGGTCCAGACTCGATTATTTACATACCGCCGCCATATGGCTCGGATATTGCTGAGTGCGGCGTTAAACAACAGAAAAATAAACTTATGAACTGTTAGTAGTCGATACGTTTTCACAACCTCTTATCTTATCTTATGTACACCTAAGTCATACATCAGGATCCTCTTCGTTGACTTTTCATCTGCGTTCAACACTATCCAGCCACATATCATGATACAGAAACTGTTAGACATGGGCGTTAACTCATACCTCATCAAGTGGATCGAAAACTTTCTTGTGGACAGACAGCAGTACGTGAAAGTTAACAGGGCTGTATCGAGTAAACGGACCACCAACACTGGTGCACCACAAGGCTGTGTAATATCTCCTGTTCTTTTCACCCTCTACACTAATGATTGTGCAAGCTCGAATTCAACCTGTTCAACTGTAAAGTTCGCAGATGATGCAGCAATTGTCGGCAAACTGAACGACACTGATTCTGAAGAACTGTGTAAAGAGGACATTAATCATTTTACGATTTGTGTGCAGAAAACCACTGGAACTGATAACTGACTCTCGGAGTAAACCCACAGAAATGCTTCCAGTGATAATCAACGGTGAATGTGTTGACACAGTGTCGGAGTATAAGTATCTGGGAACCTTCATTGACTCTAAGCTGAACTGGAACTCTAACACTGAAGCCCTATACAAAAAGTGTCAACAACGTCTTCATCTCATGCGTAAACTGAGATCTTTTAATGTTAACCCATCTGTGATGTCATCTTTTTATGCAGCATTTATTCAGAGTATCTTAACATTTTCCTTCCATTGTTGGTACGGGTCTCTCTCAGTTCATCTCAAATCTAAAAAAGACAAAATTGTTAACACTGCAAGTAAAATCGCTGGAGTCAAATTTGAATGTTTATCATCAATATATGAGCGGCAAATCGTGAATCAAGCTGTCAAAATCATATTTGACCGTACTCACTACTTAAATTCGGAATACAACCTCCTCCCTTCAGGCCGCCGCTACAAAGTTCCAATTGTGAAAACTAAGAGAGCCCGTACATCCTTTATTCCAAGTACCATATCTCTCTTAAACAAATGTGAAGATACCTAAACCAAAGAATTTATGTAAATGTGTTTGGTATCTCTCTAATGTGTCAGTAGCTCTGCTGATGTAACACAAATTCCTGAAAAGGCATTAAAGTATTATTCTATTCTATTCTATTCTATTCTATTCTATTCTATTCTATTCTATTCTATTCTATTCTATTCTATTCTATTCTATTCTATTCTATTCTATTCTATTCTATTCTATCCACGGCTTACACCATAAGTTTATTTGTTCTCTCGAGGGTAATACGGTCTGATGTACGCCTCTTTGTAGCAGCGTCACCCGAGCCGGGAGGCGAGGGATGACACTGCTACAAAAAAGCCTACTTCAGACCCTATTACCCGAGGGAGAAGCATACAACGTATTTATCTTACCGCCATGTTAAATGTACAAAATATCATTTAATTTTATTTTAAAGATCGCTACCGACTTTATGACATGTAAACAAAATGGCGTCTGTTTCTCGACTGGATTTGTGAAATCAGTGAAACATATTCTGACAAGCTTAAAACTGCGATAAAAATGGTTAATTATGTTTATGTTGAGTGTCCAAACGATTCAATGTATAAAATAGTATAAATAAAACAGTGAAAGTCGGTAAAATAAGGTGTACATAGTGAACTCGAAAACAGCTAATCGAACGGTTTTCGAACTCCATGCACTGCATGCTTCATATTAAAACGTCATACGATTGTTAGCGATACAGCTTCTCGGCGGAGAGTTTGGCGGTTACCATGGCAGCGGGTAATATTTTCCCAGTTGTCACCCTCCTGGGAAGGGTGACACAGAAACTTGTTAAGCGTCATTGACCAATGAAATTAAAGTAGATAAGAAAAGCAAGATCTATGGATGTCAACTTCTTTATTGTAACGTTTCGGAATATATGCTTGCTCCTTCATCAGGTGATGGAGGAGCAAGCATATACTCCAAAACGTCGTGT
The DNA here is from genome assembly GCF_003918875.1 of Haliotis rubra. Lineage (NCBI taxonomy): Eukaryota > Metazoa > Mollusca > Gastropoda > Lepetellida > Haliotidae > Haliotis > Haliotis rubra. The sequence continues at coordinate 909,631 of NW_025767061.1, read as the reverse complement.
TATTCACAATAAAGAAGTTGACATCCATAAATCTTGCTTTTCTTATGTATTCCACTTATGTATATTTCCTGATTTAAAGTAGGTAAGATGAAACTGAATGTCTCACCCTTCCTGTCAGTGATATGTATCTCAGTGTCAATGTCCATTCGATGAGGATTGTCAATTATGCCAGTATATGATGACAAATCGCCAAAGAGTGCAACCTATTACAGAAGACCTAAAACCACATCACATAGACAGTGTAATGACAGGATACAACATGGTGGCCAACTACGTTACAGAGAAGGAAATGAAGAAATGTTTCACAAAGAGACAATCCCTCATGACATCTTTTGTGGAGTAAAAAGTTAGACTGTTAGGCTAAAATATTTTGTTTCATTATGTTTGATTTTTATTACTTTGTATTATAAATGTATTACTTAACGCAATGAAATGTTAGGGAATAAAACATGTCATATTACTTACAAATGTTGTCTGTTGTTCTGCTGAATACATATACATGTACATTGTACATGCATATGGTTGTCATTTCCGGGTTTTGATAAGTTTGGATAAGTAAAATACCTGATAAGTAAACAATTTTGGCGAGTCCCTTGAAATTTTACTTATCAGGTTTATACTGTATGAGTGTAGGTGACTTCCGCATCACAATATATAAATAATTATAAGCATATTACAAAATTTTTTATGCATTTCTTGCTCATCATATTTTTATAATGTCTTTACTAGCATTAGATTTGAACAAGAACCAAACTTTGCAATTACACATTGACAGAATATTTCGTTTTGAACCGTTTTATGCTTTTAAAATGATATTCTAAATAAACGCTTTTCATGCACCTATGTGTCATTTGGTGACAAAGCACAGACAAAACTGGGTACAGACAGGTTTTTAATATGTTTGAATGACATACAGGAGATATCTGATGACATGCTTCATTCCAGTAATCAGTGGCAAGTAGCCCCATCTTGGAAATGAAGCCAATAATTTGACGTTATGAAAAGGTATTTAGTAGTAACGAAACTCATTACTGAGGCCTTGGGCGGTATGTCCATTTTGCCATGATTATATGATGTGATGTTTCATAAAGGTTTACCCAACATGCATGTAGGATCAATAATTCGACAACTAAATAAACTAAATAAGCAATGCTCTACAAAGATACATATAATGTCATACAACGTAAAACGTTCGTAATTTCTGCCTCTTTATCAAAGTAGGCCAAACACACGCATGACGTATGTATGTAAAATTGGAGCTAGACAGGTTAATAAAGGTTATCAAATACGTCATGTGGGATTACGCAATGTAAATGTGTAGTAGCCGGAATATGATGCGATGACAGTAGATCTGACAGCTGAAGGTGCTTACAAACAAGGGACACAATAACATATTTTCTCATATTCCTCATCCACCTTAATTGAAATCACATACATGTACATATCATACATGGGAACTAAAAGAACTAAATTCTTTTCAGAATTGCGAAATCAAAAGTCGCCATAAAAAGCATCTCCATCAGTATCAACGTTGGTTGTATAATTTCCTATTGTTATAACGCTTTTGAAATGACATAAGCAGCGCTCCAACGTGTTGCAGCCGGTCCGGTATGGCCATGTGCACTTAGAGCCACGTTAAAACTATTCGTAGATGCATGTTTCAATGCAAAACCCCAATGATTTATTTCTGCTAATTAACATAGATAAGCACATAAGTGATTTTTCGTTTAGAAAAACACCATATCTTCTGTCAGCAGCTATACCATGAACTGACACAAAGGAAGGCGTTTAGAAAAACGTCACGAAAACCTATGTATGGCCAGGGAATTCTACGCCAGAAAATAACATTCAGTAAGTAAAATCACATCACTGACATAATGAAAACTCACATTATGTCGCCGTGTTCCTTTTATAAACTGGGTAACACATTTTAGCATCATTGATTGATCTATTATTGACAATGTTTTGATATTGGGGCCCTGAAAAAATATGGTAGAAACTTGAACACATATATACAAGCATACATGAAACAACTTCTAATGACCATGACATTGTGTTTCCTACGTTCACAGACTAACTGTATTTCACATGTGTAGTTCTCCTTGTATTAGTGACATGTCTATGGTGTCTGGTTACCTTTTAACCCTTTCAGTATCCTGCTAGTTTTGTTAAAACAGACTTCAAGACGTCGTATTGAGACTATTATTTAGTCGGGATGTTGCAACTTTGATCTAAAAAGTGCTCATTAATATATTGTTACATTCACATAATATTTCTCATGACATCAAGGCAACTGAAACACTATTAGTTAGATATATTTACATGTTGTGTTCTAAAATATTTACAAATTATGCCGATAATGATTGCTTAAAAGTCACCCATGTGTAAGGAAATGTATGCACAACTCTTTACAAAAACAACAAGTAAACTTATTAGTTATAATATTATGACATTGTGCAATGAAGATATCACTGGAGGAAAAAGAATAGCATTATTGATTTGTCTGAGTGGATTTGACATTTTAGATTCGAGATATTAACCCAAAACATACTGGATATACGATCTAATGACATTTAATATCTATTGTAATCATGTGATCATTGTCAATGTAAACAGGATGTAGACACTTGAAGTCAGTGAAATGTAAAATGCTGGAGGTTTATTCAGGTGTTAATTCCCTCATCATTGACAATTCAAAGATTGCAAATAGACAGAGATATTGGCATTTGATATATGAGAGGAAAACTAGATCTAAATAGTTTCTTAATGCTGCATTTGCAAATCTGAAGAAATCGCCAGTTTTATATATCTTTCTCCAATAACAACAGATGTAATCAAGTCAAATAGCAATAAACATCCACCAATATTCTATATTTGTTCCAAACATCCACATCACAAACATCAAAGGGATTTCGGACATTGTATTTCTTCTTGCTTTTAAACTTTATTTTGTGATTTTTATATATTTTATAACTTTATATTATGATATAAAGTCGATCACATAGATGTAGTTTGTGTTTAAGAATTTGCTGAACTTCCTTTCTTACCTTTTTCGGAAATGTACCTATGATATGCTTTTGTTGCTGATAAAAGTCACAATTTTCTGACCCTCGCATATATTTCGGCCACCATTACCTCGACGCCGATAGTACAACATATCTGTGGGTACGTACACAACTGCAATGTATGGAACAATGTATGGACTTGTAAAGAATTCAAACCTAAAGAATATCCATCCATATGCCTGAAACATCAACAAAGAGTCCTCGAATGAAAGATCAGGAGATTCTGAATCGCTTCTATCATCTATCACTACATGAGATGCATGAATAACTGAATCATGGACCATATGTTTCAGGACAGATACAACAGAGGATTCATCACAATGGACTGTCCCGGTACGTGACAGAGAATTTCCGATATCTTCCGTATCTCCAGCAATGGAGAGATAGTGTCGTGAAATCTTCAAAAAGAAATTACAAAAGTATTTTAAAAGATTAATAGATTCCCTATTCATTTGACAAATTAATTATTACTGCCTCGAATATTTCCCAAACTTCACTTTTCTTCAGCTCTTGTAACTATGAATTGTCAGTATAAATGGATGGAAGGGAAGGTACTTGGATACCTCTTGAAAGCTGTCTTTGTACATTAGGTGGTACACGTAAACGAGGTGACAACTCTTACTACATGTTCCGTTGCAAATCGCTTACCAATAAGGGTTATATAATGAATGAATTGACACATACTGTTAGGATTCGGCAAACATGGTCAAGTTTGCAAAATGTTTGAATACAGAACCCTTCATCCAGAAGTTAGCAATGTTCGTTGCAATCCTAAGGAATCATTTTGTTCAAATAGATCCGTAGTGTTTATGGACTTGCCATCATGCTGTGTCAAGTATATCAACTCGTTGGTTCTTTGTATTGCTCATCAACCCCGCTGGTGGAATTTTTGGCTTTGTTGGTAAGGCAAACTACCGATTATCAGAAGAAGTCGGTGTTTTCTATTTCAAAAAGAAAAGACAACATACGTGTTTCACATTTGTGTGTATTTACTCGAATGCGTGTGTGCATGCATATATTTATGAAATCCACAACAAATATGCCTGAATGCATTATTATGACAATGGATGGTTTGACTTTCTCTCGGGGATTTTTGATAAACGTATGTTTGCAAATATTCGGCAGACCTAATGAGTATGCCGAATTAGTCTAGTTCGAAAAGAATTTGATCATGTTATTTACAGAGGTATATGTACCAGTCACCTTCAACATAAGCACCATCAATATGTAACCACTTGGTATCCCTATAGACAATACCATTAACACTGTATCACTAACAACATCAGCACCATCAATATGTAACCATCTGGTATCCCTATAGACCACTAACATTGTATCACTAACAACATCAGAATGATCCAAGTAGTCAGTGAATCCCTCGTTTGCTATCATTAGAGCAAGGCATGTTTACCGTTCGCGAACACCTGGTGTCATCACTGTTTTTAGTGATGCATTCATATAATTTTCATAGTTATTTTCCCCTAACATCAAAGAGAGTCTGTTAAGAGTCAAGACTTGGTATTCGTTGGCACTGACGTTATATATATACTCTCCCAAAACAGAAACGCATCATGGAAATAGCAATTTCATGTAGCAATGAATTAAAACGTGATTCATTTTACAAAAGGTTTTGCTCTGTTTATGAGTCCTATGGTGTTTATGTTTTGAAACATCACAACAAAACGCACCATCCGTAAAATACCCGTATTTAACAGCATGCTTTTCAATTTCGGCGTGTAGTGTCACAGAATACACAATTCACATGCAATGCATGTGAAAGTTGGGGATCAGATAGTCTCAATGATGGGTATAAAAGGTTGATCGCTGTCTGTCGATTATTCACTGCATTTGGAATATTGTTGACAAACGCAAAATGCCACGTCTAAGTGAAGCCAACCGTCATATCGCCATTGGTTTGCTTGAAGCTGGCCAGTCTCAACGTGCAGTTGCCCGACGCATGAATGTTCACCAAAGCACCATTTCACGGCTCTGGGAGAGATATCGCCGGCAGAATGCAGTAGCAGATGCCCCTCGTAGTGGGCGACCTCGAGCGACCACTGCGGCGCAGGATCGCTACATCCGGGTACATCACCCGTGTCATCGAACAGCTACGGCGACCAGTACCGCTCGACAAATACCCGGATTGAGGAGGCTTTCTGCACAGACCGGCAGGAACAGGTTGAGAGAGGCTGGTTTACGTGCGAGAAGACCTTATTTTGGCCCTGTGCTTCGACAACAATATCTTCAACATCGAGTTCAGTGGTGCACCAACGTTCAGGCCTGGAACCTACCGAATTGGCGTAGAATCTGGTTCAGTGATGAATCACGATTTCTATTGGAACGACGCGATGGAAGAATGCGGGTGTACAGACGTCGACGTGAACGTTTCGCCGACGCTTGCGTTCCCAAGGTGGACAGATTCGGCCGGGGAAGTGTTATGATGTGGGGAACGATCACCTGCCGTAGGAGAAGTGATTTGGTGATGATCCAGGGCAACCTGACAGCTCAACGGTACTGTGACGAAATTCTACGTCCACACCTCCTTCCAATCATTGATCGCCAGAGGGAGTTGTTTCAACAGGACAATGCCAGGCCCCACACAGCACGTCACACTAGAGACTTCCTCCAGAACCACAACATCAATGTGCTCCCCTGGCCCTCAAGATCACCGGACTTAAACCCGATCGAACATCTGTGGGATGCCCTGGACAGACGGGTGCGACGCCGTAACCCTCAGCCCCAGACACTTCAGCAACTCGCACAGGCACTACAGGCAGATTGGGCTGCGATTGGGCAACACGAGATTCTGAGACTTATTCATTCGATGCCGAGGCGATGCCGTGCAGTTCTCGATGCCCACGGTGGTCACACGAGGTATTGACTTCAGCGCCACCACACATCTCCATGTGACACTCAAACTGACTTTCCTCGAGTTGATGCCAAAGACGAATAAGTCTGCATTCCCAGTGTGCAATTTCGCTATATTTCATTGACTCATAAAGCCTACAAGATGTTTCAAAATAAACATAAAAATACAGTTGAAATTCCTATATGCGTTTCTTTGGGGAGAGTATAGTATATATAGTATAAAGTCTAGATACACAATATACACAATTTCCGTTTGTCAGTTTGTTTACTTATGTCACTGGGTTTTACATACACGTTTTCATGCCATAGGTTTGTGTGATAAATATACTATCCCCAAAAGAAACGCATAGGCAATTTGTATTTTTAAATCTCTTAATTACCTATTGTGTTCAAACAATCGTCAAAATATGTAACAAAAGTGTTGATAACATGATTTTACACAATTGCACAAGTAAAAAAATCGACTTTACCTGAAAATGTTTATTTTGATGAGATTTCTTACAAGGATTAAAAAGGCATCGCCTCAACGCATCAGAAATCACCTTCCAGTTTAAATTGTACAGCAAAGAGCATGCACTGTCTGGCTATAAAAATCCAGATTACTTTCGGAAATTGGCATTCGTTTTTAAGGAGTTTCAAGGTCAAATTACTGCGCCACGTCTTGACGCTGCGACACGGAACATCGCCATTGAAAGAATTCACGCTGGAGATTACCAATCTTCTGTTGTCAGGCGTCTAAATGTTAGTCGCACGATATCACGGCTTGCAGCTCTTTACAACCAAACAGGTATAACAAATGACCATCCCCGTACAGGCAGACCTCGAGTCACTACTGCAGCCCAAGATCGGTACATCCGGGTACTACATTTGCGTGATCGTACTGCCACGGGTGAGAGCACAGCAGCCAGGGTGCCTGGAATTCGGAGGATATCCGGTCAAACTGTACGGAACAGGTTTAAAGAGATTGGTCTGAGAGCCAGGAGACCCGACGTCGGGACCCGTGCTACGTCGTAACCATCGCGCTCAACGTCTCCGTTATCTAAAAGTATCCACTTGGTTGTATAGACATTACCTTTTTCTAAACTGGTGTAAAAACTCATGTACTAAAGGCCATTTGTGGACGAGTTATACACGTTTGAAAATACAACATTTTCGCAACGATTTCTGTCCTATGCGTTTCTTTTTTTGGTAGTATACTCAAGTTGAATGATGGATTATTGCTCAGTCGACAAGATGCTCATATCGTCGTCGATAAGATGAACGCTACAATGAATACGTGAATGCATGGATAATTATGCATTTCTCCTTTTAGATTAGAATACGGGAACATATATACTGCACTTCACTATTTCTTATGATGTAAGACACATATATAAATATATATCCTAGCTGGGGATTATTATCTAAGGAATATCCTCATCCTGCTCCGAATCTCTCATTAAATAAGTACACCTGGCCTTCCCTGTTGAAAACGAACTACTATTGTAACTATCATATTTAACTGACTGACTGAGTTTGGTTTTACGCCGCTTTAGCAATATTCCAGCAATATCAACGGCGGGGACACCAGAACTGGGCTTCACTCATTTACCCATGTGGGGATTCGAATCCGGGTCTTCGGCGTGACGAGCCAACGCTTTAACCACTAGGCTACCCCACCGCCCCTATCTATCACACTTAAACACAGATCTAGCGCTAACATTGCATCGTGCAAGTGAGTGGGTGAGTTTAGTTTTACGCCGCACTCAGCAATGCTATACTGCGGCGGTATGTAAATAATCAAGTCTGGACCAGACAATCCAGTGATCAACAGCATGAGCATCAATCTACGCAATTGGGATACGATGACATGTGACAACCAAGTCAGCGAGCCTGACCCCCGATCCCGTTTGTCGCCTCTTACGACAAGCATGGGTTTCCAAAGATCAATTCCTACCCGGATCTTCACGGGTAGCATCGTGCAAGAACGTCCAGACCTACAACATGTTCTACTTTCTGAAACATTCAAAGGGAATTTACATGATGGCTGCTTTTTTAAAACGTTGTACGTTTACCAATATAGTAATGGGCATTTATTCCCACACACACAAACAAACGTAGCTGCAAAAAGAATCATATTCGATTCCAGTGTGTGTTCTTCATCGAAAAAGTGCCAATGGTTGAAAAAGACGGCCAGACAATCTCAAATCGGGAATAATCTAATGTAGCACTTTTGATTGGCTTCCGCACTCAAAGGCGCAAAAGCAATTATATATCTCTGTACAAAGACATTTGGGACACGGTCCTCATACGTCTGCCCTTCTGTTAGACAACCAGCATCAGAATCGATTAGGCTTTAACAGACTGACTGGAGCCATTTCGATACATCTCTCAATATTCCTTTATCATATTAGGAGCTGCAGGTTCACCGAGATGAAGGTCATCTAGGTTACATCATACCTCGAAAACATGTACCAGCACCAAACATAATCTAAGGCGTATTCAGATTTAAAAGGGACTATTGTCAGTGGTACTCAACATAAGAAGTTTAATTAAATTTATCCAAATCAAACAATATCATATATTCGTCATGTTTCACAAAAAGGAGGGAAAAGGTTTAATCCGGTTAAATGATTAGACTTGGTTGGACCTACAAAATACAGTTTCTGTAATTACAGAGCACGTTTATACACGGGCATCACAGTAATGATCAAATGTTCCGTAGAGACATTATCTGCGTACTTTCACCTCGCATGACAACAGTATATGTATGGATTCAATGAAAATAAACACAAACATGTAAGGATGTATGAATGTTTATGTACGTTGAGGGACATAAATGCATTTTCAATACATTCCATATATCATCTTAAGCTTGTAGGTATCTATGATATAGCTTGTCTTTTTTAAAGTCTATTTCACAGAATAGGTTAGCTGTAAGGTAATGTATAACATGTAGCAAGTATATACGTGTGCAGTGAAGTACTGACAGCAAGGTATTTGTCCTTTGAATGTAGAGTTATGGGAGCAGTGTCATTATGGTAGTTATCTTATTACATGTGCTGTAAAGCATTTTTTATTCATATAGATTTTATCTACATTTTAAAAATATGATCATGGCAATGTATTGATAAATTTGGACGCATCTCAAAGTCATAAATATTACTAACCATTCAAAGACACGACGCGCTTTGAAAAAATAGCTAGAAATGCGAATAGGATATCTCCATTGACTTGATTCTCGTTAGATGAGTTTGAACATTTTGGACCTGCTCGGTGACATCATTACTATCATTTCGATCGTATAGATTTCAGGATAGGATTTGATATTAGCAGCCCGTGAATGGGACGATTTAATGGATGGGTGGCCAGGCACGGTGGCGTGGCTGATGTCGTGTCGACGTTGCCCGACAGTCTGGTACAGCCGCGATTAACTACAAGCCGCCGTAGCTGCAACATGTCTGAGTGCATTGCATTGTATAGCATGCATAAATGCATACATACATGAAAAGCTTTGTCATTTAGTATTCTTTATTCGGGCGTCATTTTGCTGTCAAGTCGAATTTTAGATAACTCGAAGTATTTACGTAGGTTGCTGCAGCTTCGGGTCAACGATGCTAGCGTTCACTAGTTAAAGTCCGCGCAAAATTAGATATCAATTGAACCTTTGTGAAGAAATGTGAACGCGTATCAGCAAGTGAAAGGCTTCGAGTTTAATTAATTTCTCACTCAATCATTTTCTCTGAACTGGCAGTCCCTTGGACCCAGAATAGAAACCTAATCCCTAAAAACAATAACTGCCAGCTCCTTTGTGATCATTAATGTAGTGGCGAACTGTAATTGGCAATCTGATCCACTGCGACAGCTCCTCATGTTACCTGATGTCAACCTGACCCAGACACTAACCAATGCGTCTCCTTCTGTGGGTCTGAACACTGTCTTCATCACTAATATTAAAACATAACATAAACTTATAAGCATGATTTGTAGGAAATGCAATGCATTGTCATACATAACTTATGACTTCTGCGTAGCTGATATTTCCCCATCATTTCTACATCATGAGGTTGGATATCAAATCGATTAGAAAAGTCCGAATATATCCATAACGGCAGCCTTGTAACATAATCATATGATATTTGTCCGTCCTGGAATGTTAAACATTAACAGAAACATAGGTCATGTGTTATCATTGAACAGTCGCTTAAACAGTGGGTGAATACGAGTTTCAATTGAAATGCAATTCAGTACAGTCAGTGTTATAAAAATTATATATAACACATTTCAACAATTGCAACTCTTTGTCTGTTCACTTTCCATTCTATGTGAAATCGAATGCCAGATTCCTTCGATATTTTATTAACAAGTTGTGTACGTTACAAATGCCTCACATTAGTACATAGAGTGAGTGAGTATGGTTTAACGCAGCTTTTAGCAATATTCCAGCAATATCACGGCGGGGACACCAGAAATGGGCTTCACATATTGTGCCCATGTGGGGAATCGAACCCGGATCTTCGGCGTGACGAGCGAACGCTTCAACCACTAGGCTACCCCACCGCCTCTAGTACATAGAGAAAATCCTTTGAATACACATCCTCCAAATAAACATTGCCTCCACAGGACTCGTTTCGAAACGATCAGGTTAAGAAATAAATGTCAAATACATAAACGCAAACCAAATCTAATTTGTAATAAAGAAAAAGGCGCCTTCCGGGATAGCTCGGTATGCATTCCACAGATATGACACTCAACGGATTCCATTTAATCAGCAATGGACAAGAATAGCACATGAATACCTGTTGTGTTTAACTCTTTCTGTGCATGATTCTTCGTCGATAGCCAAATGCATGCGTGGTTCATTTATATTTACTAAAAGGGGGAGGAAAAAGTTGAAGGTCTCATCGGCTGATAATTTGTTTAAGGGAAGAGCAAAATACAATTGCTTTTCTTTGAATAGAATTCATAGCCACTCATTCATAACGAAAGATAAGACAACACCAAAGAAATTCAGGTCAGCATGGATCAGTTAACAGGTCGAGATACAATAGTGGTTAAAGAGTTGAAATGTCCATTTGAAGACCCTGGGGTCAATTCTCCACAATTGCACAATGTTTGGAGCCAAGAGTCGTGTTCACGTTGTGATGGGTAGAATAAACCTAAAAGCAGAACAAGAAACTCAGTGCTTACTCGTTTACACATTCATTTCTTGGTTATATTCAATTATGCATTCCGATGGTGAGTTAAAGACCATTTTGAACACTATTTCAGTCATATCCGACATGTCAGTCACAGTTTAACGTGGGAGGGACGGTGAAACCACCATTAGCCGTCAGAACACTGAGTATTAGGGGACTGACCGCATGTGTCAATAATGTCCAATCATTGCTTGACCCTCTATGCCAGGGATAGGCTTACACTGAATGCGTCTTCTTATCCAACAACCCTCAACCCTTGACACGCATGTATTCCAAGATATATTATGTAGTTTAGGCGCCAGTGCAGTTGCCTTTGGAAAGTCCTGTTGTAGTCCTAAGAAAGAAACGGTTGACTTTTAAAGCATTTTTTAAGATAAATAACTGCTGGCTTGCATATTTTAGATGTGGTTCCTGCGTCTCAATGCAGGGGGAAGTAATTGGGTTAAACACTTTACCACTGATTTCTTAAGTGAAACATGGAACGTAACATATTTAGAAACGCAATCACCATTTATCAACATTTTAAATGTGCATCTACACACATATATATACATACGTTTAAAACAATTGGGTGGTCTGATAGGACGGATTGCAATGACTGAAATTCTGAATGGGAATACAATGCATGAGCTTCAGATATTTGTGAAGAAGTATTTCGGGAACATGGAACGTAACACATTTAGAAACGCAATCACGATTTATCAACATTATAAATATGAATATATGCATATATATATACGTACGTTTAAGACAATTGGGTGGTCTGATAGGACGGATTGCAATGACTGAAATTCTAGATAGGAATACAATACACGAGCTTCACATATTTGTGAAGAAGTATTTCGGGAATATATTCGCATTTGTATTTCACTTAGATCTTGGCTTTTAGTGTACCGCTGATCATCAAACCTCATCACCCCATGCATGTCGACTCTCACGATGCGTATGAGGTACTATGTCCAATATGAAAACGGAATCCTCGTGTATTTAAGGCATAAATCCACTCTGAAGAATTACAATTTACATGGTTATCACACATACGATGGTTTATTGATAAATTGGAATCCTCACATAGAAAAACGACTTTTTTGTATTTTTTTCAAAATAATCTCCTTCCAAACCGATACACTTTTTCAATATCAATGAGGGATTTTCCCCAGTTTTGTTCTCTTCGCTTTCCACAACGTCCTCAACAGCTGTTATGGCGTCATTATTCGAGTAGAAATGGCTTCCGTCCTGAGTCTTATGGAAGAACATGTTCAGAGATGAAAGATTTCAAAGACACGGCATGGCAAATTGCTGGTGCTTGCCAGTCTTCCAAGTCTCATACTCTTAATTCCATCTCGCAATTTGACTCAAAAGGCCAGCATAATATGTTCCGTCTATTGCCGGGGCTTTTATCGAATACGGACACCACGATCATGGTATCCCGGCACAGGGAAGCAGTAACCCTTCACACTGATGGGACAAATTTTACCTTCTAGGGTTGTGTAAATGTCAAATGCTTCCACAGCTTTGATTGTTCTTTGTACACGAGATATGTTGGGCCTTTGTTTTTATCAAATGTCGGTAGTTTGAAACCATGCGAGCTGGTACTTCGATTCATAGTTAGTGTGATAATGGAATGTACTCCGTTCGGAAATACTTACTGACAAGCAGTAGTACTTGGCATTTGACTCATGTGGCTATACTTTGACTTCATGCAATGTCCACAACGAAACATTTCGCTAGAATTAATAATTTCTTCTATATGGGGCTCTGAACTTATCAATCAGCCTTCGTACACACACACATACATACTACCTACACACACACACACACACACATACACACACACATACATACACACACACACACACACACACACACATACACACATACATACATACATACATACATACATACATACATACATATTTCCTACCAACATACACACATACAGTCAACTCTCGTTAATCCGACACTTGGGGTTGCAGAGAAATATGTCGGATTAATGTATTTGTGTGAAAATATCATACCTATACATACCTACGCACACACACGAACACTCACGAACACTCACGAACACACACAAACAAACACACACACATACGTACTTGGCTTGTATTGGTCTTATGCAATAAGAAGGTTCTCTGTAAGCTGTAATGGGTGCAGTCGAGTAAATGCATCCAATTATCAAACAGATATACCCAGACTTGTGTCGAATTTTGATGCGTCGAACATACGGTTGTCTCGAAGCAAAAGGTTTGTCATTGCGTGTTCCCTTTACTTCATCATTTGTCGGTCCAGTCGAATCTTTGATAAAGCAGAGTATTTACATTGGTTGGTGTCACCTCAACACAACGGTGTTTGACGGTAACTAGTTAAAGTCGACGCAGAATCAGATGTCAATTGAACATTTGTGAAGAAATGTGAACGCGTGATTAGCTAGCCTGGCGCGAGTCATGAAGGAGAGAAAACAAGGACTCTCCAGCACGGGGTGAGCACGAGCGTGTCTGTGTAAGCTAATCGAATAAACAGAAAGGCTATATCTACAGTGATCTAAAACGAAACATCAGCCATACATCACAGATAAATATATAATAATTCTGTATGTAGCTGAACTGGCATATGTAGTTTCCACCAATGGTCATGTAACTGGAATTTAAAATTAAATAAGAAACTTGCAAGAGCGACACATTCTATTATGACATTAGCTGGGTAATGTGACAGCAGCTATGGCATTTACGTCATTGCCAAGGTCCTAACATCACTGCTTAAGGCGATGCTTATCGTGAAGACAAATCATTATCGGGTGAATATTTTCGATGTCATCTCGGTTTTAAAAGGAAGCCAAACATTTAAATGTAATGAAAAAGAACATAAATGTACCTTCAAACTACAACACTTACCAGATATCTGTTCTTCTGATAATGATATGGGTTCTGGGTTCTGAAAGAATAAAAGATCAATATTTTCAGGCTATTTCTGGTAACACTGCATTTAAGCGAAAGCTATCGTAAAACATGGCGTCCTGAAAATTAGACAGCTATTTGTCAAATCATTGCGAAGTTCCCGAGAGCAGGTTCAGAGTATCGATCAACTAATTAAACCCGACAACGACTTTTTCCAGCATCTGTTGCCATGTGTTAAATGTTGCTGCCTCGTCGCTTAAGGTGTCCATGTAATACATGGGGGTAAACACGGCAAAATATGAAGTCGTTTTTTCCGCTTTATGTTCTATTTCTCCAAACAGCTCAATGTCAGTTCTTATTTGAGGCCTCAAAGGACATGTACCACTGGCACTCCTTTGATCGGGAAGTGGAGAGTGGTTTTCTTTAGGAAAGATTATTTTTAGGTGACATGAAAAGCAAGAAAGCTCAAACACTAGAAGGCGATGCATGTGTTATGCTATATTTTCGTTTTATTTATATCCCTTTATGCAAAGCACAGGTTGTCTACCTTGCTAATAGTTAACATAGGTTAGTATCACATTTTGCAAGATATCGGGCAGCGACACCAGCAGTGACGGGATATTATGCACATTAACGTCCTTGGTTGAATACAAAAGAAACAATGGCATCCATCTCACAAAAGCAATCTATCCCATATCCAATTGGTACAGTTATTCCAAGACAACATGTGGCCACCCGATTCAATCAGAATCCCGCATCGTTACCATCCAACTAATGTACAACCTGACCATACTGTTATTGTTTTGTATTACCCGTGACAACACTCCGGCCGGAGACCTCTGGAGACTGACAATTCCAACTGCCTGCCGTTGGGCTAACAGTTCAGCGTGTAAACGTACGCAATGTCAATAAAACATAAATTGCGCCAAGAAAGTAACATCACTATCAGTTATTGAAGATGGACAGCTAATACTGGAAGAGGCAATAAACATGGAAATTGGCACATGCATGTACAAGCTTTTTCTTTGTTTCGATGCAAGTATGGTAAGCTATCCATGTACTCATACCAATGATCATATGTGAAAAGGTCTGTGTAGCATGTAAATGTAAGGCGCTATGTGATGCCATGTTGCTGATAATTACACTGTCATGATCGTAGATTAAGTGCCTACTACCTGTTTCACTTCTCCAGCTTGGAGCTAGTGCGCTCTGATATCATGAACTCGAATTTACGTTCATTGTCAAGTCCCATCCAATGCACATACTTGCCTATTTGCACGCTACGTTACATGAAGATATGTGTTGATACGTTACAGGAAGATATGTTTTGGTACGCCGCGTGCAATATTCCAGCAATATCACGGCGGGGACACCAGGGTCACTCAATGGGGATTCGAACCCGGGTCGGCGTGACAAGGCGATAGACTTAGCACTGTCCACGACGGTCGTAACGGTCGTAACTCTCATACTTTAACATAAGCTTACGATCATCGTAGAACTAACGTCGCTTTGTGCAAGTGGATCCAGACCAAATTAATTCTTTCCAATCTTGCCTCGTTTATATGTATATGTTTTCAAATACTAAGTCTATCTGTTTCCAAGGATGTCATCAATTTTTCGTGTACAATATGCATTCAGTTCCACATGTGCCTCACATGTGTTCAGTGTAAATAAAATAAAACATCACTCCCCCTGGGTGTGGTAAACATAATGATCGACCGTGGATCCATACAATGTGTATGGGTTGGTACAGCAGTATTACTGTGGATCGTTTCTTGTGTCTTTAACCAGTTTTAGGTCCAGATATACTTCGGATACAGATCCATCAAATTTCAACAACATACATGAGTCGTCATTTCAGAATCAAATGCCAGCCTGACCTATCGTATTTTAGCCTTTATTGTATGATCTTTAACCTGCCTGATACTAAATGTAATATGTGCCATATGAAGATACATATTACACGCTATATGATGCGACCTTTCATCTACCTGATTTGGACCAATTTACATGGCTATCGACTTCCGGTTGCGCATGGCTTACGGGTAGACGTGTTTTCCTGGCTCTCGCTTACCCGTGGATGAATCCCTCAACATCTACTAATGTGATGATTCAACTGTGATAAAGCAACATACCTACGAATCCCGAGTGCTTAAAGTTGCTTTTTCTGAAGTATTGCACCATCATCAAGTTGGAATTTATACTTTTGACGAAGTGTCTACATCCTACTGACGAGCAATGGCGGAGACGCGTGTCACTCGAACAATTTCTGGACTCGAGGACATCGTCCTTGCATCAGAGAAGAGGCTAGCAGATCTCATCAAACCCACTAAATGTGAACTGCAAGACTCAATAGACTCTGTGAAAAATGATCTAAAGGACTTGAAGACAAAAGTGAGTGCAATTGAGTTCGAAAAAAGTAACCAAGATTCTATCATTTAAAATCTACAGGATGAACTGGCCTCCGAAAAGGAACAACGAGTTCAACTTGAGCGACAGTACATTCTGAAGGATATACATGACCGACGCCCTAATTTGCTCTTTTACGGAATTCCGGAAGCTCCCCAGGAGAACACAGTGAAGATTCTGCGTGAGTTTTTGTTCACCAAACTAAACTTTTCTGAGCAAAGAGCAGACGACATATTTTTCAAGGTAGTTCACAGACTCCCAGTATCAGAGTATCAGAAGAAGCACAAACCAGACGCTCCACGCAGTATCATTGCAACGTTTACTTATATGCCCGATCGTGAAGCTGTCTTTGACGCCAGAAAACTACTCAGACAACCAGGTATCAACATCCAGACTGACCTACCCCCTTTCTTGAAATAGAAACGAGCTATCTTGAGTAGAAAAGCTGCTTCTCTCAGACAGAACTCTGGAATCCGGACACGGGTCAGGGTGGTTGCTACGGAGGTTCTACTGGAGACACGGGGTCCAAAGAAACCGGGATCTCCATGGGTCAGATTTGACAATCAATAAACCGATGTGCCTGTACATTGAACATTTGTTTACATCTCGATTGATGCTATAACCTGGACGATCCATCACATAAGTCGTCCCAGCATTTTTTATTATCCAACTCTGTGCTGTCTTATTCCTATCAAAATATTCGTTATTAACCTCCGAAAAGGCAAAATGTTGTTGAACTACTTCACATCATTTCATTGCTGTAGTTGACTCCAGACGAGTTAACATTAACCAATATATAAAAGTAGCTGTACCCTGTAACCTCTATCGTTGACGCGAGAGCACGTGTACGCACGCACCTTCCTTAGCAGAGATAGCATATCAACGCGTGGACAGACAGTGTGCACGTCCCTAACACGTGACTTCATTATATTGCTACACTGGCGTCTATGTTGGTGTCAGTATTAGTGGGCGGCGGGGTAGCCTAGTGGTTAAAGCGTTGGCTCGTCACGCCGAAGACCCGGGTTCGAATCCCCACATGGGTACAATGAGTGAAGCCCAATCTGGTGTCCCCCGTCGTGATATTGCTGGAATATTGCTAAAAGCGGCGTAAAAGCAAACTCAGTCAGTCAGTCCGCTGCAATATGCAGCGACTGGAATCTTGTACTTGATCCATCAATAGACCTTGAAAATTATAAGCACACTAACAACCCTCAAGCCCCTAACATAGTATTAGACAAAATTGAAGAATTGAATCTTATGGATGCTTGGAGAGAACTAAACCCAGATTTAAAGAATACACTTGGTTGAAAAGAAATCCACGACAACAGGCTAGACTGGACTTTTTCTTAATTACAGAAAACTTATTTAACATTACTTCAAAAGCCACTATCCAACCGGGCTATGAATCAGACCATTCCGCTATTACCCTTTCGTTGTCTACATGTAAAAACAAAGAAATGGGCCGTGGATATTGGAAATTGAATACCTCTTTATTAAGAAACGAAGATTACATTGAAGTAGAGTCAGACTTATAGGAGAAAACGAAACTTGAATACGCAGACACTAAATACACAGCCGCGGAGATAAGAGATATCAATGATGAAAAAATATTAATCTCACAATCAGTGATCAACTGTTTTTAGAAACATTTTTAATGAAAGTCAGAGGAAAATCTATATCGTTTGCTTCGTTCCTGAAGAAAGACAGACAAAAAATATTAAGCGTTTAGAAGAGAGTATTGCCATTTTAGAAGACGAAATAAGAAACGATTTTCAAAATGCCAGAGAACTGACCTTTGCTTAACTATCCGAGACCAAAATTGAACTCGAAAAATTAAAAGAAGAAGAAATAAGAGGAACCCAAGTACGAAATAGAATCCAATGGTACGAAGAAGGCGAGAAACCGACAAATTACTTCTGCCTCTTAGAAAATAGAAACTATGCTAATAAACTCATTAACACGGTCGTAAACGATCATGGCATAGAAATAACTGATGGAGAAGCATTAAAGAATTAAAGAACCGAAATTATTCTACGAAAATCTTTATAAAGCGGCATGTGAAGTAAACCCAAAAAGCAAAAGGGTATTTTTCCATCTTGTTACACCATGTTTAGATAAAGATTTCTCCGAGGAATTAGATGCAGACATAACCATAAATGAAATTGCTGTTGCCATAAAGTCAATGAAAAATAATAAGAGTCCGGGCCTAGACGGTTTTCCTTTAGAATTTTTCAAGTTTTTTTGGAAAGATATCAAAACATGGGTTCTCCTTTATATTAAGGAAATATTCAATTAGGGAATAACAATTTTCTTAGTACAACAATGAATAGAGGAGTGATCACTTGTATCCCTAAATTTAACAAAGACCGAAGATTCCTTAAGAACTGGCGACCTATTTCTCTCTTAAACGTTCTATACAAATCGTTAGCACTTGTATCACAAATAGGCTAAAGAAGACATTAAATATACTCATCAATGAAAATCAAACGGGTTTTATTCCAGGACGATGCATATCAGATAACATAAGACTTCTCTACGATATTATGTTTGAAACTAAGAGATTAAATATAAAAGCTTTATTAATACTGATTGATTTTGAAAAAGCATTTGACACGGTTTCCAAAGTGTTTATTATGATGGTCCTGAATAAATTTGGCTTTGGGAACAAATTACAGAAATGGGTAAGTATCCTCATGTCAAATGCAACTTCTTGTATTGTACAAAAGGGACATTTATCTACTTTGTTCCAAAATGAAAGAGGTTGCAGACAAGGAGACCCAATTTCACCGTATTTGTTTTTGTTCGTTGCAGAAATACTAGGGGTTATGATTCGTAATAATGTCGAAATAAAAGGTGTCACCTTAAATGATATCGAATACATTATAGGTCAATATGCAGATGATACAGAATTATTTTTAGATGGATCAGAGACCTCTCTTAAAGGAGAATACGAGTGAACTGCAATAATTTGATGGGTGAAAGATAAAGTCATCAGAAAATTTTCAATTAAAACTTATGTATAATTATGTTTTAATCGCGAAAACAGTTTCTGTAAATCTCAGCTTCGGCCATTATGCATATTTCGCTGGAACCCACGTGACCTTTCCGCTCGTGACGTAAAATGTGCCTTGAGTCCGCCATATTGCCAAAGACCAATCGCTACAGTAGTACAAATCGTGTTGTTTCTGTCGTTTTTTTAAATGGTACGATGGTGTATTGCGTTGCCTGGGGATGCACGGCATCATCGAACATGGGAAAGAACCACCATTCCTTCCGTTTTCCAAGTGAAATGACAGATTTCGGTAGGAGAAATGCGCCGATCATTCCGAGTCGGACGCATATGAAAGAGACATGCACGCATGGGGTATTGACATCCCCAAGCTAGGCTGAAGAAGGAAAAAGTAACCACGAGATTCATTAATTATACTCCATCATACCCTGTAACAACTTACTGTCAGTGGTATTTTTAACATAAATTAAATCAAGTCCAATTGCCAGTCGAATTGCCCCCGCTACAAAATGACCCAGCAAATTTGGTCAAATTGTGGTAGTCAAAATGCCCCAATTTATTTTAAATGAATAAATATAGTCCATAAATGCATAGTTTTGTCAACTTTGATATTATGTTCTTCATATATAAGTATATATATAGTTATGAGTTTACTGATGAAACATTTATCAGAAATATTACTTCCTAATAACCTTTATATGAAGAACATAATATCATAATAAGTTGTCAAAAACTATGCATTTACGGCATATATTCAATCATTATAAATAAATTTGAACAAATTAGAATGAATGACCAAATTTGCTGGGGCATTTTGTAGCTGGGGCAGTTCGACTGGTACACATGAGATATATATTATCAAAATCAATAAGAGATTTCACATGAGCTTGAAAATGTTTCGCTATAACGTTCTTTTCGGTTTGGAAACCTAAATGATGCAGTCAACTCGAAACATTGCCGAATACAACGGCAAATCATGAAGTACTTGTGGCTTTCATTGTTTTCCATTTTGTCCAATTACGCACGTCGGCATCAGACTCGCTATTTGTCAGTAGTGTGTGCCGTGAAAATTGTTCTGTATTCTCATTGGCTGACAGGATGTCATTTTAAGGCTATTACCGAGTACCATAACTTTTTCCATAACCAAACAATGGGGAAACATACGTTGTCCTGACTAGTATTTTATAATTGACCAGTTTTCGGAGAATAACTTATCTACGTCGCGAATATTATCTCTGCTCGACCAGGCTGGGATCTTGTATCGAGACTTGAAACGTTATTAATGAGAACAAGGATCCTAATTTTTTTCAACAAAATAATTCCAGTGTAATATTTGAAGCAGATAATTTTTATTTTCCCTCGTCTGAAGCATAATTATTTTGTTTTTAAATCCCAGACACCCTACAGTCAGCCATTTGACACAAAATGAAATGTAATCACATTTCTTTTTAAATAATTCTTAGTGACTGGTCATATATGTATAGGGGAGAGTTTGCTGGCTGGAACTGTATGACATTTTGCTGACAAATAGTAATCTTGTTAAATGATATGGTCTATTTTTAAATTTATTTTGACCTCAAGCGGTGCCTCCGTTTCGCTTGATTCTTCTTCTTCATCTTCAGTGGAAGATTGTCTTGCAAGATGTAAAATCGGATCGTATTGATACGGTCTAACATCCATTCAGAAATGACATCAGGAACATCTTTTACTGCTTCAGAATCCACGGACACTCTTAAGTTGTGAGGTAAAATCAAAGAGGAAGCCATCAGTAACAGGCACTTATGACGTCATGTCCCCCTCTGCTCATTAACTGTCGGGTGTTTCCGTAATAGGCGGAAATACGACTACGTTTTTTTTGTTTTTTATTGCTAGTTTACAAACTTTTTGTTCAATTTTAATCACGGAATGTGACTTTTAGAATATCCTTTACAATATATCAAAAGTTTTGTTTTCGTTCGTATTCTCCTTTAAGGAAGCAATAGATACTCTATCAAGCTTTTATAATGTCTGGACTGAAAATAAACGTTGATAAAACTAAGGCAGTATGGCTTGGATCAATCGCTGGAAGTAAGATAAAACTAACCCTCGACCTTAATCTAGACTGGCATGTAGGAAACTTCGACGTATTGGGAATAACACTGAACGCTTCTTTGCAAAACCTGTGGGTCATCAACACAAGTAAAAGACTAGACAACATCAAAAAATTCTTTCAAAATGGCGTAAAGGTAATTTGACTTTGATTGGCAAAATTACCGTAATTAAAACGTTGGCCTTATCAACCATAGTTCATATTTTTACCTCCCTTCCAAACCCACCACCCGATTTTATCGCAGAATTGAACACTCTCATTTTCAAGTTTATATGGAACGACAAAAAAGGACAAAATAAAACGAATCAATCTTATGCGGAAATATGAAGATGGAGGTCTAAGAATGATTGATATTAAAACATTCATTGAATCACTTAAAATTTCATGTCTAAAAAGATACATCTCTAAACAGAAACAATATGACCTCTCCGGTTTTAGATTAGACTATATCTTCCATTTCGGTGCAAATATCCCGTTTTACTTGAAAATTAAAAACCCCTTCTGGAATGATGTTCTAAAGGCGTGGAGTAAATATGTAAAGATCCATTCTATTAATACTGAGGATATCAACGACATTTTAATGCAACTGCTGTGGTTAAACCACCACTTTCGTGACTCTAACTTTATTATAAAAAACTGGTTTAACAAAGGTATAGTGTATGTAAAAGATCTCTGTGATGAAAACGGATTAATTCCATTCATAAACCCAAAAGCATCATTCAATATAAAGGGTACCATACTTGAATACAATCGTTTATTACTTAACATCCCAAATGTATGGAGAACAAGACTGCAATAAATTTTGTTCACATTAAAACTGTATGCACTTGGAACGATATTAATAATCCCCGTAAAGGATCTAGACTTCTCTATGATAAACTCATCTCAGCTACCAGCTTCCCGAACGTTTGTAATAAATGGGAAAGAGAAGTTGATACATCTATTGACTGGAAATGTATTTTTTCAAGATATAGAAAAGCCATAAGTGATAGAAAACTATTAGAATTTCACTACAAATTCTTGCATAGAATAATTTATACCAAACAAGAACTATCAAAAATGAAAGTGGTTGATTCCGATATTTGTGTGCTTTCTGTGGGACAGAAGGCGAAAATATCGACCATGTGTACATAAAATGTCCATAAAATGTCCATATGTCAAATCCTTCTGGGACGATTTTAACAGCTATGTTAATAAAATAGTCGGAAAACATATTGAAATTACTGACATTCTTTTTTCTACTTGTGTTGATAGTTTATTAACTCATGTGATCATTCTGGCCAAACGACATATATTTGTAATGAACATCAAAGGGTTAAACCATGCATTAATTCTTTTAAAGTTACCCTAAAAGATGTCTTCACAGTAGAAAAATACATTGCTATTAAAAATGATAGAATCAGTCTATTCAACAGAAAATGGAATGTACTACAAAACATGCCTTAACTATTTTGCCCATATATTAGCGTTCACCTCTATTGCCGTCTCTATATGTTTGGTCAGCTGTTACTACCAATGTCAGTGTTTATCTTGATATAAGAGCCGATTCATCAGCTTGGATTTTCTCTGTTCCGACTGACACTGTATCTTATTTTGAATGTACTTTAATTATGTAACTCACTGAGTGTAATAAAGAAAAGGTTAGAGAAAAAACTTACATGGCTATCGATTAGATCTGCCAGTTTCCATCCGGACATCAAATGGCAACAAAACTGCGGCTAAAGTCTGTTTCCGGATATTTAATTCGTCGCTTGTTTAAATTAATGTTGTTTTATCAAAGTACAAGGACTCAGTGACACTTCGAGATATGTTATCGAAAACCTGTGGAAGAGGACTCACAAAACTAATGTCGCTAGGAATTAATGTGTACTATGTTCTCGTGTTTGCTCGAAATGATGCTAAACTTGCCTGTGCATGTGTTTGTGACGAAGCCACCGATGGTCAAGATGAACACACCAGTCTCAGTGTGAGTACATAAACAGGCTCATGGCACAATCGGGATCATACAGTATCAGAATTCTAACAATTTGGGAAATGGTTGCGTTGTGTTTATGCAGATGATCGCAGACATTTCTCTTCCCGGTGTACAAATTCAGCACAGATACATTTACGTTTATATTCGTGAAGGTATTTGTTTTATTTGTGTATATTGTTAAAGTTCGACTGCATTTTACTCTCTTCATATAAGCCCTCTTGAGAGGGTACGTAAGTCCCAAAACTTTCAAAGTCAATTTTATACATACCACTGTCTTTAACTGTAGAATATATGTTATTATAATTTATGGATAGATTGTCTAACGGGTGAAGGAATGGTGTAAATCCAGCTTGTGTCCATGCAGGAAGCAAATGTACTGCAAGTCCCCATGGTCCCTAGTATGGTGATCTAGCTTCAGTTGTTGGCAAACTATAGCCTGTTTTTATATTGTATTGTCATTTATAGTTGAAATATTTTAGATTTGATTACTAGTTTTAAATGTATTTCTTTGATAATCTAGCTGTTTTTCTGTCCTTTGCAGACAGGTAAGTATATTAGCTAACTTTTTTTTATTCATTTATAAATTGTACAACTTTCTTAGACACGATATGGCTGAAATACTGCCGATGTGACTTTACATTTTAACTCACTATTCATATAACCATAACAGTGATGTAAAGTTGACTTATCAATGGCATTTCAATATTATAAAGTTGTTTCATGCACTCGTGTACATGAACAGTTCTTCGCTGTTTATTTGGATGAAAATCAAGTGAATTAACAGTAACTGGAGAAACAAATATGGGTACAGACTCTATATGGAAACGTTCATGAAAGCAATTACCCGAAGGCCGTTGTATCTGTGTACTGTTGTGCGGCATCGGACTGTAAATACCATGTTTCTTATGCAAATTGTCTGGAAGGAGGGTGCTACCGGAAGGGCAGGACATGCCCCGGGCTTACCTTTTTCGCGAACACCTGGTGTCGATGATTTCAGGTATTCCATTCATACAGTTTTGGCCCTGCACGCTGTTTTTGAGTTGAGTCAAGACTGGATATTCTTTGTAATGACGCATTTGACTAGCTGTAAAAGATCTGAACCACGATTTGAGGTGGAAAATGTGTTTTTACTTGCGTTCAATAATATGGCCTTTATAAAGCGACATGCACCTGTGTGGCTGTGGGCATGTAACAGGGTGTGGGCATGTAACAGGCGAGCCGGTTGTATAATGCTACCGACATGACGTTTATCATGGATATTTCACTTTGATCATGACAAAGTACACTGACTCTAAGCATACAAGTTCTTGTTGTATCCCGATAACGCCAAACTCGAGGCAGGGTACCATCAAGTAACGTCTCACATACATAATGTTTTATGACGCGGTCAGGAACCATCAACATTCCGCTTTCCTAGCAAACACTTTATCCGTGTTACTACGGAATAACAAGGTTCCGCGGATCACAACATAATGCATACAGGCGGAAACTGCCATATGGGCACAGCAATCTGTATAGAAACCCATCTTATCAAGAAATTTGCAGTCTGATAACAAATTTGTGACGACTATCGGCCTATCCAAAAACACACATTCAAGAATGTTTGTCGGCGGCTTAACGTAGACAGCAAAACGATCCCCCTCTCACCCTATAGAAGAACGGTATCGTGACAACGGTACTCCGAAAGTTATTCCGAACTCTCCATCAATGCAAAAACCATGTTGTGTTATTTCTTCTCCTCTGTAATATCCCGAGGGATGGTCTAGTTGATGCTTTTGGAATCTGAACCATTGTAATTCATTATGATGCACAATGCACGTAAAACCACTTTACGAGGATGGTAAACAATCTGTCAAACTAAGCACGTGGCAAAAGAAGTCTCACCTGCTATGCCCACTAATCATATCTTACTGCTCGTATGTACGTACTTTTTCTTCAAAAGCTATAATAGGCCGTTGCTAGGAGACGCTGGTGCTGAAGTATAACTCACCCTCCAATCAGAAGATTGGAGTGCACTTAGTGTCCCAAATAGCCAGCTAACGAAGGATATGTAGTGTTGAAACAGGAGAATCGAAGTTCTTGATTATCACATATCAAAAGAGTACGATACATTCTGAGACCCTACATATGTGTATAGTTCAATGTGGCACTGTGTCTTACGTCGGTGTACGGTAAGTGTTGGACTAAACGTGAACATTCATGACAGTGTTAAGATTTCCGAAACGTAATATTTGCAGTTTTGACGAGGAGAGGTTTGTCATCTAAAGTGATTGAGTGAGTGAGTGTGTGTTGGTGGGTGGGTGGAGATGTAAGTGAATCAGTGAATGAGTGATTGGGTATGATTTGTGTCTTAGTACATGGTAAAAATGACGGTGTATTTGCCGGACACAACAGTATATGCCTGTTAATAATTTATGTAGCTTTGGAATCATTTATAAAACAAGTATGGACAGGTCTTCAGGTTTTAGAGCCAAGTCAAAAGCTGGAAGTACTGATGCATGGGTTTTGCAGATCTGTTGCTCACATAACATGCTGATTGTATATTTGGCATCGTTTGGTACCTCGCTTAACACCAAATAGTTTGCTGAAACGGTCCGATATTTTATGCGAGCTGGCTTGGACGAAATGCGTTAATTGCAATTCCACTTTTCAGTTTGTGAGTTCAACTAACGACAACGCACAGGAATGCATTCAAATGGTTACACCTCTCTTCTGGCCCCTTTTTGTGCATATGCTTTGAAATACACGTCATTCATTTCCACAATAACACACATTCATACAGGAAAGGTGTATTCACCCAGCTATAAACTATTTTCCTACACATTGTGTCTTCAAGTGTACTGTATTCATGTGAGTATTCACTCCAACCAAGGATATACCTTCACTTCCACAGGCACAAAGTTTTCCGGAGTGCATTTAATGTTTTCACTGTTATCTTATTCTGGAATAAAATTGTTAATCATATCACTTTACTTTTGTTATTTGTTGGTTTCACACCGAATTCTTCAACGGACCGATTCGGTTCAGTTTCAACTTTGCACTCAGCACGTAACATCTCCTACACAGGTAATTTGTATTCACATAAACGTGTCCCATGTGTCTTATTACGCAGCCATGTGTCATCTACACGGCCACATCAATTCGTTTACACACGTTATTGATTCACTTACAGGGACTAAAAGGATTCATCGACACATAAAGAATCTTCTTACCGGCACATTCAGAATTCCATGGCTACAATTAACTTTATTCAACTCACCATATATCACCTACACAATTAGAAAGTACTTCCAAGATATACTCCTGCACATCAAGTATGCACCACCGTAGACAAAATCAGTGCATGCGTTTCCACTTACCTACATAAAGGCAACACCTGAGATTTAGAATTTTAAATTTCGACCGAATAAAAATGCACGCGAGCACATTAGGTATATGGAAAAGGTTTTTTTGTATGTGTTTTGTATGTGCATGTCCTTACTTGTCAATTATCAATAAGAATGAAAGTTGGTGCCGAATATACAATTGTACTTGGTGCACTTTCTAATGTTTCAATTCAAACAACCTTTTCTTAAGTTCAGTTTTGTTTCTATATTGATAATGTTTAATGCTACGTTTACCCAATCTACGTTGGTTTGTACGTGTAGCTAGTCACATGATCGCGAAACGGGCGTTCATAACCGAATTAAGGACACATATTGACGTTCAAACGTTTTTCACGAGACGTGAAATGAAGTCAAAACTCACAGACTGCTACTATTGGTTTGGGGAAACCCCTGGGAAATTCCAAGCATGAAAACACAGAATTGATGTTTCTGATTATTTAGAAACTTCATTCTTTTTGTATACATTGAAAAAAACCAGATTGTTCGTCTGGAATGCCTGTTAACGAATGTTCTCGCTGCGGTCCAACTTGAGAAATGTGAACAGATGACGTGCACAGTTATACTCAAGACTCGAACAATGCAATAACTGGAAGTGACAGTCACCAGCAGTCTTTAGCAATCAATGTATCTACTTCAGCATCTGTCCTACACATCTATATAATCACCTCTGAATGATTGGCCAGTAGATCAATGATGACTAACACCTCATCCCCGGAGGCTCATTGATAATTTCGGAAATCCCCATGATATTGATCGTGTCGTCGGCCATTTTGACGTCGGAAGATGCCGTGAAATCTATTAAGATGCACTGTGACTGTAACTGTTACTGTCACTGTTACTGTCACTGTCACTGTCACTGTTACTGTCACTGTCACTGTCACTGTTACTGTCACTGTCACTGTTACTGTCACTGTCACTGTCACTGTCACTGTCACTGTTACTGTCACTGTCACTGTTACTGTCACTGTTCACTGTCACTGTTACTGTTACTGTTACTGTCACTGTCACTGTCACTGTTACTGTCACTGTTACTGTTACTGTCACTGTCACTGTCACTGTCACTGTCACTGTCACTGTCACTGTTACTGTCACTGTCACTGTCACTGTCACTGTCACTGTACTGTCACTGTCACTGTTACTGTCACTGTCACTGTCACTGTTACTGTCACTGTCACTGTTACTGTCACTGTCACTGTCACTGTTACTGTCACTGTTACTGTCACTGTCACTGTCACTGTCACTGTTACTGTCACTGTCACTGTCACTGTTACTGTTACTGTTACTGTCACTGTCACTGTTACTGTCACTGTTACTGTCACTGTCACTGTTACTGTTACTGTTACTGTTACTGTCACTGTTACTGTCACTGTCACTGTCACTGTTACTGTCACTGTTACTGTCACTGTCACTGTTACTGTCACTGTCACTGTCATTATTGTTATCGTCACTGTCACTGTCACTGTCACTGTCACTGTTCACTGTTACTGTTACTGTTACTGTTACTGTCACTGTCACTGTCACTGTTACTGTCACTCGTACTGTCACTACTGTTACTGTTACTGTCACTGTCACTGTTACTGTTACTGTCACTGTCACTGTTACTGTTACTGTCACTGTTACTGTCACTGTCACTGTCACTGTTACTGTCACTGTCACTGTCACTGTCACTGTTACTGTCACTGTTATTGTTACTGTTACTGTCACTGTCACTGTTACTGTCATTGTCACTGTCACTGTCACTGTTACTGTTACTGTCACTGTTACTGTCACTGTCACTGTCACTGTTACTGTCATTGTCACTGTCACTGTCACTGTCACTGTCACTGTTACTGTCACTGTCACTGTCACTGTCTCTGTCACTGTTACTGTCACTGTCACTGTTACTGTTACTGTCACTGTCACTGTTACTGTCACTGTCACTGTCACTGTCACTGTTGCTGTTACTGTTACTGTCACTGTCACTGTCACTGTCACTGTCACTGTCACTGTCACTGTCACTGTTACTGTCACTGTCACTGTTACTGTCACTGTCACTGTCACTGTCACTGTCACTGTCACTGTTACTGTCACTGTCACTGTTACTGTCACTGTTGCTGTTACTGTTACTGTTCACTGTTACTGTCACTGTCACTGTTACTGTCACTGTCACTGTCACTGTCACTGTTACTGTCACTGTCACTTTGTCACCGTTACTGTCACTGTTACTGTCACCGTCACTGTTACTGTTCCGTCACTTGCTCATTGTCACCGTCACCGTCTATTGTTACTGTCACCGTCACTGTCGCTGTTACTGTCACGTCACCGTCACTGTCTGTTACTGTCACTGTCACTGTTCACTGTCGTCACCGTCACCGTCACTGTTACCGTCACCGTCATTATTACCGTCACCGTCACTGTTACTGTTACCGTTCACCGTCTCTTTGTTACCGTCACCGTCACTGTTACGTCACCGTCATTGTTACATTATTACTGTCACTGTTGTTACCGTTACCTTACCGTCACCGTCTAGTAGTGTTCCGTCAGGGTATTGTTACTGTCACCGTTCATTGTCACCGTCACTGTCACTGTTACTGTCAGTGTTGTCACCGCCATTGTTACTGTCACCGTTACCGTCACCGTACTGTTACCGTCACCGTCACCGTCACTGTAACTGTCACTGTTACCGTCACCGTCACTATTACCGTCACTCGTTACTGTCACCTGTTACTGTCACCGTCACTATCACCGTCACTGTTATTGTTACTGTCACCGTCACTGTCACTGTTCACTGTTGTCACTGTTATT
This sequence comes from Haliotis rubra, assembly GCF_003918875.1. Classification (NCBI taxonomy): domain Eukaryota; kingdom Metazoa; phylum Mollusca; class Gastropoda; order Lepetellida; family Haliotidae; genus Haliotis; species Haliotis rubra. The sequence continues at coordinate 879,974 of NW_025767061.1, read as the reverse complement.
GTTACTGTTACCGTCACTGTTACTGTCACTGTCACTGTCACTGTTATGCCGTCACTGTCACCGTCACTGTTACTGTTTGTTACATTGTCACTGTCACTGCCACTGTCAATTACTGTTACTGTCACTGTTACTGTTACTGTTACTGTCACTGTCACCACTGTTACTGTCACTCGTCACTTGTTACCGTCACCGTCACCGTCACTGTCACCGTCATTATGTGTTACCGTCACAGGTTACTGTCACTTCGTCACTGTTCATTGTTACTGTCACTGTCACTGTTACTGTTCACTGTTACTGTTACCGTCACCGTCACTGTCACCGTTATTGTTACCGTCACCCACTATTGTTACTGTCACCGCCACTGTTACTGTCACCTGTCACCGTTACTGTTACCGTCACCGTCACTGTTACCGTCGTTACCGTCACTGTCACCGTTTCACTGTCACTGTTACTGTTACTGTTACTGTCACCGTCACCGTTACTGTTACCGTCACCGTTACTGTCACTGTTACTGTTACTGTCACTGTCACGTTGTTACCGTCACCGTCATTGTTACTGTTAACCGTCACCGTCACCGTCACTGTCACCGTTACCGTCACCGTTCACTGTTACCGTCACTGTTATTGTTACCGTCACCGTTATTATTACTGTCAATGTCACTGTCTGGTACCGATGTCACTGTCACCGTCTATTGTTACCGTCACCGTCACTGTTACTGTCACCGTCACTGTCCATTGTTACCGTCACCGTCATTGTTACCGTCACCGTCACTATTACTGTTACCGTCACTGTCACCGTCACTGTTACTGTTACTGTCACCGTTACCGTTACTGTCACTGTTACCGTCACTGTCACCGTCACCGTCACTGTTACCGTCACTGTTACTGTTACCGTCGTCGTCATTGTTACTGCTCATTATTACTGTTACTGTCACTGTCACCGTCACCGTCACTGTCACTGTTACTGTCACTGTCACTGTCACTGTCACTGTCACCGTCACTGTCACTGTTACTGTCACCGTGTCACCGTCACTGTCACTGTCACTGTCACTGTCTACTGTTACTGTCACTGTTACTGTTACTGTCACCGTTCACTGTCACTGTCACTGTCACTGTTCACTGTTACTGTCACTGTTCACTGTCACTGTCACTGTCACTGTTACTGTCACTGTTATTGTTACTGTCACTGTTCACTGTTACTGTCACTGTCACTGTTACTGTCACTGTCACTGTCACTGTCACTGTTACTGTCACTGTCACTGTCACCGTCACTGTCACTGTTGCTGTTACTCGTCACCGTCACTGTCACTGTCACTGTCACTGTCACTGTCACTTTGTCGCTGTCACTGTCACTGTTCACTTATTATTGTCACTGTCACTGTTACTGTCACTGTCACTGTTACTGTCACTGTTACTGTCACTGTCACTGTCACTGTTACCGTCACTGTGTCACTGTTACTGTCACTGTCTGTTCACTGTCACTGTTACTGTTACTTGTCACTGTCACTGTCACTGTTCACTGTTACTGTCACTGTCACTGTCACTGTCACTGTCACTGTTTACTGTCACTGTCACTGTTACTGTCACTGTCACTGTCACTGTTACTGTCGCCGTTACTGTCACTGTCACTGTTGCTGTCACTGTCACTGTCACTGTTACTGTTACTGTCACTGTCACTGTCACTGTCACTGTCACTGTTGCTGTCACTGTCACTGTTACTGTCACTGTCACTGTCACTGTCACTGTTACTGTCACTGTCACTGTTGCTGTTACTGTCACTGTCACTGTTACTGTCACTGTCACTGTTACTGTTACTGTCACTGTCACTGTTACTGTTACTGTCACTGTCACTGTACTGTTACTGTCACTGTCACTGTCACTGTCACTGTCACTGTCACTGTCACTGTCACTGTCACTGTTACTGTCACTGTCACTGTCACTGTCACTGTCACTGTCACTGTCACTGTCACTGTCGCTGTTACTGTCACTGTCACTGTCACTGTTACTGTCACTGTTACTGTCACTGTCACTGTCACTGTTACTGTCACTCACTGTCACTGTTACTGTCACTGTCACTGTTACTGTCACTGTTACTGTCACTGTCACTGTCACTGTCACTGTCACTGTCACTGTCACTGTCACTGTCACTGTTACTGTTACTGTCACTGTCACTGTTACTGTTACTGTCACTGTCACTGTTACTGTTACTGTCACTGTCACTGTCACTGTTACTGTCACTGTCACTGTCACTGTTACTGTCACTGTCACTGTCACTGTCACTGTCACTGTTACTGTTACTGTCACTGTCACTGTCACTGTTACTGTCACTGTCACTGTCACTGTCACTGTCACTGTCACTGTCACTGTTGCTGTCACTGTCACTGTCACTGTCACTGTCACTGTCACTGTCACTGTCACTGTCACTGTCACTGTTGCTGTCACTGTCACTGTCACTGTCACTGTCACTGTCACTGTTACTGTCACTGTTACTGTCACTGTTACTGTCACTCGTCACTGTTACTACTGTCACTGTCACTGTCATGTCACTGTCACTAACTGTCACTGTCACTGTCACTGTCACTGTCACTGTTGCTGTTACTGTTACTGTCACTGCCACTGTTACTGTTACTGTCACTGTTATTCGCTTACTGTCACTGCCACTGTCACTGTCACTGTGCTGTCGCTGTTGCTGTTGCTGTTGCTGTTACTGTCACTGTCGCTGTGACTGTGACTGTTACTGTTACTAACTTCTGATTGTTCTTTTCTTAATTCAGATAGCTGATGAAGATATAGGTTTTAGTAATAGAATTGTTGCATAAGTTTTGAAATATGTTTTGTAAATAGATCAATGTTTTATTATTGATATTTGAGACTATCAACTGAGATTGTTAGTGGCTGTATCCTCAAAGGGGGTTAAAGTACTGTAACATTATTGTCGTCCTGCGAGGATAAGTAAGTCCCCAACCCTTCAAAGTACATTTCAACCTACCAGAATTTTTAAATGTAGCATTTGTGTGATTTAAACTATGGCTTCACTTTCCTACAATCGCCAGCGGCTGAAGGGATGGTATAAATCCAGCTGAGGTCCATGCAGGTAGCAAAGGCATTGTAAGTCCCACTGGTCCCAAATATGGTGATCTACCTTCGGTTGATGACGATTTATAGCCCGTTTTCTATATTGTACTGTCCAAATTTGAAATCAAGTTTTAGAGATAGATACTAGTTTTATTTTTTGTGTCTGTGATATTCTAGTTGGTTTTATTGTCCTTCGTTGACAGGCTTTTAGTGATTTACATGTATTTATGATGAAGTTACAAACTTGTTTTAGTCACGATATGGGTGAAATATTGCCGATGTGACTTTAAATTTTTACTCACTCGCTCACTCACTCATAGGTTTTAGTTTGGTTACAAGGACAAATAATCATATCTTTTACTGTAGAAGTACATGAACATGCACACACTCATGGAACTATATATTTTGTCCGCGATACAGTCAAAGGAAAAGCAAGTTCTATGGATAGTCAACTACGTTTTTGCAATGAGTGCGACATTTCGGTGTAGGTACTAACATCGTTATCAGGCAACGTCGTACGTATTGGAATATGAAATATGAAACGAGGGCAATTATAATTTAGCAATGGTCTTCATAAACGATGTTTTCCCCTAAGTAACGTGTCAAGTTGGGGCACGGTTTGTTCAAACAAGTTGATCGAATAGCTATGACAGCTGCCAAATGTGGATAGCGGAGTCTCATTCCTGACAGCCTTGTCAGATAATATCAGGCATGATGATTGGGAAAATACTGCTTACTCGCGTGGTGAAAATGTCCAGTTGTGTAACACAATACTTACTGATGCCTAATGTCTATATCACATTGCTTAATCATTAGAAAAAGATCATAAGCTCTTGAAACAGTTCTTGCAGTCATTAAAACATCTGTTGACCTATCTTACGTGATTATGCTTTACTTGGCATTTCTCGTCATTCATTTAAAGGAGCTTGGATAACATTTCAATCTGGAGAAAAGTACAGTGTTGTTCAGTTGAATAGTTAATACTATTACATATACTATATCAGGTTATTCAACTTTCCCGGTGCCGATTAATGAGATATCGTTTTAGACAGATGTTAAGGCTTCTGGCATTTATTTCACCACGTATTTTCAAACTATGGATCGGCTTTCGTTTATTTTCGTGACGCACTAGTTACCTGATTTATTTGCAAGGTTGCGGCTTTGCCTGAGCTCGTGCTAGCATATCACTGTCAGCAGCCACTGTATTTCTAACCAAAGATTTACTTGCAACAGTCAGTATGCATATATCTGAACGATAGCTTTGTGGACAGTAAGAGCTAATTCGGTGTACATATGACATTCATGCCAAGGGACACATGACCTTATAAACTAATACCATATACAATGTACCTTGTTAACGTGCATATTACCTTATAAACTAATACCATATACAATGTACCTTGTTAACGTGCATATTACCTTATAAACTAATACCATATACAATGTACCTTGTTAACGTGCATATTACTTTATAAACTAATACCATATACAATGTACCTTGTTAACGTGCATATTACTTTATAAACTAATACCATATACAATGTACCTTGTTAACGTGCATATTACCTTATAAACTAATACCATATACAATGTACCTTGTTAACGTGCATATTACCTTATAAACTAATACCATATACAATGTACCTTGTTAACGTGCATATTAACTTGTACCATATATCTTGCCAACATACATATTACCTTTTAACCTTCTTCTATATATCTTATTAACGTGCATATGACCATATACCATATACCTTGTTAAAGTATATATGACCTTATAACCTTCTACCATATACCTTGTTAACGTACATATGACCTTATTACCGTCTACCATATACCTTGTTAACGTACATATGACCTTATTACCGTCTACCATATACCTTGTTAACGTACTTATTACCTTATAACATTCTACCATATACATTGTTAACGTATATATAACCTATAACCTTATACCCTATATCTTGTTAACGTAGACATTTTACCTTATACCCTATACCTTGTTAACGTACACATGACCTTATACCCTATATCTTGTTAACGTACACATTACCTTATACCCTCTACAATATACCTTGTTAAAGTACATATTACCGTAACCTTCTACCATATACCTTGTTAACCTACTTATTACCTTATAACCTTCTACCATATACCTTGTTAACGTACATATGACCTATATAATTAACGTACACATTACCTTATACCCTATACCTTGTTAACGTACACATTACCTTATACCCTAATCAAATGTTCTCGTTACGATATGGCGGAAATATTGCCGATGTGACGTTAAGTATTAACTCACTCACTCACTCCTTATACCCTATATCTTGTTAACGTACACATGACCTTATACCCTATATCTTGTTAACGTACACATTACCTTATACCCTATACCTTGTTAACGTACATACTGTTGATGTCGAGGCGAACCCTATTGATTTCAACTTCGTATAGTACACGTGGAAACCTTGTCATTATGAGTGAGTGAGTTTAGTTTTACGCCGCTTTTAGCAGTATTGCAGCAATATCACGACGAGGGACATTGAGCCCATGGTGGAATCAAGGCCCCGTCTTCGGCGTGTCGAGCGAACGCCTTAACCACTAGGCTACCCCATCGCCCCTTGTCATTATGAAATATATAGATACCTAGGTATATGGCTGAAAATATCAGTGAATTACTAAAAAGAGTGATTAATTTAAAATATCAGCTAATGTTCCATTTGTTATAGACATCACCTCTTTTAATACAAACCTTTAAGATACAAATCAAATTTAAAGGTCTATTGGTGCCCGCTATTCGGCCCATATAACATGATGAAAACCTGACAAGCGATGCATTCTAATACATCCAGGCAACATAGGTGAATATCTTCATGTCTGATTAACGTCATATCCAGAGCAGGGGGGTCTAAGCATTTGGGTGTATGGCCTTCGGTGTGAGTCGGCCTACGATCCATTCGCACATCAACGACGAGGCCAAAACAAATGATTGATAAGGACTAACGAGATATACAATGTCATGGTGGTAACGAAAGGAGCATGACTGACAATAATTAGGTGTTCATTCGCCAAAACAAATATTCCAATAGCCGATACGACCAGGGGACCAAAGCACATGGATACATTATCCATTGACTGGACAAAAGTTGCAGATTGAATCAATATATTTGAGACTAGATGCGAGAACAAAAATCGATCTCTGAACAGTTCCATTCACCCTGGGTGTCTAATAGAATCCTGGATGCAATCAGTTAACTCAACAATAATTCAGTCTTTGCATGGATGAATGTTACACCAATCATACTTACCATACTATGCTGTGCTTAGAGCCTTGGCTAATTGCTGTTTATCTATAGAATCAAAATGTCCAGAAGAGTGTGTCAACTGTTTGCATATATCCTCCAACAAGAACTGGCGGTATTCACTCCAGGTACTGAAGGGGTAATCCGATAATCGCTTCAGCTTTGCTAAATATTTTCCAGAGAGTTCTTTGTGAATTTGATAGAATGTGCAATAATTACCACTTGCACAATATATCACCACAAGATGTTAATTTCCCCACCTGTGCAGTACGCATCCAATACACGCCATGGTTAGTTCATGCCACACATGCAGCACAGCAATGAGCATGCACACGTCGACACCAGTTTCTTCTGCATTATCATCAGGAGCAAGTCACGGGTAAACATAGAACTGGGGTCATTGGGATCTCAGGTTACTACTGCAACGGGAAACTATATTTCCCAGCTCCCGTCTGCCAAGTCGGTGCATATCTTCCATCCGTTGTTCCCGGTATAGGTATCTGCCACTGACACAACTACACGCCACCATCTCACGGCGAGTGTCTGTCGCAGCATTGGTTCTAAGTCACTTGCGGCAGCAATGGAACGCTGGTTTGTTATCTTGCATCCAAACTTCCTAGTTACTCTGTCCCCACTGGCTTGCGCGTTCCTAAGAAGGGCCAAGCTTCCACTATGGCATCATTAAATCCAAAATCAATACTCACGTCGGAGAGATGTAAAAGCATAGCGCCTATTTTCCGCCAGAGCAAATGCTAAAATATGTCCACTGCCGAAAGGTGTACGATACGCCGACTTAACCTTTGGAATTTCTCTTTATCTAAAGAAGCAAATGAGCTTTCCATGGACCAAATTTGGGGTTCGGACATTGTAAGGTTTCAGATGCAACGAAACCGATACGAACCAATACTGAGAATAAAGTTTAACTTGATATTTTGTGGTATTCTGGAAGCACGCTACAGACCTTAACTTCACGCTGTAAGAGTATATCTAAAGATCGTATTTTTATTGTTTTCATTACTCTATTACCATTAAATTCTGCTAAAGGTCTCCAAACTGCCAATATCAACAATTGTACAGGTAGCAATTAATTTGTAAACTATTGGAATGCAGTAAAATGGTAACATTGCATAACTATATCAATATATTGCCCTTTAACAATTCTGTCCAACTTAATATTAAAACATATATCCATTTGCTATCAAATGAAGAAAATATGGGATTTTGATTAGCAAACATGATGACCATAAGCACTGATTTCATGATCTATCACAATGTGGGTATGTCATCAACATTGCACTTTATATTTAGCGCTAATCAATAATCCATAACTGTTTTCTTTGATCACATGATCATAAAACCTAATGGAAAATATTTCAATAAATGTTCTGAAAAGGATGATGACGGCGTGTGTAAATAGATATACTTGTTATGAGTGTTTATAACTTTGCTTTCTTTCCATTTGGCATGATGGGACGACATGGTGACGCTGACTGAAAGGGAACAACTTGTTTTGAAGAGATTTTATTACGACAGGTGTACATTTCATTGTATAATGACGAATCGCATAGCAACGACAACCCGCAGATATGGTCTGAAGTCGTATAAGTCATGTATGACTCTGATATATCTCCAGCTTACGCTCTGTGGCAGGCTTGATAATCACTCATGTTATTACCTTTCAGACAATGTGCTTCGTTACATATTTTCTGAAGATAAACAACTGGGTATAGAAATAGTATCCAGCTCTTTGGAAATTCGGCGCCTCCGTGATCATACGAGAGATGACTGAGTAGTACTGTGGACAACTATGATGACGTTCATTGATAAAGTTGATGCTAATTATTTTTCAGGATAATCACGTCTGAGGTCCACAAACAGAGTTCAACGATGATGGAGTCTCGGGTGCCAGTTGTGTATCAGGCTTCCTCCTGCTCTTGTCAAAGACCTAAACATCAATAAATGACGTCATTAACATCTCCAAAATTATTTCCAGAAAGTTTGGCTAGAAGTAGTGATATGGCGGTGTCAAATCGGATGTAGACGAAAGGTGTACAATGGGATTGAGAATTGCAGCCACGGCAACAACAGACTTGAGCACAGGTGTATTGTCCTGGTGGAACAATACACCTATAATGAGTTTATCCATGACATTCTCATGCTGCTGCTTACCCGATTAGCATAAAACTGGCCATTAATGATCTGAGGTGAGGTGAGGTGAAATTGGGTTTAACGTCGTGCTTGATAATATTTTGCTCATATGACGACGTGCATGCATGTGTATGTGTATGTGCGGCTGCTTGTACTAGCCCAGACTTAAGCTGGTTTTATAGTGCTAGCCCACTGAGATACCATGCCGCAGTGAAGCATGAATACCCCACTCAGACACATTATACTGACTCCGAGCCGACCAGTCCTTGTTGTACCCATTAATGCCGAGCCCCAGGCAGGGACCAACAAGTACCATATTTTAACGTCTTTTGGTATGACGCGGTCGGGGATCATCGAACCCGCGACCTTCCGCTCTCCGGGCGGACGCTCTAACCATTACACCACGGAGGCGGTCATTAATGATCTGACCCTTAAAGAGGATGTTCACCAGTATTATATCTTTAAAGTTTTTTCAGAAATCCGAAGCCATCAGCTTACCACCCGACGGAACAGATTTCAAAATGTCTGCCCTGCTTTGGCTGATAATGTCTTACCCAAGACTCACCCATGTCTACAAATTGCTAATACAATCCGTTCGGGTTAATTATCATGGTGTATCTTGAACGTTAACTTTTAAGAGTCCAAATCCTTGAAACTCCTTTAGCATACTAAGGCCTTGGTCACGCCCAGTTTGTTTTCAAAATATTCACAGCATGATAGATGTCTACTGTATTGCCTATGGGGCGTTTGGAGAGTCGCTATCATCCCTAATCATGTCATGTATTGTTGTATCATTTTCCTCAGTTGAAGGAATTCCTGATCTTGGATCTTCGAGGCTCTCTTCAACTCTACCGCTTGCCCTCATCAGTAGCAAAGAAAGGAGCACCATCCCCTTGAGCTGACACCGTATTGACCTGGGCGGATGTTGTCCTTACGACGGCACGGTAGCCAATGTTGTCCATTTCCATCAACAAGAATACCTAGTCTCTTTGACGCTTCTATAAACATGATGTCTCTGTGAGTATTTGTAACAGCCTGCAGGCAGAGCGCTATTTACATGCATACTGTTACGTCATGCTTTATTTACATGCATACTGTTACTTCATGCTTTATTTACATGCATACTGTTACGTCATGCTTTATTTACATGCATACTGTTACGTCATGCTTTATTTACATGCATACTGTTACGTCATACTGTTACGTCATGCTTTATTTACATGCATATACTGTTACGTCATGCATTTATTTACATGCATACTGTTACGTCATGCTTTATTTACATGCATACTGTTACGTCATGTTACGTCATTTACTGTTTCATGCTTTATTTTATTTATGCATACTGTTACTTTATTTACATGCATACTGTTACGTCATGCTTTATTTACATGCATACTGTTACGTCATGCTTTATTTACATGCATACTGTTACGTCATGCTTTATTTACATGCATACTGTTACGTCATGCTTTATTTACATGCATACTGTTACGTCATGCTTTATTTACATGCATACTGTTACGTCATGCTTTATTTACATGCATACTGTTACGTCATGCTTTATTTACATGCATACTGCATACTGTTACGTCATGCTTTATTTACATGCATATTGTTACGTCATGCTTTATTTACATGCATACTGTTACTTCATGCTTTATTTACATGCATACTGTTACTTGATGCTTTATTTACATGCATACTGTTACTTCATGCTTTATTTACATGCATACTGTTACTTCATGCTTTATTTACATGCATACTGTTACTTATGCTTTACATGCATACTGTTACTTCATGCTTTATTTACATGCATACTGTTACATGCTTTATTTACACGCATGCTGTTACTTGATGCTTTATTTACATGCATACTGTTACTTCATGCTTTATTTACATGCATACTGTTACTTCATGCTTTATTTACATGCATACTGTTACTTCATGCTTTATTTACATGCATACTGTTACTTCATGCTTTATTTACATGCATACTGTTACGTCATGCTTTATTTACATGCATACTGTTACGTCATGCTTTATTTACATGCATACTGTTACTTCATGCTTATGCTCAGAATGTTTCGGCCACCCTCAAAATAACTCGTCAGGTGATGACAAGTGAGCCTTTGCAAACAAAATACAATGTTGGAACTTGGTCAAAGTATAGGTATCAAGAATGATCAAAAAAAAGAAAGTAGCATAAAGCAAATAAATGTTCATAGGTTGTAATAAACAAGCTAGGAAAAAAAGTTAATAATCTTAAAACGGAAAGACTACAAGACCACGATACGTTGTTGTAGGTGTATCTTCTCTCAACATAAAATCAGTGTCAAGCAAGAAATCGCTTGATTGTAAAGCAACGGAAATGGTTTAACAAGCATGTTTGCATATGTGTATGTGTTGTGTGTAGCTATGTGTTTCAGCTCTATTGTCCTCATGTAACTTCCATGTACCCAGGGCGGCGGGGTGGCCTTGTGGTTAAAGCGTTCACTCGACACGCCGACGACACGGGTTCGATTCACCACATGGGTACAATGTGTGAAGCCCATTTCTGGTCTCCCTGGCCGTGATATTGCTGGAATATTGCTAAAGGCGGCGTAAAACCATATTCACTCATTCACTCCGTGTACATATGTATAAATCAGGTCTGTTGTAGATCCGTGCATGTGTGTTGCGTCATAACGCGTGTATTTATCTTGTGTCCTTCACGTATGTGTGTGTATGTGTTGTCTGTTTACAAATTAAAGCTATAGATTAGCCCAGAAATATGTACGCAAAGGAATTCGATATAAAACTAAAACCCCATAAATACGTCCTGCAATTCTAAATTATATTTTCAAATTAAATCGATTTACAATTTACTGCAAAACATAGCACTACCAAACTATGTGGAACACAGCATTTCGGAATAAATTCTTATTCCTTCATCATTTCACAATTTACTGCAAACCATGGCACTCCCAAACTATGGGGGACACAGCTTTTCGGAATAAATTCTTATCGTTGCCTGTATGATAATAGAGAAAATGATATGCGTATATTTCTCCCTTGTGTATCACTTCAAAATGCCACGCTAAGACTAATCTTCTATATTCTAATAGCAATATAAAATATAGCAGCAGTGGTAAGAGCTATAACGTCAGTGATAATATCATTCACAGAGAAGTGACAGTGGGGAAGCCTCCAAAATAGGCTCAGGATGGATACCTATGGTGAAAATAATTATCTGCAAACAACTGCATAGAAATTATGTTCTATGCTGAATTAGTCAAAGCGCCTTTGAGCAGTTGTACTGGATATCGGCGCTATACAAATGTTTGTATGTATGTAGTCTGCAGTTGTCCTTCAAGATTCTTCAAAATATGTAGCTTTGATACATCACCGCTTTCCATTTGATAATACATCCCCGACAAGTAATTACAGCCAACATACCATGTTATGAACTACTGAATCTTAAACGTAACAATGTCATACATCTAAGCCAGTGTTCAATAATAAAATACCATGTGCTACAACACTATTATGCACACGTGTGTCTTGTGGCTGTTATGTTAACATGTATGTATTAAGCATTTGGTGTACACACACATGTGTGTGTGGTGTTTGAAACGTGCATGTGTATTATGTGTTAATTTATGTAATTGTGCATGGTACGAGGGCTATCAAAATGTTTTGAGCCTAGGCTACTTCTGATATATGCATTGAAACGGCAAAAATGGATAAGCTTGAGTACAGAGCAGTCATAAATTTTGAGCATTGAAGAGCGATTGACAGCAATACGAGTACTGAGTCCCATTGGGGAACTCCCATCTCGTATGTACGTTTATGAGTACTGTGCTTTATGTATGTACTGTCTGCAAAATACACGTGTATGTGCTGTCTGTTACATACACGTGTAATGTACTGTCTGCAAAATACACGTGTATGTGCTGTCTGTTACATACACGTGTAATGTACTGTCTGCAAAATACACGTGTATGTGCTGTCTGTTACATACACGTGCAATGTACTGTCTGCAAAATACACGTGTATGTGCTGTCTGTTACATACACGTGTTTGTACTGTCTGCCATATACACCCTGTGTTCTGTCTGCTATGTACACTCTATGTGCTGTCTGCTATATACACCCTATACACTGTCTGCTATATACACGTGTATGTGCTGTCTGCCATATACACCCTATACACTGTCTGCTATATACACGTGTATGTGCTGTCTGTTACATACACGTGTAATGCTGTCTGCTAATGTCTGCATATACATGTACACTGTCTGTATATACATTGTTACATACACGTATGTCTGTCGCTACATACACGTGTGTATAATGTCTACACTACATGTATATACACCTGTATGTACTGTCTGCTATATACACGTGTATGTGCTGTCTGTTACATACACGTGTGTATAATGTCTGCTACATGTATTTACGCCTTTATGTACTGTCTGCTATATACACGTGTATGTGCTGTCTGTTACATACACGTGTGTATAATGTCTGCTACATGTATTTACGCCTTTATGTACTGTCTGCTATATACACGTGTATGTGCTGTCTGTTACATACACGTGTATATAATGTCTGCTACATGTATTTACACCTGTATTTACTGTCTGCTACTTTCTCCTTTATATGCTGGACATTATTCCCTGGGCAATATTCAGTTCGTCCCACGCCGTACTCACAATTTATACATCAATAGGAATGTATTTACCACGCCATTTATACATCAATAGGAGCGGGAAAATCCAGAGGTTTGATTGTGAACAATATTAATATCAATGTGTTCATTGGTTCCCCAGATAGCAGTTTCATATGATAAAACTGGCATACCCCAGGAATAATAAAACTTTGTGAAAACATCATATGGATACCAGCTCCAGCAGTTAATAGACCCAGTGGTTTACTTACTGCCTGGGCCATTGTCCCAGCTGCCATGCATTGTCTGAATGCAAGACTTGAAATCTGTATATTTAATTCTTCAAGCATCAACTACCAGCAGTTAAGCAGGATTTGGAGATCCGTCTCGATTGCCACCAAGCGAACTACACCATCAGCCTATGAACTCTGTTCACTCTTTCTTTAAATGTCTAATACCTGTAGAGTAAGGACAAAGTTGTTTATATGCAGGTTGAGGGAGGATAGCAGGCATCCTATGTTTACACCACACCAGACCAAAATCCAGTCTGTCTGAAAATCATGAACTCTTACACAACGTGAACATTGCCATCAAAACAACGTCATGCTTTCCAAATTGTGGTTCTAACACCTATTAGCGCTTGCATGTGCGCATGTGAAGACGTGTGCGGTTTGCCTCGTCTTGTGCACGTGCGTGCATGTGTCAACTTATGCTCGTGCATACACAGTATGTTTCGAGGATTTTAAACAATGATTACTTTATGACTTCAACTAGGGACGATGGCCAAGTTTACATATCATAACGGAACTTTTGCCTCAGTACAACGTCTGGGCTGAGAGCGGAAGGCCGGGGGTTTGATCACTTGGCCATAAAAAATATGGTACTTGTTTTTACCATGACGTCCAGGGTATAAAACCAGTACTGGTCGACTGGGGGTATTCTGTCTCTGTCTGAGGTATGTATCCTACACTAAGACAAGGTATCTCGGTAGCCTAGCATTATGAATAGTGAAACCCCACACATGCACGTGCATGCATGCCAGTACATACCAACACCTCACGTTCACTCCATCGTTGCATCGTGACTGCATGTCGTCAGGTGATAATGAGCATCACTGTTAATTAAAATAACTGTCAATGCGGTTAAACAGTTCAGTTATCAAAGATCAAACAAGTTTTTTTCTGCATATGCACGCACTATGTTCAGCGTGTAATTACTCAATGTAAGCAATGCAGACATGTAAACCTGTAAAAAATGTCTTCTCACATGAAAAAAGCAAGGACGTAACATGGTTTTTAATCGTTATGATGTCAGATAATTAACAGGAAGCAATATAAGATCTAATAACCATACCGAAACGATATGTTTATTTATTCTTGCATAGTAGATACCCATTTACCTGATGGATACTTGTTCTGCACTACATACATAACACCCTTATAAAGAATAGGTATACTTGATGAAGCGCGAGCTGTGTAACACTGTATTCCCCTCTGTTGTCGGCTTTTATCGCCTAATGGAATCATTACGTGTTCCATTACACTGTGGATATAGCGCACATCACTCTCCTGCTATATAGCACACAATCCGCTGCCATGGTGATAGCAGCAGAACCTCACGTTGATGGGGTTAACACGTGTGACGCGACCTGCTGCTTTATGTATGTACATGTCAACACACATGATGTGTTTGACAAAAAGCCTCCGCACTGAAGGATGGTAGTTTTCTTACAAACACGGTCCTTACGTCAAGGGTAGTCAGTGTCGACGTTGTGCTCATCACTGACCTTGTGGATAAAAACTCAAGTACGTATATGATAACCGTTTATGTATAATAATACAATGAAAATATAACGTGTAAAATATAATATGCCACACAATCATTAATGTTCCAATACATCATGAAGAAGTCAAACATCATAATAATTGTTATGATAGTAATAATGAAAATCTGGAGCTCAGTGTTAAATGCTCGAAACAAGGTGAAAGCCACCAATACTTTTCCTGTGCCAGTCCTCTCCTATTCCTTTGGAGTAGATGATTGGACAAAACAAGACATGGAGAGTCTTCACCGCCTGACCAGAAGGATCATGACTGATAACAGAGCCCACCACCCTCGTTCCTATCTTAATCAATTCTGGAGGTCGGGGTTTGATCAATGTGGAGGCTCTTCATGATAGAATTTTATTGTATACTTTTGCACATATTTATTTGTCGGATGATCCTCTGGTAATGCATGTAAAGACTCATGATTAAGGAAAGAATTCCACAGCTATTTTAAGCGTGCCAATGTTGTTGGACAGAATCTTAAATTTGAGGTTGATTTTGTTGATGGCGTTGTACTGCTGGACGGTACAGCGATGGGAGTAAACCAGGTGAAGTCCTTCACCAAGTCTGCGCAGAGTAGGTCATTTGTGGAGAAGCTTTCTGAGAAACCATTGCATCGTGTGTACATGCAGTGTGTGGAACAGAATAGCAGTCTCACCGACTCCTTCGCCTGGATGAAGTCGGCTGGTCTCAAATGTGAAACTGAGGGCTTCCTTTTTGCTGCTCAGGACCAGTCACTCTCCACTCGTAATCGCAAATGTGTGATTCTTAAAGAAAATATGACAATATGAAATGTCGATTGTACAATGAATTCAAAGAGACTGTCCAACACCTTGTCAGTGGATGCCCTGCCTTGGCACAAACAGCATATCTTAAAAGACATGATAGCATGGCTAGCTGCTTTTATTATCGTCTCCGCCATGCCTGTGGCTTTGACTCCGAGGTCCATCCATGGTACGACCCTGAACATGTCCAGGGCGTCATGGAAAATGATGCTTTTAAACTTCTGTGGAATAGGCCTATATACAGCCTTAGAAGAATTCCAAACCAGATTTTGTCCTTTTTGATAAAGCCAATGAATTTTTTATATCACTGAATTTTCTGTCCTTTTGACAGCAATGTGATTGGCAACATTCAGGAAAAGCATGATAATATGCGGACCTCGCCTTTGAAATGTCTCGCTTGCATCTCAAGTACACCGGGTTCTCCACTGGGAGCACAGCCCTTCTGACACTCTGGGTATTGCAGAAGGCTGCAGTGTTGGGGAGCCTTCATATTCTCCCGAAAGTTCTTGGTGGGTTCGACTAGGCAGTGTTTCCTGGGAGAAGTCCATTCGCTGTCTGGGCTGCGTGTAGAGGGGGCAAGGGCCCTGAGCTGATGATGAGCCTTACCAGCCTGACTGTGCCAGGATCACCCGAACCCTCTCTGCTGCAATTTTCATCTTTAATCTGTAAAACATGATGATAATAATAATGATGATCAGACACTCTGTTCAGCTTACCAACTACCAATGTAATAGAAATACTAATTGTTTATGCAGTTGAGACTTGGAATGAATGCGAATATTGTTCGCTGCTGGAGTGTTACATCATAAGGGTCAGTTCACAATACCATTGTAGAGCGAAGCCATGGTATGGTGCACCTTACTGTCTAGAGTGAGTGAGTATGGTTTTACGCCGCTTTTAGCAATATTCCAGCAATATAACAACGGGGGACACCAGAAATGGGCTTCACACTTTGTACCCATGTGGGGAATCGAACCCGGGTCTTCGGCTTGACGAGCGAACGATTTAACCACGAGGCTACCCCACCGCCTCTACTGTCTAGATACATATTGCACCGCGACAAGGTGTAATATGCATGTAGTGTAATGTTACCAACATATCCGTTTGTGTCTACAGTGTGTCAGTATGCCTCACACTGTTTTTATATGGTTGACACATCAGGGCTAATGATGATATGTGTGATGAAGCTGTGCTTCTCATTACTCTCTGCGAGCTCTGTCATGGAGGTTAGGCGCACAGTCAGCACTTTGCTTTAATCTGGGTAATCGGTTTAGCGCACATCCTAATGACATCTTGTAATGGCATCTACAGGGAATAGCTGGTTTGATGGTTGACGCGATACAATATGTTAGCCAAAGCTATGTAAGTAAGCAGTATTTTATGCACCGTCTCTGAAGATGACACATACATACACATGGTCGCACTCAGAACACGCACACACACACACACACACACACACACGTGCACACACATTCTGTGTTTCATCCGGTATAGATAACCAAAATATCCGACAGAGTAGTAATGAGTGAGTGAGTATGGTTTTACGCCGTTTTTAGCAATATTCCAGCAATATCACAGCGGGGGACACCACAAATGGGCTTCACACATTGTACCCGTGTGGGTGATGCCCGAGTAGTGATGAAGGACTACACATATGGACCATATATAGAGAGAGAATCTTACCCAGGTGTCTACTGATATTTATTATATCAACACGTGTTGATAAAGTTACATATATCCAAGGCTTGCCGAGGATATTTTTTACTTTTATCAACGAGTCTTGATATATTTGATTTCAGAAGACACGAGGGTGAGTACTATTTATCATCAAAAATCTCTCTGTATTAGTATTCAATGAAAAATGTACATCTCTGAACACGGCACTGCCATTAGACTTGCAGTGCAGAAATGTCACATCATTGTGACGTCATAGCACTGTCAGGGCGTTGCTCAAATTCTACAGCCAAAACGATATCTCCAAGCAGCAACATCTGCTGTGGACCACAGTTTTGGATGATAAAACGAAATATATACATTAGTCAACATGTTAAACGCTGCAGTCGGATATATTCCAATTATATCTTGGCGACCATACATGCATATAATAGACAAAACTAGTAATTGATATAAACAGCAGCGACAGACGCCGGAAGAACACAGACGCCTCCGAGGTGGTCCGTGGTCCGTGGTCCGTGGATAGAGCGTCGACCCAGAGAGCTGTTGGTTCAATCACCTTGCCTCGACTTAGTTATAGGGTATTTCTTTAATCTTCGACACCAAGAGATTACAAGGACAGGTGTGTTGGAATCAGTAAAATGTTTCTGAGCGTTTCAACTTCTTCAGTGTGACCAATACAATCAGCCACGTACACCTGGGTCACGTACCATCTTGAGCATCTGGTTGCATGACGTTAAACCTGGCCTTAGTCGAGGCATCCGGCGTTACCGTTTTCACCATTATGCTACCGCAACGCCTCCGCCCGATATGGCATGACGCTTGGACACATACGTTTGGTCATTTCGTGGCCATCCTGTGGCCTTTATGATCAAAATAACATTATGTTTTGGCTCAGTCAACCTACCGATTGATTTGCTCTGAAATAAACTGCGCATCTATTTTTGCGTCAGTTTATAACGTTTGATTATTGGAATAATAATTTTCATCTGCCTACAACCATTCCGCATTCTTACATGTCTTTTATAATATATGTATATGTGGAAAGGGTCCTGTCGCTTCTATAAGAATAGCATTATAACATTGTACTTACGCAACCTGACCCCAAAACAAGACCGATTCAGTATGCTCATAGAGGCAACGCTTGAAGCACAGTTGACTATGACGTCAACAGTATGGATACGTCTCTCTCATATGCTTCTTTATTTATATACCTGCATATATATTTCAGACAAACAACTTCATAACAGCAACTAAATATAACCCTGTTTCCTACAGGTATAGTAAAACTGATAAATAAAGTGCCATTTTGGTATTGGAAACGAAACACGATCATGCATGTGAAGCCTAATGGGTCCTTTGTCAGTGAGTTTGACATGCTATCCATTGTAACCTTCAGTCGCCAGATATAAAAGCAGAAACATGAAATGCTGTCTCAATGGAATAGTGTTTATGTAATACCATATAAAGACATGCAAGAATCAGGACTGCTTGTAGGCAGATGAAAACCAGTCATTATTCCAATAACAAAACGTTATAAACGGACACAAAATAGATGCGCAGTTTATTTGAGAGAAAATCAATCGGTAGGTTGACTGAGCCAAAACATAATGTTATTTTCATCATCAAGGCCACAGGATGGCCACAAAATCTGCAATTAATGCATTGCTTCTGACAGTTTATGTTGCACTTCTCAACTGTGACCATCCGATATTGAAGAGGATGTGATAACCCTTGAATAGCTCGTCGCTGTTACTGATGGATCCTACGTTCACACATAAAGCAGTCATTTGCAATATATGAAGCGTTTGATCTGACCAGTAATTACATTCCTTTCAGTTTCCTTGAACAGAGTGAATATGTTGCATTAGGGCACGTAAACAGTGATTAATCTGTGGACGAGCAATCCGATTGAGATTATAGAAATAATAATAATAATAATATGTTTTAGCCTCTTCCAAAATCAACTTCTTGTACAGAAAATGATTTTGGAAGAGGCTAAAACATATCACCGCAACCTCTCCATGTGCTGGATTGACTACAAAAAAGCATACGACTCTGTCCCTCACGAATGGATTCTGAAGTCTCTTCGTTGTATTGACCTCCCAGAGCGACTACTTGGTTTACTCAAGTCTTTAATGAGTTGCTGGTCGACTCAACTTGAGCTGTACTCGCAAGAGCAGGTGCAGACTTCGGAATCTATTCCAATCAGAAGGGGGAATTTTCCAGGGGAACTCCTTCAGTCCTTTGCTTTTTTGTTTGTCTCTAAATCCTTTGAGCTTTCTGCTCAATAGGGAGGAGGGTTACCATCCCGGACCTCCTCAGCACAGATCCCCAACACCGCTTACTCATCTCCTTTATATGGATGACATTGAGCTCCTTGCCGAAGGAGAAACCAATTTGAAAGAACAGGTTCTCCTTGTCGAGTCCTTTTCTAATGATATTGGCATGACATTTGGACTGGACAAATGTAATACTCTTCATTTGAAACGTGGCAAGGTAACTGATGATGGATCGGTCAGGTTACAAGGGGAAGGAGTTATTGAGCATCTTGTGGAAGATCAGGCCTACACCTATCTTGGAATGCAAGTTCGAGACAAGCTCCAGAATGCCCAGATTCAAGACAAACTTCGGGCCGAGTACAAATCTCGCTTAAAGAAAATCTGGAGCTCTGAGCTAAATGCTCGAAACAAGGTGAAAGCCACCAATACTTTTGCTGTGCGAGTCCTTTCCTATTCCTTTGGAGAAGTTGATTGGACAAAACAAGACATCCAAAGTCTTCACCGCCTGACCAGAAGGATCATGTCTGATAACAGAGCCCACCACCCTCGTTCCTCCCTTAATCGTTTATATATGCCAATCAATTCTGGAGGTCGGGGTTTGATCAATGTGGAGGCTCTTCATGATAGAATGTTATTGTGTACTTTTGCACATATTTATTTATCGGATGATCCTCTGGTGATGCATGTCAAGACTCATGATGAAAGCAAGGAATTCCACAGCTATTTTAAGCGTGCCAAGGTTGTTGGACAAAATCTGAAATTTGAGGTTGATTTTGTTGATGGCGTTGTACTGCTAGACGGTACAACGAACTGTTATTTATAATTGATTGGTTATCATAAGAATTGTGAGTTCGTATTAATCGCATAAAACAACAATGTCAACAGTTTTATATATTTATGCCGATGCAAGAGTCATCATTACTCAATTTCTGAGACATGGCGAACGCACAGCTACAGTACTTCCACCCTTGCCGACTCATCGCACACATTTAAAGTGAAATATAGTATAAAATGATACGATGATTAGCATGTTAGATGATACTTTGTACATTTTGCAAATAATGACTTAATGAATACATATGTATGAAGAAAATGAACATGAACGTATTGTGGTTGTCGCCTTCCTCTGGGATTGAGGTTCTTGTATAAACACCCGAACCCATTGTTCCAAATGTCCATCCTTTTCGCACGAAGGCGAAACGAAAAACGGCCCATGTTTATACACGCCCGAAAAAGTCGCCTTCCTGCGAGTGAGCCTACTGTACGTGTCTTTGGTTGACGGAGACGGAATTCAGATTCTGATCTGAGTGACCTGGCTGGATGATATGGCACAACAAGTTCCTGAAGATAGTTTGGGGCCAATCCATTGGAGACATTTATAAGCATACATCAGGATCTTATACTGGCATCTCTGTTTGACTGGGAGCCAGTGTAGCTTTTCTCTCACAGGCGTAATCTCCTCACGTCGGCCAGTTTTGGTAATGAGCCGCACAGTTCTGCACCTTCTGTAGACGACTGGTGAGAGTTTCAGGTAGTCCACGGATAAGACAATTTCCATAATCCAGTCTAGATGTTACTAAAGCGTGTACTAGAGTCTTACAACAGTCTTCTGTGATGTATCTGCGTATGGCTGATATACTTCTGATCTGGAAGTAGCATGACTTGGCGATGGCATTGACTTGTCTCTCCATTGTCAGTTTGTGGTCGAAGTGAACACCAAGGTTCTTCACTGTATCAGCTGATTTAACAGAGCTGTCTCCAACTTGTACTTGCATGTCACTGGTGTCAACTTTAGGGTTCTTGGAACTGACAATAATAAATTCAGTTTTTTCCTGATTGACTTTAAGCATATTGTTGCTTGTCCAGTCGATGACTTCTGACACACAGGCCTCCAATGCTTTCGAAGTGGGCGTCCAAGAAATCCCAGGTTGAACCACTCTGTACATCTGCTGATCATATAGGAGAGATCATGGTGTTGGCAGATGTTGCTCATCGGCTTTGAATACAGGCAGTACAAAACAGGCCCCAAAACCGAACCCCGGGGTACACCGAAATGAATATCCGCACACTCAGACACTGTAGATCTTATTGCCACACTCTGTGTTCTGTTTAACATATAGGACTGAACCCATGATAGGGCTTCTCCGGACACACCATAGCTGTACTGTAGTCTTTGTAATAGTATGTCGTGATCTTTGAGATCAAATGCTGCTGACTGATCAATAAACGCATTGCAACTGCATGACCAGACCTATAGGCAGACTGAAATTTGTCCTGGACGTTATTGACATGAAGATGCTGAAATAAGGGAGAAAACACAACCTTCTCTAAGATTTTGGAGATAAAGCACAAATTGGAGACAGTTCTATAATGCTTCATCACCCCCTTGTCCAGGCCAGGTTTCTTTAGCAATGGTCTCACCAAGGCTTGCTTGAAACACTGTGGGACACGTGACTCCTTGAGGGGACATGTTGACAATGGCCGTGATCAATGGCAGCACCTTGTCCAAGCACAGCTTCAGTAGGTAAGTCGGAACTGGGTCAAATTCACATGATTTGGAGGGAGCTTTCATGACGATTTGGCGAATTTCTGATTCAGTAGTAGGTGAGAAATCAGACAGACATTCTCATTGGAATTCAACATCGGCACTCAAGGTAGAAAGATTTGAAGAATCAGACTGAACACTGTTCCTGATAGTTTCCACTTTGTCAGTAAAGAAGTCCTTGAACTTATCGGCCAGTATCTTGTCAGATGAGCAACTAGGCAGGATAACTTCACCGGAGTGTCCTATCAACGTTTTGCTGACTTTGAAAAATTGTTTATGGTCAGAGCCAAATTCGATTATCTTATTGCAAAAGTACTCACTCTTGGTCTTTACAAGCAGATTGTGATGTGACTGACACATACTCCTAAACAATTGATGGTGTACAAGAAGCTTAGACCTCTGCCAGAGTCTCTCTGCTTTACGTCGCTGGTGCTTAAGTTCGCGGAGCTCATCAATATACCATGGAGAGTGAGGCATCAGTGTTATGACCTTCGTCTTTGTGGGAGCATGTTTATCAATCAGAGTTTGAAATCCGCTGTTGTAGGCACTCAGAAGTTCATCCAGTGAACCATTTGTGAGCTGTAGGGATTCACTGGATTCCACATCCTTGATAAACTCCTGGATATAGGATCACGAAACCGAATCATGATTTTCTTTTTTTAGATCTTTATCTTCAAACTAATTTTATTTTGTCAAACCAGAAATAGTCATTGAATATGAAATGAATGATGCAACTGGTGACCTAAATATTTCTGGGATACATTCGAATTTATGGTACATTTAAGAATCGAAGATGGACATAACATTTTAACACTTTGCCTTTCTGAGATTAATAAACTGCTCAATAATATAAACTCTATTGCATTAGGGAAGAGGGGCTTGGCACTACGTCGACAGTCTTCGGACACCTGGTAAATTTCACGATGTTTGCCCGACTGTGTGGGCCGTTACTTACAATATCTAGGTCTGCTCGCATGAAGGCGTTCGTTTTTATCTTGTGAAAGAATTGCGTTACAGTCGCCTTCCTGCGTGTTTCTCTTTATGTTTCATTCTCTTTAATACCCGTGAAGATCCGGGTTAGGTTTGATCTTCAGTAATCCATGCTTGTCGTAAGAGGCGACTAACGGGGTGGGATGGTCAGGCTCTCTAACTTGGTTGTCATCGTATCCAAATTGCGCAGATCGATGCTCATGCTGTTGATCACTGGATTGTCTGGTCCAGACTCGATTATTTACAGACCGCCGCCATATGGCTGGAATATTGCTGAGTGCGGCATAAAACTAAACTCACTCACTAAAACAAACCACCAACACACAAATATTTGCCAAATCTGGGCTTAGGCTAATAGTCTATATGCCATAATGCATTACAGTTTTAGAGAGTCTGCCTCAATCCTCTTTCAGCCTCTGGCGATAACCATGTGGTCGGCAGCTAATGACGTTGACGCCTAGGTTTCAATTTCATGTCTCAGACTCGTTTAATGGGCGAAGGGTCTGGGCTCATTGCTCAAAGGGTGTTGTGCTGCTGGAGGTCAGAATTAACGATTCGTGCACTTCGAGCATGGGCGCAGTCGTCCTGAAAATGTGGACTCAAACACTTTGCAAACGGGACAACAAAGGCTGACAATATGTTAGCTGTACTCATAGTACTGTCCAGATACCGTTCCCTGTACAATTTGGAGCGACGTTCGCTCAGCCAAAGTAATGCAACCCCGCAACATAACCTTTCCACCGCCAATTCTGTTAAATGTGTTCTAAGGCTGTACGCTGAGGTGTTCACTTCGTGGCTTGACGATCACCATTCAACAGGGCAGTTTTTTACGTCGCTGTACACTATTCATTGTCTTCAAACATGCCCATTTAGCACAACGATGAGCTGCATGAGAGATGAACATAGAGATTTTTTCTGGGTTACATCTTCTTTTTATTCTCGAGTACAACTATATCACCAATGTAGATGTCACCACAGTCACATTTCAGTTTATACACACAGCCTTTAGGGTTGGATATAGCGTGATTGCACCCCTTACCATTTGCACGTAGCAAAGTTTTAAGGGTTTTGCCAGATGAGAAAGTGGTGTCAATGCTGGCCATTTTCTTTAGGAGTCCGCTGACTTGGTGGCTGATGGGCCCAACATACGGGATGTTGATGCGGATGGGAGATGGTTCACATCTACATTGGTGAGACAGGCAGACCAGTAGCTACACGTGTGAAAGAGCACAAAACTTCAGTGGACAAATCAGATCTAAAATCTGCAGTTTCTGAACACATTATGAATAATCCCGATCATGAAATTGACTGGGAAACTGAAGTCCTCTCAAAAAACATCAGTGCCTGGCGTAAACGCAAGTTGATTGAAGCTATCTTCATCAAACGCACAAAACCAGCAATAAACAGGGACCAGGGTGTCTACCTCACAAATGCATGGTACATAAAACAATAAGACAATACCCTACCCTCGTCACTGTTCCCGTGTATAAAGCATAATTTCTATGTATACACTGCTATTACTTTACATTCTATACATTTATAAATACGTCTCTGTACATTTCTAATTCAATCAACAATTTTGTATGAGCCATGTCATCTGTATCTATTGACCACCACATGTATTGCGTCGTCATAGCATTGTGACGTCATAAGCATTGTGACGTCACGGCCAGAGTTAACAGTTACTGTTCAGTTTACCTGATGATGGGGCCAGAACAAGCCCTGAAAAGTTGTACTCGAGAATAAAAAGAAGATGTAACCCAGAAACAATCTCTATGTTCATCAAATATCATCTTCTAAAATGCCAATCAAGCATCTGCATGAGAGATGTCTAATCTCTGACCAGTTACTCATACTCCTCCCATAGTCTGATGGAATCTTGCAGCAAGCCGCGGTTTGATATGGTACGCCGTTACGGGGTGTGTCGAAAGTGTGTTGGTTTTGTTTGTACCATTTCTTTAGCCTGTTTATCCTTTGCTGTGAAACTGTTATGTTATGAATGCATGTATAAGAATCTATTCCAAACTAGATTAAAGAATAGATTATAGAAGTCTTCCATCAATAGCTGCCTTTGTTGTTATTCATCAACTTCTAACAAGCTTATAGTTCAGAGTCTTACAGACATTTCAATACAAATACAATTATGCTGAGTGATTATTTTCAAGTAAAAGATAGAAATAACTAAAGATTTCTGAAGGGACAGTTCTGCCTGAAATGTTTGAAACAATGATTGTGCTAGGTCTTTTAAATAAAATAATTGCGCCAGATATTCCTGTACAAACAAAGTCTGCCAGATTCCGGGGCTTCTCCATTGGATGTGTTCGTGTAACTCGACTCTTTCTGTTCGATCTGCAGGACGTTCAATTCAGTGTATGCTACCCTGTCTTTGCAGTTGCTGGAACGTCCGATATGAAAGGAATGCTGTGGCCGGCCAAGTATTAATTGTACTCAATCCCTTATACCCCGACATTTTTTCGCCAGGTAAAACAAACATCTCAGTCCAATTACCACTGGCGATGATTACTAGCAGTAACAATAACTGTAACCTGAGCTGTCTGTCTTTGCGACCAGTTGAGTATTGTTTCTCAATAAGAACACGCACAGGTGCTTCTGACTCCAGTTAACCAAGAGTCTGAAAGGTTGCCATATTAGTAAATGTAGCTTGCGGATTGAATGTTGTGTGTGCGTGTTGTATGACAGAAATAAGTGTGAGTGATTGACACTGGTAAGTGCGTGGGCACTATATCACCTCATTTGACTGTCTACAGCAAATGAGACAAAGAGACTCCCTTTCTCTGAAGCTCGACATTTGCGTGTACCATTTCCACACCTAATCAGTCGGTGCCTGTTTCACATTTTAAGGATGGCACTGATGGCCTAGTCATCTGAGGTACTGTAATTTGCTGTGTATGGTTGTGTTCATTGGCCTACCAGACACCTGTGATTGTGGGTTCGAATCCTAATAATGTATGCTCTTCTGTTTCAAAAATGTAGTAAACGTCTGACACCTCACGGTCGACGTTTGTGCCAATTTTAACAGACACGTCAGAATATAGGTGAAATATTGTTCAATGAGGCGCTCAGTTGTGTGTTTGTGAAAGTAACTTTGTGCCGATGCATTTAACGGGGACAAAATTGGCCAAACACACAATATCTTGACTATTTGGTAGTTACTCATGAACACATGTTCATGATTAAGTCGGAATCATGCACTGGACTCTGGGTTAAGTACAGATGTTTTACGTTTGTTTATAAATATGTATTTTTATTTGTTTATCAAATGTATTTGTATCTCAAAGCTTCAGTGACTGCTGGCATGAATCAAGGAAGACAGAAATCTCAGAGACTCTCAGGTTCAAGGTAACCGCCTCTGTGTTCATGGCATCCGTAAAGTTTCCTTCATTGCAGTAGAACGCCGCACGGTGTCACAAAATAAATTATCGGAACGGTGTGTTCAACCAAAATGTGAACATGAAGTTGCATTTAATATGCTGAAGTTTGTCACCAAATAGAATCCCTTCGTCTAAAATCGTCTAAAATTTAGGCATATTTTGCTGAATCGATGTGTGCTGAAGTCATCATTCATCTGTCAAATCACCATCCAAGATCGTTCCACATACACAGTGGAAAGCTTCTCCACTCTCGACATATATGTGCTAACCCAAAGGAAATCAATATCATCCCACTAATACGATGTATCATAAGGAAATACACAGACCTTTCTGTTGGACATCCCATAGGGCCAGTTAGTGACACCAACGTCTTACATGTTGTTAGTCAATACATATCATCTACAATCATCCATCAACAACTGGGGATATGTATGGCGACGCTTGAGTCAGAATGTAATCATGACTTTCTAAAGGATTACCCTGGGCATTGGTGGTCGTTCGAACAAAAAAAACCTTGTCTGATGATGATATATGTGTTTGCACGAGAGCATTCCAAACCGCCTGGGGCTATATCGGCAGACTACACCGTCCAGACGATATAATCTATGGTCGAATGAGACGTTGAATGGATGACGTCATCACTTTACGGACGTAGCCTACTTCGTCCTTGTCTGGCTTTAACGCAGTTTACACGACCGTCTTGAATCATAACTTGACGGATGACTGTTCCTGGAAGGCTTTTGTGTGTGTGCGTGCGTGCGAGAGCATGTGTTTGCGTGCCAGGTATGTGGGAGCATCTGTGTATGTGTATGCGTATATGAGTGAGTGCGTGTTTGCGAGGGCGGGCGTGTGTGTGTGTGTGTGTGTGTGTGTGTGTGTGTGTGTGTGTGTGTGTGTGTGTGTGTGTGTGTGTGTGTGTGTGTGTGTGTGTGTGTGTGTGTTCGATGGCCTGTTAGTTAAGACTGAATCCGACACATCGCAGTGCAACCTCGCGCGTCCATTCAAGGTCCGCTTGAACACAGTATAGAAAGAACAAGTCAAAGATCATCCGTAAAACCCCATTGCTGAGACCACGCTTCATTGTCACTGGTTCCTGACAGCGGTGACTTATCTTGGACGTCTACACACCTGCAGGAACTTGCAAGACATCTAGTGTTTGCAGCAGATCATGTGTAGGATCCAGGATCAGAAATTGTCGACTAAAATGGTGATTAGGTTTACAGAGTCGGAGACTGGACGCAATGCGAGTCATTGTACTAAGACAGAAATGCACATAGAGCATGTCACATGTTCCGATCCTGGATCCTATACATGTTCTGAAGTGAGGGTTAGTTTTCTGGTTGGGTTGCGTGTTTATGTGTTCTTTCAATCTGTTGCCCTAGATCACGATTTCTGACATGTCATTGTTCATCCTGATTCCCTAAACGTCAGATAACGCTTTGTCATACATTTGAAGACGTATTGGAAGTGAAGATACTGCAAATCGCAAAATTGCCATAAGACGTCTTGAAGCAGAAGCGTCCCAGTCAGTCCCAGTTGCGCGAGGTTTCAACGACTCCAGAGCAGCATTGTTCAGTTTATGGGACTGGTTTATCCTCATCAACATCGTCCTATGAGTGGTGGACTAAGAGCCACCGCCCCAGCAGATGGTATTGTTTCATCCGGGTCTTTAATGTACGTTATCGGCATGCTACTGTCACCGAGGCTGAGAGGTCTGTTGGAGGAGGAGAGTATGGAACTAAAAAATCAGGAATCCAGAGGCGGGAATTAAGCTCAGAAGACCACTGAGACGTTTGCATCGACGACTGCAGTTGAGCAACACACTACAGGCATGAACTGGCGGCGAGTGTTGGGTCGCAATTTTTTCCCCACGCCGAGATGGAAGACTATGCCTCCACCGAGGTCGAGATGAACGTTTCGCGCCTGACTGTATTCAACAGGACAGAAGTGTGATGGTGAATGGTGTCATATCCTACACACGGATATCTGAGTTGAGGGAAATCTGACAGCAAATCGGTACATCGACAAAATTCTTCAAAGTCACCTTCTTCTGCACTTACCGAAGACTTTGTGATAAAATCTGCATGTCCGTTTTTGCCATAGTATTTTGTACTGTCAGTCAGACGGTCATTTCAGATTATGTTAATATTATAATCTGCAAATAGCAAACTGAATCAGACAGGATATGCAAGTCATTTATCTGTACCATGTCGTGGAAAATGTGTAGTCTAGACAGTTCGCCGCCATGCTCCAGAGCGGTTACAGCCATAACAGTCAGCAAGTCCAACGATATGCTGGAGTTGTGTGTGAAGGGATCGGCTTTCTCCGACACTCCATGCACGTAAACACCCCAGCTTAATCCCATGGAGTTATGTCCCTTATAGACGTTTACTTCCGTGTTTATGAGTACGGTGGGCAGTATTTTCTCAAAGATTCCTTAAACAAACCTATTGTCTTCCTGAGCATCTTCACATGAAAAGAGCATGTTTACCTATGTTTGTACCATCCACGGACAGTGGAACGTTTTCTGGGGTTAAAGATGGGAAGTGTTAAACTAATTCAGGCAAACATCAGTGGTGAAAATTAGTGATTCATGGTAAATAAGCGTGACGACTGTCGACTACATAAGTTAACATTATATGGTTTTATCGTTAGCTGAATGAAAAAAACCCGAACAGATCTTATTAACATCTGAAATAAATATAATTATATAAATTGTATGTGTAATTGGGTTTGATTTTTAGGACTTCGTGTACATAAATATGTATTGATCAACGTAGAATGTTCTGTATATATATTAACGTTTACAGTTGCAGCTGACACACCCTACATCCAACACAGAGCCATGCAGTGTATTGATCGGTGGAAATATGTTGTTGGAGTCTAGTGCTGATCTGAAACACATTATAAAAAAGTTATTTAGAAAAATGAAAGAAATATTTTATAGAAAAATGTCAAAAAGGCTTATTTGTGTAGCTAAAATACTATATTTGGTCGTAAAAATTATCACTCATCACACCCACTCGGTCACCCTGGGTCTAGATTTTCGAAACTCTCTTAGCGCTAAGACAGTCGTAAGTTAATGTTAATGTATGGCACTTACGACTATCGTAGCGCTAAGAGAGCTTCGAAAATCTAGGCCCTCGGCACAGACTTTCGAAGCACTCTTAGCGCTAAGATTGTCGTAAGTGCCATATATTAACATTATCTTACGACTATCGTAGCGCTAAGAGAGCTTCGAAAATCTAGGCCTTGGCCTGTAAGCATGTGAACATTACCATTATCAGTGTGCAGCTATAGCTTTGACAACGCGTTGGTTGAATTGGTTACTGTCACGTAAGGTGAAATTAGGATTATTTACATATGTCAGGGGTCTGTGTAAGGTCCTCGTTACAAAATGAAACCAGTGGCGTTTGTTTAACACGTATGATATGCATCCCCTGAAGGCGCTGTATATTGAAAGCTTTCGCACAATTTACATTTGCCAGAGGGGCACACGAAGTACGTGGTCATGACTACCAGTTGTCAGACTTCCATTTTGTGGAAGCAGCTGTGGCTGAGTGGGATAGATCGTTGACTTCTTGTATTGGCGGGGCGGTGGGGTAGCCTAGCGGTTAAAGCGTTGGCTCGTCACGCCGAAGACCCGGTTTCGAATCCCTACATGGGTACAATGTGTGAAGCCCATTTCTGGTGTCCCCCGCCGTGATGTTGCTGGAATATTGCTAAAAGCGGCGTAAAACTAAACTCAGTCAGTCAGTCAGTCTTGTGTTGGCGATTTGTTTTCTCGTTCTATGAGTTTGGGTTCGAATCCCGGATGGAATTCAACCCCAATTATCTAAATTTGTACCTACTTAGAGGTGTAAAGTAGAATATCACATGTTCCGGACAATTCAGCGTCTGAATGAAATCTTGTAATCTATATTCCTAACTGTGTCTAAATTCCTAACTGTGTCAACGCTTGTCGTAAGGGGCGACTAACGGGATCGGGTGGTCAGGTTCCCTGACTTGGTTGACACATGTCATCGGTGCCAATTGCGTAGATCGATGCTCATGCTGTTGATCACTGGACTGTCTGGTCCAGACTCGATTGTTTACAGACCGCTGCCATATGGCTGGAATATTGCTGAGTGCGGCGTAAAACTCAACTCACTCACCCACTCACTCCTAACTGTGTCTTTACTGTTGGACAGGTAAAAATGTACGAAGCACATCTATTGGTTTGGCCATGACCTACATGGCAACGTAGATATCTATTCTTATCATCGACGTCTGACATTGCATTTGTGTCGCGAACATTTGTGTTGTGTGCTCTCATTACAACACACTACACTGTACTGGCAAACAACCGATTAACGGCTCGAATTTCGTTCGTCATGTCCGTAAGTAGATCGTTTAAATACCATGTTGCAAAGTGTTTACCTTGAAGGCTGATGCCATCAACTCTATGATATATTCTGTTCTTAACGGTAAATCCTAAAAGCTGTCGCATGTAAGTATGTCAGACAGCAAACTTCTCCCACTGACCTAGGTCAAGTGTCCAGACATTTTGCGGGTTATCGGTTCTGTTCTTACTGTTGTCATCTCACGTTTCTCTGGGATTAGTCCTGAGCCTTCTCACGTTGTTAGTACAAATACACATGATCACAGAGATTCGCATATCACGAACACAGCTGGACATTTCCGTTTTCAACAACATAAAAAATGGCATCTGAATGTTCTTTAACAACCTTTATGTGGGTACTTTTCTGTAACATGAACACACGTTCCCTCTGATTTATATGCTTCGTGGCATCAGTGTAATTTAGGGGCGGTGGGGTAGCCTAATGGTTAAAGCGTTGGCTCGTCACGCCGAAGACCCGGGTTCGAATCCCCACATGGGAACAATGTGTGAAGCCCATTTCTGGTGTCCCCCGCCGTGATGTTGCTGGAATATTGCTAAAAGCGGCGTAAAACAAAACTCACTCAGTCAGTCAGTCAGTGTCATTTAGGCATATTCCATGAGTATTGCGAGATCGGGAACAATGATGTTCACATTTGTATTCTAAAAATATACTTATCCTTTCAGAAACTTCAAGATTTCTGGGTCGAGGGAACAATTGCTGCTCCCCTATCACCGTTTAAAAAAGAACGGGTACTGTACCAAATCTTCATGCTCGCTCATGTCGTGTCTTACATTGATTTACGAGTAGATCCACAGTATGGTCCCCATACATTACACACACAGATCACACAAGAAGTTTACGAACAGCTTAATCATGGTAGACTAACTATTCTTTACTGGATGTACACTAATAATATGCAGGTAGAAAAGAAAACAGTTACAAAGTTTACTTCTTGATAAATCATATTTAGTGTCCCAACAAGATCGACTGAATATGAACACCTCAAATTAATCTATCATAAGAAAACTGGAGCACAACGTACTTCGTTCACATAATACCGACGGGGCATATTCAATTTAGGCAGAGGCAAGGCAGAACCCTTTATAAATACTATCGACCTTGAAACTGAACACTTTGTTCTTTGTTGCATCAAGCTTGAAAAGGTACAAATAGCCAAGCTGTTACTGGTGCGCAATTTCCCTCTGTTATCAGCCAACCACAGCTTGAACATACACAATGATGTTGTGTAGTTGTTGCACAGAAGATGGTTTATCCCTGACAATCTCCATAAACATTCACTGACAATCTCCACAAACATTCACTGACAGTCTCCATATTAAACATTTACTGACAATCTCCACAAACATTCACTGACAGTCTCCACAAACATTCACTGACAGTCTCTACAGACACACAAACATACACATGACATGCATACATGCATGCATACATGCATACATACATACATACATACATACATACATACATACATACATACATACATACATACATACATACATACATACATACATACATACATACATACATACATACATACATACATACATACATACATACATACATACATACATACATACATACATACATACATACATGTGACACCATAGACGTTGGGAACAGACTCGGATTAAACCACACTTTCCAACTGAACACAAGCGAGCGACTTGTTGAAAGATCCTAATTTACGACTTTACTTTTTGTTTAACAGCGATCTCAATCCAGACATATTGGACGAATATGTGGATTTTCTTGTCAACAATAAAATCGATGGGGTTTTCGGTGAGTCATTGTTTCGGCATATCTTGAATTTTAACATTGTAGTGAATTGTAGTGAAACTGCGTGCGTGCGTGTGAGCATAGTTTCATGTAAGTCAGGACGTTACCCATCATATCAAGAAATTGGCTTCACATTTGTGTACCCATGTTGGGAATGTAAGTCTGTCCTATGTATCATGTAACTGAAGTGTTTTACCATCCTTTGTATCGCTGCATCAATGTTGCAGGAAGTGTATCAATTGACTTTAATTTGTTCAAAGCAGTTTCCATATTTTGTACCATACGTGGGATGTCATAAGGTGAACAGTATAATCGCCCTTGCATGTTTGTGACGACTGACAGAGGTGGAGTTGGGGAGGCTGAACACCAGGTATCATCACTGACAGTGATTAATGAGCCCGGTGTATTATATAGTGGGAATACTAAACTGAAGTTAGCAGAATTTAGCATATATTTCTTATGATTAAAGATTGTTGACGCTCTGCTTTTGGTTACAACAAACTGTAAACCCTTGAAAACGAGCACTTTGAAAGCCCAGAACAATAGTTACCAGATCCCAAGTTTTGACATTGAATTGATATTATTTACAAATGGTGCCTGGCAATGAATAGAACTTGAGACGTCATCACTTGGACAGACACATTTTTGACTTAAAGAATGGGTTCAGGACGCGTTCGATGATAACGCTGCCTGCCACATATCCAAAGTTCTGAACACTGATAAGTACTATTACAACGAGTAGCTATGTCACCGTGGCCCAATCGGGTTGATCCTTGCATGTAACCTATACTACCGATTTGTTACTTAAGTATTGCAGTATTGGTATACTATTAGTTTGATTTGGCAGCCATCCTGTAAAATATAACCCTATGTGTGCTCGCGATGATTTGTCAGTCACTTTCCGCTATTGTTTCATTAAATGAAATGAAAATACATTCGTACGTCATGCGGCCTACATTCCATAATTATCAGTAGACATTCACCTCCACATCGATAGTTGAAGGTGAGTATCTTTATTTTAAAGACAGGGCATTTACAGCTCCTCAACAACGGACTAATTCCCACTGCAGTTACATGATATACACAACTGACATGACCACTGTAATCGGCTACACAGGTATTGGGTCAGCCAATATACTCATAGCCCTAGTTTGTCCCTACCACACACGGGTCCCCTACATTGCTCTTCCTCTCAAAGAATCCTGATTCCTAAAACAGTTTCACAGTGAAATACTGAAACATCTGATATTATGCTAGGTACGTGTGTACCTTAGTCCCATGAACGACACGATAATTATTGCGAAATTGCTCGGGTATTTTTTTCAAATCAAATCTGCTACGAGCTTTTACCAGAGTCTCAATACATAATTCATTTATTTGCATGTAAGAAGTTTCTTGGGGTAAAGATGAGCACACCTAATGTAATGATTTATGGTGAGTGTGGCAGGTTTCCTCGGCAAGTTAAAGTACAAATATTGTAATCAAATACTGATTAATCCTAATGTCCTCTAATCGTTTACCAAGGAAATGTTATGAAATGATGATTTTATGATAGAAATGGACACACAAATTGGGCAACGAATGTAAAGAATCTTTTATTTACAACAGGTTTAATCACATGTGGTATGAGCAGTATGTTGAGTCTCCCTCAACGTTTATAAGTTTATTTACGCAAAGATTGAAAGATATATACAAACAAAACTGGCTTGAAAACTTTCCTTTTCTACGAAATGTGATTACTATTCATCTTTTAAACCATACTGAGCATTATCTGTCATGTGTCACGATAAAAAAATAGAGTAAGTTTCAGCACGTTTTTTCGCTGCTCATCACATGATTTGTGGATTGAAAAAGGTAGATTATGAAGATAAAAAGAAAAGCTAGATATGCAATATTAATGTACCATGCAATATGAATGTAATGAATACCATTTTTTGCTCGTATGTCCATTATATGATAAACTACAGAGTAAGTACCTTAAAGAAGTTTATTATGTCCATCCATCTATAGATAAACTGTATTCTTTATTAGACTGCAACAGCCATGATATGAATTAGAATGTTGTTACGTTTATATATCACGCTATGAAACTTAGAAAAGAAACGTCGCCATCGAGCATCGTCTGAATGTCATAACTGTATGAAAAGATCATATAAATATCATATATGAAACTGTTCTATATTGTAATACTAGATATTGTACTATAGGCCTGTGACCTTTGAGTATTGTTTTAAGATTGATTGAGTGTTCTGTATTGCACATTTTACGTCCGATTCAACGAGAAATTGTGTAAACAATGGGTCATCTTCAGGGATTGAAGGTTTAAGTGAATTTTGATTTGTACCTTGAGCAAAGCCTGCTGCATCTAGTTGAGTGGATGAGTGTGTGTGTGTGTGTGTGTGTGTGTGTGTGTGTGTGTGTGTGTGTGTGTGTGTGTGTGTGTGTGTGTGTGTGTGTGTGTGTGTGTGAGTCAGTAAGAGTAATATTGCTAACAACGGCGTAAAACTAGAGTCCCTCACTCACTTATAGCTCCAGGTTTATCTATCAACACTGAAAACTGCAACATTTACATACACGTATAGGCGTAAAGACCATAAAAAAACATGGATACTGGATACACGTCTTTGATAAACGTTCGTTCTTCCACCTTCAATAGTTATTCTCGTAAAACTTCCCTTGTCTACATTTATGAAAAGTGGGCTACTTCGATCACATATGAACCTTGGGCGCGTGGAGAAACAACGCCTGCTGCGCCTAGTTGAGTGAGTGAGTGAGCGAGCCTGGGTTTAAGAAATATTTCAGTTTTTCACCAGAATTGGGCTTCATTCATAGTGTCTGTGTTGGGAATCGAACCCGGTATTTCATTAACGACCGAACGGTTCAACCTCTATGCTACCCCTCCCTTTTGTTTCTTGTTTGATTGCTTATCGAAGCCCCAAGCTGACACAATTAGTCTTACATATTACAGCAAGCATATAATCTGATAATATAATCTAATCAAAACCTTATTATGAGTATTTATCGTGTCTTATTCCATGATGTCATGTTCCTTTAAATGACCAATCAACTTGACAAACGCAAACATGCTTATGTGCAAGTATGGTCATCAGTCAACCCTGATGAGTACCGTTCTTCCTTTCAATGCTTCCAGCCCTCGGCACTATGGGGGAGGGCATGTCCCTGACGGTAGCAGAGAGAAAGCAAGCGGCGGAGTCCTGGGTTCGAGCCTGCAAAAACAAGTCAGTGACCTTCGTGATTCTACATTTGTCTTTTAAACGCTCTGCCACATCTGTAGCTACCTGAAATTGTTCGACTGTATTTGTTAGTCTTTTTTCAATAACTGAAATATAGAAATTGGTGTATGTGAAAATGGAATCCAGGAACAAATAAAACAACACATCAGTGACTGCTGTCATACTCCTTCGCGAATAGCTGCAACATTGCTGATGCGGGTGTTAAGCAATGTTTACTCACTCAGTCACTCACTCACTGATACACGCCTAATTACTGATTGTCTTACTGCAGGCTAAAGTACGTCATAATACAAGTTGGCACGGGGGATCTACGATCGAGCAAGGAACTGGTAAGTTTTCGCCCATTGTATATGCATCTATCTATCTATCTATCTATCTATCTATCTATCTATCTATCTATCTATCTAAATATGAAAATATTACATGAAAACGACGCGGTATAGTTCCTCGTCCGTGGTGTGTTCAGAAAGCTTAGAGAACTCTTCACGAGTCTCTAATTTGCATCTTACATGGAGTAATGTTTTTGTTGCATGTTGTTAGTGTTAGCACAGTATTTAAGTTTTATTGCTATGAAATTAAGTAAAATGGATACAGAAATATTGAATCTCCTTATTCCATCACTATTCATATCACGCTCCATATAATTTCTTTCGGTAACATTTGCCTTCAGCAACCCTTAAATGTCGTGAGTTGATTCCAGTAGGATCGAATGATCAGGTTCGCTAACATGGTTGATGCATGTCATCGTATCACAGTTGCATAGATAGATGTCAATCTGTAAACTGTTCCTTTGACAGGCCCAGCACTGCCAGCAGATTGGTGCTACCGCTATTGCATGTTTAGCCCCATCGTACACGAAGCCAACCTCTGTTGGTAAGACCTGCTTTCACATGAACCCCACCCGCCTCTACCCATTATAACTTTCTCCGTACAACGGTGCTGGAATATAAGTTTCAGATAAGACATTCTAATTGTTTGTCACTTTAACATTGTTGGTGTACAAACGTTGGCCTGTAAGTGTACATGTAAGTACTTTATGTGCGTGGACGCACAATCTAACTCCATACAGAATACATCCAAGATGCGAGATGCGCCGTCCACTTTATTCTGTTAGCATTCACTCGTTTCACATGTTTAAAAGTATTTACGTGTAGCAGATGCTACAGTCGCTTCAAACATGTTCATGTGCTAAACTCTATTCTTATCACATTATTCTGATAGCATTCACTCGTTTCACATGTTTAAAAGTATTTACGTGTAGCAGATGCTACACTCGCTTCAAACATGTATCATGTGCTAAACTCTATGCTTAGTGCCCACATGTTTCCGGTTCTCTGATCACGTGCATGTATTGTAAAATCCACCATGTCATGTCTTCACGTGTTTCAGATTCTTTGTTTATGTGCAAGTATGCACGCGTTTCAGATTCTCTGTTTACGTACATGTATTCACACGTTTCAGATTCTCCGTTTACGTACATGTATTCACATGTCTCAGATTCTCCGTTTATGTGCATGTATTCACGTGTTTCAGATTCTCTGTTTATGTGCATGTATTCACGTGTTACAGATGCTCTGTTTATGTGCATGTATTCACGTGTTACAGATGCTCTGTTTATGTGCATGTATTCACGTGTGTTTCAGATGCTCTGTTTATGTGCATGTATTCACATGTTACAGATGCTCTGTTTATGTTCATGTATTCACGTGTGTTTCAGATGCTGTGGTTGACTACATGGAGCAAGTAGCTGCAGCTGCACCTGACCTTCCATTCTATCTCTATGATATCAACTTTATGACCGGAATATACCGTAAATACACCGACATAATTTATGATACTAGTCATGAGAATGCTCAGTAGGGCAGTGTGGTAGCCTAGTGGTTAAAGCGTTCGCTCGTCGTGATATTGCTTGAATATTGTTAAAGGCGGCGTAAAACCATACTCACTCACTCTAATTTCCGTAAGAATCATAAGTACCTGATTTAAAATGATCTCACTAAACACGTCCGAACCTGCATGAATTCAGCAACAGAATTTGTTTCCAGTGGACAGTGACGAGTTCCTTGAGAAAGCAGGCAGTCGGATTCCCAATCTAAGAGGACTAAAATATTCTTGTAAGGAGTTACCAAAATTACTGGACTGTAAAACTTGCTGCGGCGGAAAGTACCAAGTGATGCTGGGCTCCGATGAGGTAAACACGTGATTGATTGAGTGAGTGAGTGAGTGTTTTACGCCGCACTCAGCAATATTCCAGCTATATCGCGGCGGTCTGTAAATATTCGAGTTTAGACCAGACAATCCAGTGATCAACAGCATGAGCATCGATCTGCGCAATTGGGAACCGATGGCATGTGTCAACCACGTCAGCGAGCCTGACCACCCGATCCCGTCAGTCGCCTCTTACGACAAGCATTGGTTACTGAAGATCAATATCCTAACCCGGACTTTCACGGGTCTGTGAGAGAGAGAGAGAGAGAGAGAGAGAGAGAGAGAGAGAGAGAGAGAGAGAGAGAGAGAGAGAGAGAGAGAGAGAGAGAGAGAGAGAGAGAGAGAGAGAGAGAGAGAGAGAGAGAGAGAGAGAGAGACTGCCAATGCAACGTAAAACAATATTTTAACTTTCGCCCATTACGTACACATCTAAGTGGTCGCTCCTTTGGTATATGTTATAGCAACTCCTCACAGCGCTGTCTATTGGTGTAAACGTTCCTGTCCTGAACGGCTTCGTTGGGCCTACATTTGACAAACTCCGTACCGCGTTTCGGAAAGGAGATATGGACGAGGCTCAACGGCAACAGGTTTGGAATTATCCCTGACACTGCTTGGTCATAATTTGGAACACTGAACATTTTATTTTATTATTCATAATGAATGTGCTAGTGTATGACATATTAGATGGAAATATGATATTACCTTCAAAGTTGGATTAATAGACTAAGTGTTCTCTGTCAATTTGGGTACAAATACTTTTGATCAATAAATATTCATTACTTTTCACACAAAAAATGGACAAGGGGCTTCCGTTTGCTTCACACGTTTAGAGAACTTCAATGCAAATCCTTCTGACACACATTTAATGATACTGACATTTTATAGAGAGACAATATAATCCGCCAACATCACTTTCAACAAAAAGTATTGTATTTCTACTTCCACGGGGCCATGTGTTTATAAAGGCCGATTGACCTGAATAACCTTCCGGTAACACATGATCAAGCTTTTGTTTGGGCTTCAGTTCAAAACACATCTCTAGTGCACTTGTTATGGGAGCTGTCTAAATGGGGATTTGGTGGCAGGTTCTGTGTTCATTGTGGGTCATTCTTCCGGTCGTCATTATTCTATTTAGCTACAGCACCAGTTACATTTTTTATGTAGAATTGATTTTTTCCAAAAAGAAACTGTAACATACCTCATTACTAATGGTAACTGTTTCTGATGTACTTTATATTTTCTTTCGACCCTCGTAATAACTATTCGTCAACTGATTTTGAACAGAATTTAGAACAAAACGTGCGTTTTAGCATAACAAAATGAGAAGTCTGTCAGGAATGTTTTGTTTCAATATTGCAGAAATCGTTAAAGAAATAACAAATGTGCATTTTTATTTGAATGTAATTTCTAATAAAAGGTATATTTAGGTTCTTGTAAAACTGACATATGTGAGTAAATGCCCACGTCTATCTCTTTGTTTTGTAGTATGCATGACAACGTTTTTATTCGCTTAGAAGTCAATATGTTAACGATATGAAAACCGTTGGTGTTTCAGAGGATTGCAAGGCAGATTGTAGTGATAACTGCAAAACATGGTAAGTGTCCACAAAATCCCGTGTCTAACACAGAGAGTTATACCTGCTAATCTATCATGAATAATTGTAACCTTGCAAGCACTATTAATTGGTAATCCATCTATCTTGTGTTTAAGGAGGCGGGATTCCTGCTGTAAAAAGCATAATGGAACTGCTGGGATTGGATCTTGGACCTGTCCGTCTTCCACTTCTACCAATCACAGCACAGCAGAAGGAAGGACTTAAGAGAGATCTGAAAAAACTTGGTCTCCTGTAACTGGAAAATGCACCTTCGATCATACCCAGATATTTTGTCCTTCATATAACCGTAAACTACGTTTATAACGAACTGACGGATATAACGAACTTTGTAATAGTTCCCGACACTTGTATATTTTAGTCGAATTTGTATAAGGAACTACGGTTTTAACGAACTAAAATTAGTGGAACCTTCCAGTTCGTTATTAACGTAGATTACTGTATTATACATGATCATAGTATTTCATACAAACCTAAAACGTACGGCTTTTCGGGCCATAGCTTTTTTGCAGTATTACATAATCTATCCAATGGTATGAGGTAGAGAAATATGAACTGATCGTATTGTTAACATGCTG
Organism: Haliotis rubra; assembly: GCF_003918875.1. Taxonomy (NCBI): domain Eukaryota; kingdom Metazoa; phylum Mollusca; class Gastropoda; order Lepetellida; family Haliotidae; genus Haliotis; species Haliotis rubra. The sequence goes on along the minus strand of NW_025767061.1, from coordinate 839,468 downwards.
GTTAAATGCCATGTGTGTTTCATACACTCATCGTCCTCCTCTCCACATTGTCAAAAGCTTTGCCTTATTGAACAGGGAATTCTTGTCTCAAGAACAACTTTCTTCTCATTACCGACGGATCAGGAATAAATCTACAATTATCACAATAATAAATGTTATGCTCTATGATTCCAGGTCACACTGACTTGCCTTTGTTTGTCTCTGGGCAGGATACTCTCTTCGTGGTTATTCATAAGCACATGTGCATGATCTAGTCGGATTTGTGCAACCGAATCTGCTTATGGAAGAGATTTCCTATAACCCTGGAAAAGGTGTTATGCCACATACTTAGTGGTATTGATATGTGATTCCGACATTTCCGAAATAAACGAGGTTCTGCAGGACTTTACTATTTTACTATTCTATTTCTCTTTAAGGTTAGTCATTCTTTTATATCGTAAGCCTGATATTATTGGCATAAACGGTCGGCAAACTGCTTCTTGGTCCAATTGTTCAGCTGTCGTGATCCTGTCTCTAGACACGTGAAGATCCGGGATAGAATTGGTCTTCAGCGCCCATGTTTGTCGTATGAGACGACTGATTGGAGTCCGGTCTTTGACCTGGTTGATGCATGTCATCGTATCGAAGCTCATAGTGTCAATCGCGGATTGTCTAATCGAAATTTACAGAGTTGAGTTGATATTGACTTTACGTCACATCGGCATTATTCCAGCCATATAGTGACGAGATCAAGTCTGCATTCATAAACATTTTAAGTACAAAGTCCAAATGAGTTTTATTTTAAAAGCATATATATTCATTACATTATTATTTAAAAACAGAAATTGTCATGGCACCAAATTCAAAAGCAAGCAATTCGTTATTCACATTATATAGTTACAATTCATGATACAGGTCAACTGCCTTTAGGTAGTTAACAATGAGATGCCCGCTCACGCGGGAAATGAGATCTTTTAGATTTCTCGCATCATGTTGTGAATCCCTTGCAGTTGAAAAGTCCGCACAGTCAAGCAGAACATGCTTGATGGTGAACACCTCTTCGCAAGAGACACACGCGGGAGGTCCATCTCCATCCGTTTTCGGCAGACTGTGGCCAATACGACATAGTCGTAAAAATACCTCATCACGTCTTGACTGACAACCCAAGTAGGTATAACCAATTGTTGGATTTAATTCATGAAGTTTATTTCTTCCTACTTGGGTGTCCCACCTGTTTTGCATAAGGTCTCAAGTATAACTTTTGATAGTGGGTTTGAAGTCCCTGTACGGGATCAGCAGTGGAGATAACGGCTTGTCAAGAGCTGCTTTAGCTGCAGCATTGGCCTTTGTGTTACCTGCTATGACGACATGACCCGGCAACCAGCAGAGGACGATGTCACATTGGCCATTAGAAAGATCGTTGTAAAGTTCTAAAATCTCCAGGATGATAGAGTGACTTGAAGTAACATTTTGAAGTGCTTGAAGGCAAGATAATGAATCTGTAAAAACTATGAAGTTTTTTTGAATGGTTCTGCTGTTTAATATAGCTCAAAGCCGTGAAGATAGCTTTGGCCTCAGCACTGAAAATGGAACTATTCTTGGGAATCTGGTGGAGACAGTCTTGGATCCAATGACTGTAGCACTGGCAACTTGGCCATCATCCTTGATATATATAGCAGGAAATTGCTGAGTACGGCGTTAAACTAGACACAAAAACGAGATCTGAATAAACGGTTGTTTAACACCTCACTCAGCAATATTCCAGCTATATGGCGGCGGTCTTTAAATAATCGAATCTGGACCCGACAATCCTCCAGTGATCAATATATCGTGAGCATGGATCAGAAGGAGACCTCACCAGACCGTAGCTAAAATACTTCGTTCTTCAATCGTTAAACGTTTTGAACATTGGGGGGTTGGGGGTGTTGTCATTCATTTTTAAACATTTAAATAGTATGTATTCATATTAATTGACAGTCGTCCCAAATTCCGCGTTAGCATCGATCTACGCAATTGGGATACAATGACATGTGTCAACCAAGCCAGTGAGGTTGACCACCCGATCTTGTTAGTCGCCTCTTACGACAAGCATGGGTTGCTGAAGATCAATTCTAAATTTACGGGTTTCTGAATAAACGGATCACAACCTTTCTGCTTTCAGGGTTTCATGTATGGGATTGTTGCAACAAAATGTCATATCAACTCATATCAAAGCATTGTGGGGCAGTACGCCTATTTCTGTATTGAGCTAGTTGTATTTGCACTATCAAAACTTTTACTTTAAGTCATTAATAAATTTTATAACTGGTTCCGTGATATAAACGACACATTATGGCAACAGCTACAATTCTGAATTTCGTAAATTGACCATGCATGATCCTTTTGCAAAAGTAAACTCAAAATATGACAAGTAATATAAACTCTGTCAAAAAAGAAACGCAACCCCTGTCCTCAGATATGAAAAATTCGTTTGAATGAAGTTATTGCTTCCAAACTAAATTTTATTCGAATGTATTGAAATGATACACGTAATTAATGAAGATTACCATCCAAACAACTGCATTTGTACGCATAAGTGTATTTTATTGCTTATTCCGTCACAACGCATGAAATGACCCTCATGGTGACTTCGCACAAAAAAAACACATGCAAATCATGAAAATGGCAGTTAATGTAGGGGTGTATAAAAAGCCCATGTGCTTTCGTATTATATTCATTCATTTGTCGCCGAAAAGCTGTGTTAAAATGCCACGATTGAGTGCTGCCGACCGAAATATCGCCATTGGTCGTGTTCAAGCCGGAGAAAGTTTTGGAACTGTTGCACGGCACCTAAATGTTCACAAAACAACGATATCCCGACTTTGGAGCCGCTACAACAACTTCAATTTGACCAACGATCGCCCGAGAAGTGGAAGGCCAAGAATCACGACCCCCTTCAAGATCGGTACATCCGGGTCCATCACCTGCGTAATCGGCATGCCCTACCAACCGTGACTGCCACACAAATACCAGGTTTGAGGAGAGTGTCAGCTCAAACGATTAGGAACCGTCTGAAAGAAGCGGGTTTACGTGCCTGTAGACCAGTTGTTGGACCTGTACTACGCCCCTACATCGACGCCGACGACTCAGGTGGTGCAACAACGTAAGGATACGGACTTTACAAAACTGGAGGCGAATCTGGTTTTCTGATGAATCACGTTTTCTTTGCAACGTCACGACGGAAGACAGCGTCTGTATAGGAGACGTCATATAACGTTTAGCGCCCATCTGCGTCCGACAGGTGGACAGATTTGGCGGAGAAAGCGTTATGGTTTGGGGAACCATCTCATACAACCAGAAATCTGACTTGGTGATCGTTCCAGGAACCTGACAGCCCAACGTTACATCAACCACGTGTTAGAGCTTCACCTTCTCCCGATTATTGACCAACAGACACAGATTTTCAACGGGACAACGCCCGGCCTCATACTGCACGTGCAACAATGAACTTTCTGCAGAATTCCAACGTCAATGTCTTGCCATGACCCTCTAAATCACCAGACCTCAACCCTATTGAACACCTGTGGGATACTCTGGATCGACGCGTACGTCAACGTCAGCCGCCGCCACAGACGCTGCAACAGCTCGCCGTTGCACTGCAGGAGGAGTGGGAGCCATTCCCCAGGAAAGAATCCGGCGTCTTATCCGTTCTTGTCCAAGGAGATGCCGTGCAGTGATTGCAGCGCGTGGTGCTCATACGAGATACTGAGACAGACGCCCCCCTGGTGACAAACTGGTGTCTGTGAGATGACTTTTGAAATGACAATTTTAAACATGCCCATCTGGGTTATTATTCTGCCAAATTTCAGACTTCTGTCTTAAATAATAAAAATGCCGTGTCGTCCTAAAACTTCAGATCAAAATCTCTAAAATACAGGGGTTGCGTTTCTTTTTTGACAGAGTTTATATTCCTGAAACCACACATGATGAATACATGAAGTTGTATAGAGACTGATATTTTAATATATGTGATCAAAGATATCATTGGAATGTATATATTATAAATTCCCTTATTCTTTCTATGATTCTCTCCCCATGTATATTGTTAAAATATTGAACTATCCTTTGCAACGAATTTACGATTACATATCGAATATAGAAGAAAATCTCAATTATGTTCTGATTACATTTCAAACAAGTACAATTTGCTGACCACCATATTCGTCCTCACACCAAGTATATTTCGTTTGATTTCATTTCGGATCTTTGTATTAATGACAAGATCAATCTTTCAAAAACGATGAGCAAGTCAGGGACGTATCGTATAACGTGTATGTATGAGTCAATAACGTAGGATATTTAAATCAATTCTTAAACGTTCGATGCTCCATTGAAGTAATAGAGGAATATGTCAGGTCTTTGCACAGCTGCCACACTTTTGTTACCTGTGAGTTACATGATGCTTAAGAATCCAAATACATGTCACTGCCGCGTCGTATATTACGACGGCCGCTATGCTGAGATGCTTTGTAAGTCGGGCGACAAATGGTAATCAATATTCAACGCCGCAACAAATACATACTGGGGCATAGAATAGAAGGCATGCCATGTGATTTGTGTGCAAAATATGGAAATGGTATTACAACATAGTAGACCTGCTTACAATAACAGTTCACTCATAACCTGCATTGACAACCAATAACACATATTCGATAACGATTTAATAAATGGTATAAACACACTCGTTACAGAATAGTCCACATATCAATGAGTGAGTTTAGTTTTACGCTACAATATCACAGCTATATGGCGGCACATATCACGGAAACTTTGCCTGTGAATAATTTGCAGTTGAGTACTGTGGCAGATGTAACTGAGGGAAGAAAGTATCGAACCGTTCATAAACTGACAGAGACATGCTGGAGATTAACAAACTGCCATGTAACACAATTTATGCAATTTATATGAATTAAAGATAGAGTTCAAAAACTCAACAACCCACGACTATACAAGGCCATATATAGAATGAGAGTCAGTGAGAAAGTATTCCTCATTCCTTTGAATAGAAGGAGTTGTATAGAGTAGAAGGTTGTTTGGCGGGTTTGTTGTTTAACACCGCACCCAGCAGTATTCCAGCTATATAACGGGGATCTATAAATAATCGAGTCTGGAAGAGACAATCCAGTGATCAACATCATGAGCATGGATCAGAGTAGAAGGAAACCACACCTGACTTTTGCTATAATACTTCTTTCTTCTATTCGTTTAACGTTTTGAAGATTAGACCTGGGGGAGCATTCATTTTTCTAAATTTCTAAAATAGTATTTATTTATTTTTATTATATTTCCAATCGTCCGAAATCAAACTGACCATCGCTGTCTGTAACCCTGTAAGATAATAGCGTTTCATACCTTCCATTTTTCTGTATATCACCACGGCTGCGAACATGGATTGGACGTCACAAAATGTATTCATGCTAGAAATAAAACCCGTTAAGACCCAACGCTTCAATCACAGGCCTACATTACATTCTAAGATATATGGAATATAAACTGTATTTTTTCAATTAGGAGCGTAGTGTCAGTGTAGGTTCTAACGCTGTTTTTAGGAAATGAGTCGGGCATGTCATGTCATACAAGTCGAGAGGCATATATACAGGTATGAGGATATGTTTTCACAGTTGACTAGATTAGGGTATGGGGGTGCAAACAGTGAAAAGGTCCTAACAGGTGAAGCCTACAGTGTAAGCAAAGCGATATTAATAAAAAAGAACATGCCAAACAATATACAGAAACAAATAATGACATCAACGACCATTATAAGTCGTTCACTGGCCTCGAGGGGGACATGTGCTGATGTTTGTTTATGTTCCCTGAACCCGAATAGTTTGAGTTGATTTCCTTTACAGTCAGGTGGTTTGAAAATGTTCTACAATGTTCATATGTACAAGTCTTTGATCTTATGAAAAAGGTTCTCTCGAATGTACATAGCATTTTACTTGAATGCGTTGACTATTAGCAGAGATTTATGAGTGTGGACAGGGTTTTGTCGCTTCTATTCCTGGTTCAAATTAGATGACTCCAGAAGATGCATGGACTTTCCCCTTTAAATAAAAACGATCGATGTCATCATGAATCAATCAATAAAATCAAATTAGACATTTATATAGCGCTACATATCCAGAGTCCTGCTCATGTCCGTTTAGCTTAGTCGAATGCTCGTTTGAAGAGGATGGTTTTGAGACAAGATCGGAAACGGTTGATATTTTCCGATTTTCTGACATTTTCAGGTAATCCATTCCAGGGGTACAGCACCCGCTCTGCTAAATGTTCTGTCCACGTATGTTGTGGTTCGGACAGATGGAACATCTAAGCTTTGCTGACTAGCTGATCTGAGTGACCTTCCAGGCTTGTGAAGGTTGACTAGTTCCTGGAGATCGAATGGAGCAAGCCCATTAATGGACTTGTAAACAAACACAAGAAGTTTGAATACAACTCTGTCTTTTACAGGGAGCCAGTGCAAGTCCTTCAAGACTGGTGTTATGTGCACATACATATGTGAGAGTGTTATGAACCTGGAAGCTGTGTTTTGAACACGCTGTAACTTGTCCATGTACTTCTGCTGTATTCCATAGTGTAGACTGTTGCAGTAGTCTGGACGTGATGCCACAAATACATGGGTTAGGCATTTTACTGATGGTGTGTCCATGTACCTGCTAATCTGTCTGATGTTCCTTAGGTGGAAATATGCAGATTTGCAGATGTTACTGACGTGATTTTCCATGCTTAATGTTGAGTCAAAGATGAGATCTAGATTTCGAGCATGGCTTTCTGGTTGAACAAACGTGTGTCCAATTTGAACTCCAGGGACCTTGAACTTTGATTTTGTCTGTTTGGAGCTGATGATGAGAATCTCAGTTTTGTCATCGTTCAATTTCAGAAAATTACTGAAGAAATACACCAGAGTTCAAGTTTCAATCTTCTTAACGTTCGACATCATTCATTAGTTCAACATATAAGCTCTCAGAAGAGGATGTTATTAAACATACTGCTACGAGAGTGTGTTTTGGGGTGGTTTTTTTGTAATTTGTAATATCACATTGATTAAGTGATAGTTATTATTGGTCACAATGTTTAAAGTTTTGAGTTTGGGTTGTGGCTCACATCTCGCATCATATATGTTCAATGGCAATAGTATTTTTAGCGGTACCCCTTTTGAGATAGCGCTTCAGAATTACCTGCCCTTGGAAATCTTTTGTTTTGACTTCCGTCTTTCGTCATGTCGCTTGTTCGAGAAAATCCGGTAACGTTCTGAGAGAATAATGATGGAGACTAGCTTTGCTAGAATGCTCGAGAACTGTGTAAGAGCTATAGAAAGGCTGGTTGTTGAGTTGTGCGGCATGGGACTTTCACATGACTGAATTTATATACGTCTGTCTGCCATCATTAAGCTTATCAACGTTTCAAGACCGAACGTGCTTGTCTATTCAGCTGCTGTCATTGAAAACAACCTTCAATCAGTATATCTGTTCTCACTGTAAATGTCAAGACTCTGGTGAGTTAATATTTTATATTTGTGACCCAATATTATAGATTTGTGACTCAATTGCATTGTACTAGAAATCTGTATTGCCATTCATTGTAGCTTGCTCATTGTTCAATATATTATTGAATATTTTAGACTTGTCTGTGTTCTATTTTTCTGGTTCAAGGGGGACTCTTAAACTTTTTGTCACGGCCAATTATTAACCGTAACAATACACGTGGAAAAAGGTCCCAGCAACACTTATGACTTTTCACCACTACATAGACATTTGTATCTTTTTCATAATTATGCTTGTTGTATGATTATTTTGATCAGACATTCATTTTAGATATTCCAAGGCGAGCATCACGTGCAGTACATGTGCCCGTCATTAAGCCAATGTCAAGTTTCCGTAAACTGTTCTTACAGCTCGATAACTTGGAAAATCAATTGATTTCAATGTTAATGACACGGTTTGTCATTCTAATATTTAGCCGCTGAATTTCTGTTAATATGAAAAACAATGTTTCATCTATTTGTTTTCTAATGCATACTGAGGACATAATTGATCAAGTTCAACCCATTGTTTTTTTAACTGTGGGTGTGCTTGTAAAATTGTCGACTCTCAGTGGTATAATACAGCAAAATATTTTCATTTTCTTGAGTTACGTTTGCACATATCACTTGTAATTGTTTTTAAATAGATACATGTATGTACTTTTTTTTCACATCATGTTGTCGAATAAAGTGTCTGAATCTGCAAAACAGCGTGAAAAAGTTCCATACCAATATTATTGAGAAATGTTGATGATTTTAATATCCACGGTGAATTCAATTATCTGTTTAAAAAAATACACAAATATACTGCTTAATACAATGAATTTCTTGACGAAACTGAATATATAAAAATACACAGTATGTTATTACATTACCATGCATAAAAGTACATACATTACCATAAAATGATATTTGAAGGGTGATTTGTCCCAATGAAACCTGTCCTGAGCACTGTAGTTTATAATATAAAGGCTTGAAGCCAATATCAGAGTATAGATTTACTATATATTGATCATTTTGTGCATGATAACCCTGGTGATATTAGACTAGAAGAACTTTGATACATGTCAATAATCATAATTTGATATCAGCAACTGTTCAACCGGATAGCAGTTAACTAGTTTGATTAAATGCTGTCTCTTTTCGCTTTACTTTATTGTATTTTACAGACGTGCATACAAACATATACTGAACAGCAAAAGAAACGCAAGTCTGGCTTTTTGTCAAGTTTTTTCATAGAAGACAAGCAAAATCATGTCTAATCATTTATTCTATAGAAAACACTGTCAATGTATCAGCTGAAAGTTGCTGTTGACATTGAATTGCAATAAGTTCAAATTGATCACAGTCCGTCAAATGTAGATACCCCTGAACGCGAAAAGTGACAGTCTCTTTAGTAGCACGTATCGCCACCTTGAGCTTGCACACAGGCCGTACCACATGGCCTCATTGAGTTCACTAGAGTCTGAAAGAATGCCTGAGGCAATTGGTTCCGCTCAAACACCAATCTCTATTCCAATTGTGGAAGTGTGAGTGGCTGTCTACCTGCCCCAATCCTCAGTCCAATTTCGTCCCAGAATGTTCAATGGGAGCCATATCCGGGAAAGAGACGGCCTTGGAAATTTTTTAATGTTGTTCTGAGCGAGATAAGCCATTGACACCCTTGCTGTGTGAGGGCTGCAAAAGTCGCTGGCGTTGCTGACGTGCCAAAATTGGCCCCACATATGGCCTTCGGCAGTGGATTCCAGCAGCCCGAAGACGACGCCTAATCGTATTGCTGGACACTGCTCCCCTTGACCCAAGAACTATGTTACTGTTACTGTTGCTGCTTGAGTTCGGTTCCTTAGATGAGTGACCAGGATGAGCCGATCTTGCGTATGAGAGGTCACTCGTTGCCGTCCGGTACGGTGACGATCGGCAGCAACCCCGGGCTGCTGATGACGTTGAGCAAGTCGTGTTATGGTGGTAAGATGACAGCCCGATTGTCTAGCTACAGCGGTTGCAGAGCTACCTCCTTTCAACTTTCCAATGGCCATTCCCCTCTGCTCAGTCGTTAGTCTAGGCATCGTTTGTGTGGCGTGTACACCTCCTAGCGTCAATACTGAACAGTTTTTTGACATAAACCATTATAAATGATACCTCGGAGTGAAATGCATGCTTTCCATCCAGAACCGTCGATGCACATGCTACAATTATGGTTTTGCTGCACTGTTGGTGTGTTTGTGGGACTGGTTCGTATGGATCGTATTGCATGACATCATCTCACACAGCTAATTTACAAAAACATACCCTTCTCTCAATTTCTCAGTAAAGTCTCTTTATAATACTCAAGTGTAATACATTGCTCATATGTTATTCAGTGAGGGGAAGTGGTGTGATATATTACTGGAGTACCCTATAGACGCGGATAACTGTACTCAGGAAAGATCACCCTAGCTTCTAATTCCGTCTGTACATAAGGGGAGCCAACTCTTGCCTCTGATGGCACATGAAATCTTAAGTTACCAGCAATGTGTGTGTTGATCAGTATACCCTGTCTTGGCCCTGTCAGGAAGTTGGGTTCCTGGGAGTTGAATATCACCATCACCGTCCTTATTGCTATAATCATTGCTCTTCTCTTGAATTTGTACTGACACTTTATTTTCAACTGCCATAGTGAAAACGTTGCAGTGATTTGTTTTGATTCGTGGACTTAGTTTCAGAATACAGTTCTTAATTTGCATCATATTTCTCTTGTTCCTTTACGGACTTTTCAGTTCCACTTGGGAATCAACACTATACAGAAGCAGTAAAATATTCCTCCTGTTGATATACTTTTGTCTCATTCTTTATGAAGTAAATATAACATCAGCTTTTGAACATTACTATTATGTTTCATAATCAAACTGAAACTCATACACAATGAATTTTGAAACTGAAGCAAAGATAAATATTCTTTGGACCCCATCTGTACAGAACTATCTAACAGAAATCGTAATAAAAGCACGGTATCATAATATTATTAAACATCTTTATTTGACATTGATTCTGAAACGCACAAAAAGTATGCTTATGATGGCATTTAATTCATTTTCAGACTTAAAATAAACTTAGAAGGGCTGGTCGGGCGATGGGAAACACAGAAAATATAATTGATGCCAATACATGTATCTCTGTGTTCACCACGAGTATTAACAACTATGGATCAAGGAATGAAGATATCATCAAAGGATCTATACTGACTGAGATTATTTCGACAGTCAACTGTCAAAGGTATTGTTCGGGTACTGCCAAAGGTATTGTACAATTATCAAGCCACATATCAAGCATGATACCTTTCCGTTAACGCTTTCCATATTTTATACTTGATTTCGTCCGTTACTCTAGTTGCTGATATTTTGGATCCCTTCATAAAATCTAAAGCGGAGGGCGCCTGTTCGAACCAATTTGTAATTCCGTCTACGTTATATTGTTTGCATTTACAGGCGATACATATGATGCCAGTGATGAATGCATCTTCAATGTTGATATATTTGAAATACTTGGCATTAAGAACAACGCATCTGCCCAGATCCATTGACATCACATACGTATTTCCTGATGCATAACGGGGGTACAGTTTGAAAGGATAGTCAGATTCCGAAATAGCCCATTTACCTACCCGATATACACCACTGGACAAGTATATATGCCCAAGTACCGAGTTTGAAGGTTGAAGTTTCTTCAGCAACCGAACCAGAATATCAACATCCGTGAATGTGTCCTCATCCGCCTTCAACACGAATTGTGTTGAAGGGTAATTTGTTAAAACGTAATTCAATCCCATTAGCACTTTCAACGTTAGATTTCGATAATCATCAACAAAGTTCCCTTGTAAAATATCACCATGTGCAACACTCTCCTTATGAAGAATAGCCTGTTCTTTTTCTGATCGTGTACGCCCAAACAGAAATATCAGCTTTGCATTCAAAGGGACATTGCTTCCAGGCCACTTTCCTCCATGGGTGACACTGCCGTATGTCTGTCTGATTGCTGTTCTCAGATGCCTTGCAACCGATAAAACCATTATAATGAGGTAAGGATTTTCGCTTTCAAATCGGTCAGGCATTATATCATATGAATAGGAATACTTCGTCAATATCTTCTTTCTCGCAATAACAAAATCTATCCAAGTGATAGGGGGCATGTAGTCCTGTTCTACTGATTGATAGCTGAAAGCATGTATCCTTCTCTCTTCATGTCCTCTTCTTCTAAAAATCTTTAAGGTCTGTTCTGCACAAAGTGGTTTACTACCGTTCTTGCTCTTTATCCACTGTCTTAATGCATCAATGTCCTGTGTAGCATTTTCCTCAGAGATGTTAAGTGAATGTAATATTTGACGTTTTGCAAGTGTACTTCCTCGGAATTGGCGTATGGGAGATAACAGGTAACAAACTATTACAATAGTTGCAGCTATGATACGGTATTTCCGATTCTGCAGTCTTCTCCAATATCTGGAAAAAGAAAACGAATGTATTTATGAAACATGCATATTTAAAGGAGCTATACAGCCCTCACAGAGCAGCTTTTTAATGGAACGCTTGATGTACATGGTACATGCCGGTCCCGACGTATAGTATTGTACCAAATGGTGTCGAAGATTTCCGCCGAAATACAGACCAGCGACAGTCAAAGCTGATGGTACTAAGGTTGATAAACGCCACAACACATGTCCTAACTCACAGGGGGTAGCCTAGTGGTTAATGCGTTCGCCCGTCACGCCGACGACCCGGGTACGATTCCTAACATGGTTACAAGATGTAAAGCCTATTTCTGGCAGAGATATTGCTGGGAAATTGTTAACAGTTGTTGAAAACCACTCAAAAACATCTGAATGAAAAATTTCCGACCTGTTAAACACTCGGCAAGATGGTGAAGTGTTTTCTACTGAATGGCGTTATTTATGATACCTGCACGGTGGGCATGAACGTAATCACTATGAAAGACAAACTGTAGACCAGCATCGTGCTGAAACAGCACGATTGACGCCAGTACGGGGTCTCTGTAGCACTGCCCAGTGACCTTCCACTGACAATATGTACTGACGTAATGTGTCTCTCTTCTACAAGTCTACCAGAAAAATAGTTCTCATAGTATTTTTATGTGAACAAGTACATAACCAAATCAAAAAAAACTTTTGATACAATCGGCACAAACGGATGGTACAAAATTCATTTATCGTTTTCGCATATTCCAGCCACAGTTCAAATCCAAAACTTCTGCAAAAAAGGTTTTAAAAAAAGAGAGGTTAGTTGTTAAACATTCGCGCTTTCGAATAGAGTTGCAAAATGAATGGTGTCTGACAGAAGCAGTAATACATAGCATTACGGTGATTTGTGACGTCACCCAGCCTTCTGCTAACTCGTCATATCTCGTGTGACCTACAACAATATCAGTTTATCAACCAAAGAACATTTATCCACACTCCAAAACTAGAATGCGGTGACATGGACGTACGTGAATTCTACTGAAGCACGAGTAACCTATTATAATTAAGCACAATCAGAAAATAAGTCCGTCATAATTTGACCTTATGTCATCACCATGGAGAAGCCAATCATGGAGAATATGTTTGTGTGTTTAACCCCTCACCCATCAATGTTATAGTTGCAAAACAGCTGTAAATAATCAGTTCTGGGCCAGACATGATATTGAGATGATATACGATGACAGAGCATGTCTTCATGACTCACTATCAAATATCTATGATACCAATTGTTCGCCAAGAGGGGAGCGTATCCTGCCTCACCAGTGACGACCGTCATAAACATATGCGAAGCTGGTTAATTGTTCTCCTGAGTAATTCTGGAAGGTATGGTACAAATCAAAACATTTTTGTGACTATAGTATCAAATGTTGAAATGTTCATCACATATCTACCATTTATGAAGGCTTTTATTACTGAGGCTTTGAATGTTATACATTTGCTCAAAAAACGTCTGAGAGTCTGACGCTCTTTGAAATCATGTTAAAAGGAGCATGCTCTGTTGTACCTCAACAGTTGTGACGTGTAAACGCGAAATGATGGATAAATGTTGGAATATTGCTCAGCATGTCACACAGCCTCGTGAAGAGATTTTAGTCAGTCTTTATGCATACATCTAAATACAAAACACATGAGGCGGTCTCACTGGTCTCAAGAAATCCTATGGAGACCGGTATTGGAAAATGACATAGGGCACATTTTCAGTTTGCAAAGAAATCCGGGTCTTCGTCCCAGCGGTTGTTTGTAAGACAAAACCAAAGTGAAAAGCCTGTCACCTGCTGTTGTTGATTGGCGCAGAGTGTTTGTGCGTATGTTCTTAAAGTAAATGTTTCTTCCAGCATCCAACATAGGCAACACGAGAACGCCTCAGCACCTCGAGCAACATTACCAGGCTGCGTAATCCCAACAATATCCGAGTGTGCCATATAGAAATCAAACATTGATAAAACGTTTCCAACAAGCAGGAAATTGTGAGGGGGCTGTCACCTTACCTGCTAAATATCTTGCTAGACATCTTGAAATATGTCTAATGCAAGTTGATGTAGTCCTAAATAAGCTACTTCTGGCCTGCACGTGTCGAACGCAGACACCAACGGATATGGCTTTGCAACAACCCACACTAGTAAATGTTTCTTCAAGCATCCAGCAAACACGAGAACGCCTCAGCACCTCGAGCAACATTACCACGCTACTTAATCCAAACAATATCTGAGTGTGCTCAGGGGAAAGATATTTTAACCATAATTATTTCTTTGTCATATAAAAATCAAACATTGATATGATATTGCCAACAATCAGGAAATTGTGAGGGGGCTGTCATCTTACCTGCTAGACATCTTGTAATACAGTTGTTGTAATCCTAATGAAGCTCCTAGTCTGCAAGTGTCGAACGAAGGCACCAGCTGTTAGCGGCGTTGTGAAAAATCACAATAGCAACTCATTTAGTGAGCTGTGTTCGATCCTGTCACGTGCATCATAAACTCTGTCAAAAAAGAAACGCAACCCCTGTCCTCAGATATGAAAAATTCGTTTGAATGAAGTTATTGCTTCCAAACTAAATGTTATTCGAATGTATTGAAATTATACACGTAATTAATGAAGATTACCATCCAAACAACTGCATTTGTACGCATAAGTGTATTTTATTGCTTATTCCGTCACAACGCATGAAATGACCCTCATGGTGACTTCGCACAAAAAAAACACATGCAAATCATGAAAATGGCAGTTAATGTAGGGGTGTATAAAAGCCCATGTGCTTTCGTATTATATTCATTCATTTGTCGCATGAAAAGCTGTGTGAAAAATGCCACGATTGAGTGCTGCCGACCGAAATATCGCCATTGGTCGTGTTCAAGCCGGAGAAAGTTTTGGAACTGTTGCACGGCACCTAAATGTTCACAAAACAACGATATCCCGACTTTGGAGCCGCTACAACAACTTCAATTTGACCAACGATCGCCCGAGAAGTGGAAGGCCAAGAATCACGACCCCCCTTCAAGATCGGTACATCCGGGTCCATCACCTGCGTAATCGGCATGCCCTACCAACCGTGACTGCCACACAAATACCAGGTTTGAGGAGAGTGTCAGCTCAAACGATTAGGAACCGTCTGAAAGAAGCGGGTTTACGTGCCTGTAGACCAGTTGTTGGACCTGTACTACGCCCCTACATCGACGCCGACGACTCAGGTGGTGCAACAACGTAAGGATATGGACTTTACAAAACTGGAGGCGCATCTGGTTTCTGATGAATCCCGTTTTCTTTTGCAACATCACGACGGAAGAAAACGTGTGTATAGGAGACGTCATGAACGTTTTGCGCCCATCTGCGTCCGACAGGGGACAGATTTGGCGGAGAAAGCGTTATGGTTTGGGGATCCATCTCATACAACCAGAAATCAGACTTGGTGATCGTTGAAGGGAACCTGACAGCCCAACGTTACATCAACCACGTATTACAGCCTCACCTTCTCCCGATTATTGACCAACAGACACAGATTTTTCAACCAGACAACGCCCGGCCTCATACTGCACGTGCAACAATGAACTTTCTGCAGAATTCCAACGTCAATGTCTTGCCATAGCCCTCTAAATCACCAGACCTCAACCCTATTGAACACCTGTGGATACTCTGGGTCGACGCGTACGTCAACGTCAGCCGCCGCCACAGACGCTGCAACAGCTCGGCGTTGCACTGCAGGAGGAGTGGAGAGCCATTCCCCCAGGAAAGAATCCGGCGTCTTATCCGTTCTTGTCCAAGGAGATGCCGTGCAGTGATTGCAGCTCGTGGTGCTCATACGAGATACTGAGAAAGACGCCCCCCTGGTGACAAACTGGTGTCTGTGAGATGACTTTTGAAATGACAATTTTAAACATGCCCATCTTGGTTATTATTCTGCCAAATTTCAGACTTCTGTCTTAAATAATAAAAATGCTGTGTCGTCTTAAAACTTCAGATCAAAATCTCTAAAATACAGGGGTTGCGTTTCTTTTTTGACAGAGTTTATATTGATATTATAATGTAACATATTGCCGTTATGCCCAGTGAAGTCCGTTTCTGCGGATAAATGAGACTGGTTATTCTCCGTTATTGACGTTTTATGTTTAAGTTATAGTTTCCATCACTTTAAATTTTCTCATTCACAGATTTGTCCTGTTTATAAACTGCAATGGGCAACATTCCTCAGTTATCCCCCCTTTTCCACTTCGCCAATAGATGGCGCGACTTCAGGGATGTTCCCGGAAGACCACAATATGCCAGCCAGTGTCATCTACAAAGAAGCCCGAGACCAGTGTCACGTCAAACTCATCGACAATCACACACTACAGGATATAACTGCTCAAAGTGGATTTAAAACCAAACAAAGTCTAGAAGTCTGAGGAAAGTACACATAAAAGCCAGATGCTGTCGTTTAACATAGAATATTGATCTTCAGTAACCCATGCTTGTCGTAAGAGGCGACTAACGGGATCGGGTGGTCAGACAGACTTGGTTAACACATGTCATCGGTTCCCAATCGATGCTCATGCTGTTGACCACTGGATTGTCTGGTCTAGGCTCGATTATTTACAGACCACCGCCACATAGCTGGAATATTGCTGAATGCGGTGTAAAACTCAACTCACTCACACAGAGGACCTGCATGTGTATAATACATCTGCAAGCAGCCTTTAGTATGCCAAAGAACGAAACATAGGCCAGATTAAAACAAAGCAGTGGTGGGTGTTGTGTAAAGGGGTTGATAGTCACTCGTAATACGACGTGGTGGTCGTTATTTATGTGTCGCAATTCAAATATAGCATCAACAAGAGGAAACGAGACTGGGTTTCCTGGAAATGCACAGAGAAGGACTGCAATTCAACAGCGTCAACGGTGTATGACCTTTTCTACTCATCGATGATGGCGACGACAAGAGAATCCTTGGATTTGCCACATGTGATAACTTGCATCATCTTTGCGAGGCCGACACCATCTATGGAGATGGATCGTTCTACTTCACACCAACCATATTCCATCAGCCCTACACGATCCTTGCCTTGGTTGACGGGAACATGTTTCCAGGTCGACACTTCTTCTTCTTGCGAGACAAAAAAGAGGAAACCTACACGAGGATGTTGAGGCTGTTGACAAACCTCTGCCACCAGAGGTCTTCAATTGAATCCACAAAAGATCCAGGTATATTAATCTTTTGTATTAACATGATGTTTATCAAAATTATAAATAGTAAATTTAAAATTTTGACAGTTAACCATTGCCTTGTAGAAATTGTATTTGTATGTTACACAACCCATGGTATGTGTTATAGATGGTCTATGAAACCGCCTCCAGGAACGCCGCCGCTGTCGTCTTCCCGCGAGCCGAACGGAAGGGCTGCTTCTTTCACTACACTCAGTGTGTCTGGAGGAGAACCCAGCAGCAGCAACTGCAGAAGGCCTTCCATGACAATGAGGAGATCCGTAGTTTGTCAGGCGATGTGCTGTCTTGCCCTTCGTGCCAGTTCAGGAGGTATGTACATTGCTTGTTTTTGTTTTATTATAATGTTTCAGTTATAATTCAATAATTATAATTTGAATGAGTAACAATATTGAATATGCTAAATGATATACATTTCATCGATAAATACCGTCATATTTGCCATATCAATCATTATAACAATTCATCCTTTATTCTAAGGTTGAGGACCTGTGGTTGGACACCATTGAAAACATGCCTGAAGACCAACGCTGCCAAGACCTAGCGGACTTCATCACCAGGTTCTGGGTGGAAGGGGATCTCCACAGATCGCAGTGGGACCGCCATGAGGATGATCACGTAACCACCTGTTGGCATTCCCGCCTTAAACGCACCATCGGCAAGGCTCACCGCAACATTTTTTAAATCATCACGTTCTTGTCCAGGGAACAGGCCAATACTGAACACAAGTTGGTACAATATGCCGGAGGCCAAAGGCAACCCATGAAAAAGAACAAAATACAGAGACCTGGAACGTCGACTTCAAGAACTCAGACACCATCTCCAAAATGGAATGTTAACTGTAAGCAAATTTGATGATTCAGCGTCTCATCTTTTACATCTTTAATAAATATTAATAATAATATGGACTTGTATCAATGTGTATATCTTATGTACTACTATGTATTTTATTTATGTTTCATATTTTAATGTATATATAAAAAGTGTATTGATGCAAATGTGAAAGGACATGGCTACAAACATACATATTTATGATGCAAATGTGAAAGGACATGGCTACAAACATACATATTTATACCAAGTTTCTTCCTTCTCATGTTAGTTGGAGAAGGAAACAGAATTATATACACTTCTTTTAAATACTCCTCCAGCAAGTTTCATGTCCGAAACACAAGCTGTTATAACACCCTCAGAGTCAGGCACCTAATCCCCAGCACACAAAGCGATAAGATGCCTGACTCTCAGGGTGAGGGTTCGAATCCCGGAAGGGACTCAACAAAAGTACTAGAATCTGTACTTTACAAAGAATGTGTAATCCCAAATATAACATTTGACCACTTTCTAAATGGCATTGTGTAATGAAAGTGAAATACTAGTTTTTATAAATAACTGGAGAACAGGACGTTTTTATAACAGTTGTTGTTGAATTAGTGTTTGCAAATACCTGGAGAGCATGATGTTATTTATTACTATCGTTGAAGATATATAGTATTTATAAAATACAGTATAAACAAAGTGAATAAGTGGAGAACAGGATGCTTTATTACAATCGTGGGAGATGTTTGAAGTACAGGATGTTCTATAACGGTTTTAGTCCTATGACTTTTTCTCCACTATTCTTCCATGACTTTCTTTTCCGATCACCGTCACAACACAGTTGTTATATCACAAGTGTTCGATCCGACTTGGCTCGGGCTCTCAAAAGCTCCTTAAAGTTTCACAGAAGTCGCCATCCTTCAACTGACACCAGGTGGCCATCTTCGACCCAGGTACCCAGAACTAAACGAAAGGCTTACAAAGAGAGAACTCCCATCTTCAAGCAGGAAGAAAGACTATGATACAGTATGGGGATACAGTTTGTCATCTTGTTGGACTTTGAATGCATGCATGTAGCTTCATTGTGTATGAACCATCATTGTGTACATTTATGTATGTTATTTACATCATTCACTACCTTTTTACATGTCGGAACTATCAAAATTTAAGAACAACGGTGTATTTTTATATTCAAGGATACGATGTGAAAACTACCTTATACGGTAACGGCGCATTGGATAACTCAAAAAATTGTGACATTCTCAACTCATTACACCAGTTCATTTCTAAAAGTAAGCGCTTCCAGAGATTATCACCTCTACATATACATGTACATGTATATTCAATGCAAGACAAGATTTATATAACTTGATTTTCTGCGGCAGCTCATTTCGTTGCTAGGCACAACCAACACCATAACCAAATATTTATTATTCAATCATTTTTCCGAGTGTAATTTTGTCTCAGTATTATTCTTTTCTTGTCGGACTATTTCACTTATGTATCCAACTATATTGGAACCGTCTACTGGAGCGGCGTTTATATAAGCCACTAGGCTTGTTCGCCTATCCAGGTTTCTGCATTGACGGAATAAAAATAATGTTTAAACCATTTACATGTACATTTTTATATGTAAGCAGTTGCGTAGTGCTGAATGCATTTCTGCATTTGAAGAAGAAAATAGTTGTCGAACAATGCTGATTTTGACCGTAATAATATTGGAACTTTGCATAGTTTCTAACATCAAGACAGTGACACTCTATTGTTCACCAATCAGTGAGCCAAGCCGGCTCTCCAGCTGCTTGACAATGGACGTAAGCCAGCTAACCTACAGCAGAGACCAGCTTCTGTGTATTCACAAGCTCTAATCAAAAAGACAATGGCTTGACCCTGAGTTATTTCATCACATCAGAGTATTGGGCATAAGTAATACAAAGCCTGTGAGGAGAGGGAAACGAGGTGGCTGTAAAAAGCAAAGACCAATCAAGATTCAGACTGGAGTGTGTGGTACCAACCCAATGGAACAATGCAAATCTCAATGCAATGTTGAGAATCTGATCTTTGTCTCAACTGAGACAAAAACTAACAATGTTAAAGTGTGCTTATGGAATGCCCAATCAGTCAAAAACAAGACAATTGAAATTAGTGACTACATTCCTGATTGTGATATTGACATTCTATTTCCTTCGGAAACATGGTTGTCAGTGAGTGGGGATGAAGCTAAATGTTCTGAAATGACACCAACTGGGTACAAAATGCATCAGGTACCAAGAATGAACAGAAGAGGCGGAGGGGTGGCATGTATATATAAACAGGACTTGCATGTTGGACTCTTTAAACTCTCAGGTGACTTTTCTACATTTGAACACATGTCAGTTGTAATTACTTGCGGGAAAAAACTATAAAAGCAGTTTGCATTTACAGACCTCCACCCTCAAAGAGCAATAACCTATCCAATTCGTCTTTTTCACCAGAAATTGCCACATTGTGTTCAACTCTTGATGTCAAACGAGGATCCTGTCTCATAATTGGAGATTTCAATGTCCATCATAACTCAATGGATAATCCGCTGACCAAACGCATTTCAAGGACACTTGCAACGCATGATCTGAAACAGTATGTTGCGGAGGCTACACATCGATTAGGTCATGTTATTGACTGGGTTATTGCAAAAGATGACGGTTTGATCCACGGAATACAAGTGGAAGACAGGCAGATGTCTGATCATTTCACGGTGATGTTTTATCTAAATTTTGATAGACCAGTACCTGAAAAGAAAACAGTTCTGGTTCGTAACATCAAAAAGATTGACATTCAGAAATTCAAAGAAGATCTTCTAGAATCTGCTCTTTTTAAAGAAATTACGGAAGACGTGGATGAGCTACTCGACATGTTCAATTCCTCACTATCTGAGGTTTTAGACAGACATGCTCCAGTCAAGCTTAAACAGGTCCGACCTCAAGATTCTTCTCCCTGGTACACGTCTGTTGTGCTATCGGCTAAGAGAGGTAGACGCATTGCTGAGCGTCGTTGGAGAAAATCACGTTTGGAAATTCACCGTCAAATATACAAACTTGCTCGAAATGACGTCAACAAATGCATACGGAAAGCCAGATCTGATTACTTCAATGCAGAAATCACATCTAATGCTGATAGTCCTAAACGCCTGTTTTGCACCCTCAATAAACTCCTTGGGAAGAATTCTGACGTAGTTCTGCCACAGGGAGACGATGTTGCTCTTGCAAATGATTTCCAAAATTACTTCTCTGAAAAAATCACAAGACTTTCGTCATAAGTTGGGTAGTCTCTGCGATGATGTCTCTTATAAAGAGTTCCAAGGACAACGCTTAAAATCTTTCACACATGTGTCTGAAAATGACATTACTACTGAAAGTACTAGACACCATTCTGCCTGTTATCACCAGGATTGTCAACCTCAGTCTCTCATCTGGAATAGTGCCCAAGTGCTTTAAACAGGAAGTAATTAAACCTTTGATAAAGAAGCCATCATTGGAACCCGAAAACCTCAGCAGTTACCGACCAGTTTCTAATCTTTCGTTTCTTTCTAAAGTCCTTGAAAAAGTTGTCAAAAGTCAGATGCTAGGGCATTTACAGAACTTCGATCTGATTGATAAGTATCAATCTGCCTACAGGACTGCACATAGCACCGAAACAGCTCTAAATGGTGTTCTGGACAACATCAAGATGTCCGTAGATGACGGAAATATTGCCCTGCTCGTTCTTTTAGACCTCTCAGCTGCCTTTGATACTATTGACCATGCAACATTGTTATCAAGGCTACAGATCGAATATGGACTAAACGGCACAGTCCTAAAATGGTTTTCATCATATCTAGAAGATCGTGTACAGTCTGTTCAAATTAACAGGGCACTGTCAGACAGACATGTCCTTGAATGTGGAGTGCCACAAGGCTCAGTTTTAGGACCAATACTGTACACTATGTACACCAAACCTCTGGGACAACTGATCTCTGATCATTGCATTGGGCGGCACTTTTATGCTGATGACTCCCAATTGGAGTGGATAGTGGATAGCTTTAAGCCAAGTCCAGACAGTCAGCAGAAGGCCAAGGATAACATGGAGTCGTGTCTCAATGATGTCAAGTCATGGATGACAAACAACAAACTGGTCTTAAACGATAGTAAAACAGAAGCCATCATTATTGCCCCACGTCAAAGACAGCAGAAGTGTCAGCTTTCTTCCATCTCCATTGGACAATCCTCAATCCCTTTCTCTCCCTCTGTAAGAAATCTTGGTGTTTATTTGGACTCAAATTTGTCTATGAAAAGTCATATCAACCACCTATGCAAAATATGTCACTTCCATCTCCGAAATATTGGTTCCATACGCAACATCTTAACCATGGAAGCAACGGCCACCCTCGTTCGATCTCTAGTTCTATCACGCTTGGACTACTGTAATAGTTTACTAATTGGTATCTCTGATGAACAATTACAGCGCCTCCAGAAAAATGCGAGGCTGCTCGCATCGTCACAAGGACAAAGCTATGCTCTCATATTACGCCAGCTCTCAATTCTCTTCACTGGCTCCGGATCCGCGAGAGAATTGAATTTAAACTGCTCTCCCTTGTTTATCAGTCTGTTAATAGCATTGGTCCAGCATACCTCCATGATTTGATAACACTGTACAAACCTGAAAGATCTCTAGTTGTTATATATACTCTGCAAAAAGAAACGCACAGGTGATAATGAAATTTAAAATTAACTTTATTTTATTTCTATGCAAACAAAACCCGGTTACTTTAACCAAACATAATGTATACTTGTTCATATCCATTATATCGCTCAAACACACCATTTCATGAAATATTGTTGTTTGATGATGGTTTTGAAAATATCATGAAATTTTCACGTGTAAATGACACTTCGAACGATATGCACGTGAAAGTTGCTTCACCTATGCACCAGTGTGTAGGGTATATGAGGAAGGCAGTTTAACGTGTTCAATTCACTTTCAACGCCAGTTTACTGACGAATTCAACATGCCACGACTTAGCGAAGCTGACCGGAACATCGCCATCGGACGTCTTGAGGCTGGCGAATCTCAGTCATCAGTTGCAAGACACTTCAACGCATCACACAACAATTTCCCGTTTATGGAGGCGCTACAATCAACTGGGCTCGACCCGCGACCGACCTCGGAGTGGTAGACCACGGGTAACCAATGCTGCACAGGACCGCTACATCCGGGTGTTCCATTTACGTAACCGGGCCGTCCCAGCAACACAAACAGCAGAGAACGTCCCAGGTCTTCGCCGCGTCTCCGCCCAGACCATCAGAAATCGCCTCAGACAGCACGGGATACGCCCTCGACGACCTCACGTAGGATGCACACTACGACCTCATCATCGCCTGGCACGTGTTCGATGGTGCAGGAACGTCCAGAGATGGAATTGGAGACATTGGCAGCGAATTTGGTTCAGCGACGAATCTCGTTTCCAACTTCAAAGACACGATGGTAGGACGAGGGTCTATAGACGGAGAAACGAACGTTACGCCCGTAATTGTGTAGTTGAAGCGGACAGATTTGAGGGGAAGTGTGATGGTATGGGGCCATTTCTTACAACGGGAGAAGTGACTTGGTGCACGTCCGTGGTAACCTGACTGCAATTCGTTACAGGGATGAAATTCTGCAACGTCATCTTTTACCTGTCATCAACCCTCAACGTCACGTTTTCCAACAGGACAACGCCAGACCGCACGTGGCTCGCATCACGATGGACTACCTGACGAATCAGAACATCACAGTTCTTCCCTGGCCTTCAAAATCCCCCGATTTGAACCCAATAGAGCATTTGTGGGACCAGCTTGGGAAACGCGTTCGACGTCGTCAGCCTCAACCCCAAACGTTGCAACAACTGTCTCAAGCCTTGCAGGAGGAATGGAGGAGGATCCCCCAAGCACGGATTCAAAGACTGATCATGTCCATGGACAGGAGGTGCCAAGCTGTGTTGCAAGCTCGAGGTGGTCACAACAGGTACTGACCTCCACGCCATCTGTACGCCCGGTGCAATGGTTTCAGAGACAAATGATAGCTGCATGTTGTAAAGCTGACTCTTGACAACATCCATGTGAAATTTTACGTTCGTGCGATCATTAGTTAAAGTTTTATTTGGAAACAAAATAAAGTGTTTACATTCCTGAGTTTTCACCTGTGCGTTTCTTTTTTTGCAGAGTATATTTTTCATATTGTTATGAGAGTGTGTTTTTGGTAATTTGTAATTTGTAACATCACATTGATTAAGTGATAGTTATTATGGGTCACAATGTTTAAAGTTTTGAGTGTGGGTTTTGGCTCGCATCTCGCATCATTTATGTTCAATAGTAATAGTATTTGTAGCGGCACGCCTTTTTGATAGCGCTTCAGGGGTGAGTTTTATATTTGTGACCCAATATTTTAGATTTGTGACTCAATTGCATTGTACTAGAAATCTGTATTGTCATTCATTGTAGTTTGCTCATTGTTTATTCAATATGTTATTGAATATTTTAGACTTGTCTGTGTTCCATTTTCCTGGTTCAAAGGCAAGTTTTTATCCGTAACAAAATGACAGACGGACCGATAACTTGTGACATGTTGAGAAGGAGGATAAGAGCCTCGCTTTACTTCAATTTGAGACTTTATAAAGAGGCTTTTAGGTACATATAACTCTATTCAATATATTTAAATGTAGTTCTGGATATATGTCAGGTTTAAGTTGTTTTCGACGGACCGATCAGAGACTAAGCACATTTGACTGAGTGGCTATGCTGGGAATGGAGAGGGAAAAAGGCTTCACTTTAACGGTGTACGGAACTTTGCCCACAGGAACTCTGTCCACCACAATTTGTACATTGAAGGAATTTGCCCACAGTATTTTTCGCTGCTCTCACTTGGTTATCATCGCTACTGTGACTTTGTTCACTTTTACTGATCATATTTTCAAAATAAACATCCATGGTTAATGAACCCTTACAACTAAGCCCTCTTCTTTAGGAACATTCCCAAGTTATTTACCATCTCTGCTTTGTTTTGTAAATTTCCATCTGGTAATGCTTTGTAAATCTGAAGTTAATGCTACCTATACTTTATCCAGCTTTGGGGAAGTGCAAAAACTATACATCCTGAGCAAAGTATTAAGGTGCGTGAGTAGTAAAGTGAGTATTAATTGTAATTGGAAAAAGAAATACAAAGCAGCAGAGAAGCTTTGTTGAAGTGCAATTAATGTTTCATCTCTTTTAAAACTAGATATCCTGAGCAGTGTGAGTATTAAGGTGTGTGAGTATTAAAGTGAGTATTACCTTTAACGGACCAGTTTTCTTTACATGGGGCATTACAAAATGACATTTAGGTAGATATAATACTAATCTATGGTTTCAAGTTGCTTTTGACGACCCGTGTCAAATCGGAGACGGAACACTTTTGAACGAGGACTATGTTGGGAATGGAGAAGGAAAAGGGCTTCACATTAACAGACCAGTTACTTCTACATGTGGCATTTTGTAACATTGCAAAGTAATGCTTGGGTAGATAAAACACCAATGTATGGATTTAGACACACTTCAAGATACATGTTTGAGGTTTATGTTGTTTTTGACGGCCCGGGCCAAGCCGGACCGAACAATTGTGACGGAGATAATGTTGAGAGTGTGGGAAAAAGATCGTATCATTTACCAGGGGGATGCTTTAAATACAATGAACAGTGAGGAGATATATAGATATCACCAGTTTAAATGTTTTTATATTACAAAGTGAGAGGTTTACATTCACTTTTGTCTGTCGGTTTAGTAATACAAGTAACTGGTTAATGTATGAATATGTATGTTTATAGCTCGATATGTGTAAAAGTGCTTTACGCGGCGAATGTTTGTAGTTAAATCTTCAGTGTTTTTTGGGCGGGGGGGATAGGTCTCGATAAAATGAAGCAATAGTGACCACATGGTGTGAAATCTATAACGTTTGTCTCCCATTTTATATTCGTTTGTGCTGAGACTCCTAACATTTACATACCCAGTCATATTCAGAGGATGTTATGTAAGGGCAAACGTCTTCTGATAATTAAATCAGTTTCTCATTCTGGCTCTGATGGACACGTGGGACATTAACTTTAGGATCAATGCTGTGTCTTGCTTTCAGCATATTTTGCAGCGATTACAATATTATATACAATCTCACTTACTACGCTTTTCATCAGATGTTTTATATTACATGTTACAATGAATTACGGATTTGCTCGTAAGCTTAGCACAATTGACAAATACTCTATTCTTACCCTAGAATTACTAATGTAAACGAAGGGACAAAAGATACGCTGGCATCTAATGGTCTCATCCAATGAAAACATATGACAAAGTATGTCAACAGATATCATTGTATTTCACAGACAAAACAGTTAACATCAGGTTGACCAACTTTAACAAGCACATTATGATACTGTAAGAAATAGTGAGCATTCTTGTAACAGGTATTGGATAGTCTATAATTCGATCTCATTCCATTTCATGTTAGCATTACACAAATCAGTTAAAAGTCACATTCCGTCATCACTAGCGAGTGTGTCCACCTCTAGCAAGTATGCAGTTCCTGACACGACGTCGTACAGACGTTATCAGTCTCCTCACAATGGCCGGAGTGATGTGACGCCACTCTTCTTGCTGTGCCTGCGTCAACGGCTGTCTGTCATGTGGACGTTGCTGACGTTGCCGAATCCGTCTCCCAAGATCGTCCCAGAGGTGTTCTATGGGATTCATGTCAGGGGATTTGGTTGGCCCAGGAAAAACTTGCATGTTGTTGACATTGAAAATGTCTCTAGTAGCACGTGAAGTATGTGGAGTGGCGTTATCCTGTTGGAACAGCGTTCTTGGGTTATTCTGCAGGAATGGAAGCACGACTGGTGTGAAGACTTGGTTGATATAGCGGCCAGCGTTGAGGGTACCATTTATAACCACCATGTCGGTCTTAGTGTCGCCACAAATACCACCCCAGATCATCACAAAACCGCCGCCATTAGGATACACTTCTTGGATGCAGCATCGGTAAACTCGCACTCAGCCGTCAGCGCTGTACATGTAAAACTGGAACCTGCTTCCATCCGAAACAGCACTCTGTCCCAATGTCGTCTTTGTCAGCGTTGCACAATGCAGGCCCACCTCAACCTGCTGAGTCAATGTTGCCGGGTCATTTTCCTAAAAGGGTCGGTAAGCTCTCAAACCAAAATGGCGGAGACGTCGGGCTACGGTCCTCCCGCTGACGCGGTGTTGTAAAGCATCTCGTGCTGATGACGTCACAGTGAGGAACCTGTTACGAAGGTGCAGCATACGAAGATGTCGGTCTTCGTTGGCCGTGGTCACCCGTGGTTTTCCACTTCGTGGTCTGTCTGATGTCCGATCAGTATCTCTGAGCCGTTTCACCAGCCGTTTTGTGGCAACCCAAGATTTGTGAAACGCTACCCTGACTTTCCATTATCTGCAACATCCCTATCGCTCTCTCTCAGACATCAAACGTGGCATTCTTGTTGGTGAAATCTAAACGATTCTATGCTAAGAAAGGATTCAGGGCATGATTTATACCTGATCTTAGCTCAGAATTTTCCTTATGCATTTTCTCAAAAGAAACAACCCATATTTCACAGAAAAGTCGCAATGCAGATTCACCACGAGGCCAAAGACATGACTTTTGCATTTGGGAGAATCCCAGATAGCATTCAGACGTTGGCCCAACGTCCGAATGCTATCTGGGATGTTTTTATAATGTATCTGACCATGGTTTTAGGTGTGGATTACAACGTTTATAAAACCAGCATTTCCTTTGCCTCTGAGTTTAAATTAAAATTGTACATACTGTAAATGCCCAAATAATTGCGCATCAATTTTTCCCTTTCCTGGCGGCCATTATGCCATAGCCGTCTTACACGTGTAATAGTCTCTACATGCGGTACGCCAATCATCAACACCCTCTCCTCCACGTATTTCCTCCTGCAGTAACAGACGCTCATTAATTGTATGCTACTCTTCCCGATGTCACGGCCATAGAGCTGACACAAAATGACCGAAGCCATCATAAAGTAATTAAAATCCTATAAAAAACAATACAACGGCGATGCATAAACTCATGCATAAACTCACCGGAAGTCATGCCGAATTTGTTTAATGTGAATTTACACAAAACGTTCAATGACAAGAACACAATGTCAAAACATGTTGAAACAAAAGGTCATATATGTATATATGATGGGTCTGACTGATCACATCACTCTTATTTTCCTGCAAGATCACATCTGAAAAGACTTCATCAGATAATTTGAAATTGATATCTGTTACGACCTCCAATTTTAGGTTAACATGGGTCTTCCGTTTGGTCCAAAGTTTGTTCTCTCCGAAATGCACGTGTCACCGGTTGCACACAAGTGACTAACGCGACTCGCACCCGTGTGCAACGCGTGTCACACGGGTCTCACACGCGTGGCCAACGGGTTCAACATGAGTGACCAACGCGACTCTCATGGGTTGCGTCACGCGTTGCACACGCGTATATGGGGCAATGAACTTTTAAGCAGTAGAGTATGTAATGGTGCCCAGTACATACTGAAGTTAATATAACGGAGCAGAGTGCATACTGAAGTCTATATCAGGGGGTCCGGTTCATTAGATTATGATTGATATGTGAATATGTTTTATGCTTTTATTCCAATTTGTCAAAGTTTGAACATCGAGAACAGCATCTGCGTGTCAAGTGGGCATGTATTTGTACCAGCACTGACACTACTTTTATGATACCTAGCCCGAGTTATATATAGTTACACTCAGATCGTTCTGTAGCCTGTAACTAATGAAGCGGAGGTTTTGATGGCATGCAGGCGTGTCACAAACACCTCAGTGATATATTGTGTAAACACGAAATGATTAAATTTTAATAACTGTTGGAATATTGCTTGACAGGAAGAGAAAGTTGACTATTCCAAAATTGAAATCATTCCTTTTCAGATACAGTCTTGTGATTTGTTAATCTCTCAAGGTCTAAATGAGAGGAATGTTCTAAATGTTGGAATATTGCTCAGCATGTCACACAGCCTCGTGAAGAGATTTTAGTCAGTCTTTATGCATACATCTAAATACGAAACACATGAGGCGGTCTCACTGGTCTCAAGAAATCCTATGGAGACCAGTATTGGAAATTGACATAGGGCACATTTTGCAATATGCAAAGAAATCTGGGTCTTCATCCTAGCAGTTGTTTGTAAGACAAAACCAGTGAAAAGCCTGTCACCTGCTGTTGTTGATTGGCGCAGAGTGTTTGTGCGTATGTTCTTAAAGTAAATGTTTCTTCCAGCATCCAACATAGGCAACACGAGAACGCCTCAGCACCTCGAGCAACATTACCAGGCTGCGTAATCCCAACAATATCCGAGTGTGCCATATAGAAATCAAACATTGATAAAACGTTTCCAACAAGCAGGAAATTGTGAGGGGGCTGTCACCTTACCTGCTAAATATCTTGCTAGACATCTTGAAATATGTCTAATGTATGTTGATGTAGTCCTAAATAAGCTACTTCTGGCCTGCACGTGTCGAACGCAGACACCAACGGTTATGGCTTTGCATCAACCCACACTACCATATCACTCACACCGGCTGTGAACAATATTGAATTTCTCGGTAACATTAGGAAGGTGTATCAATGGGATATAGCAAAAATGTATTACATTTGCTTCGTCTGTGTGGAATATCAAAAACGAGAAACGAGGGGGATGGAATGAGTTGCGTTCGATTCGGTTACTGGATTACTGACTGTAAAATGTCGTAGTATCCAATATAAACTGAACGCCAAAAGAAATGTTACACCTCTGAACATTAGAATATCCTAAAATGTTATATGGATAGAAGACTTTGGTTTGGTATGTTTTAACAACCAATCATGTAACTCTATTGAGTCAAAACATCAGACTGAGGAATTCATTGATAATTAAGATATCGACATGTTTGTTTAGGTGGGGTCCATTGTCCTATTTTCAATCATGTAAACATTCAAATCAAAAGTGTAAAAAACAGTTAAAAATGGGTCCAAATGATATTGTTTATGATGATAATGCATGCACATTCACAAAGAGTGATAAAGTTGGGTTTTGGATATGAAAGAATGGTTGTTTACCGTAAAAAGGGACCCAATGCTGAAATTGGATTTTTGTCTCTTTAAAACACATTCCAACCACTTGAGGTTTAATTTTTGGATCATCATGACTTTCGACTGTTTTAGGAAGAGTCGTCAAACGAGAAAAGACTCATTTTTTCCCTTAGATACTGTAAAGTTTTGCCTATTTCTGTCCTTGTATAAGGAAGCATAACGCCACAACGTACCCATTGTAACTTCACCTTGCATGAAATGCACGTGAAAACTGTTGGAAACGGGTATATAAAGCCCCTAGATTGATCATTTCACACACCATACATTCATTACAATGCCGAGATGAACAGCAGAAGAGTGGGAGAGGGCCATTGGAATGCTGCAGACTGGGTCGACTGATCCGGAAGTTGCTGCTGCATTCGGGTGTCATCGCCTCACCATTCTAAGGCTGCGTCAGCGATTCCAGAATACTGGCACAACTACAGACAGACCCAGAAGCGGGAGGCCACCAGTTACAACCACTTCCCGATCAGTCGACCCAGTCTGCAGCATTCCAATGGCCCTCTCCCGCTCTTCTGCTGTTAATCTCGGCATTGTAGTGAATGTATGGTGTGAAATGATCAATCTAGGGGCCTTATATACCCGTTTCCAACAGTTTTCACGTGCATTTCATGCAAGGTGAAGTTACAATGGATACGTTGTGGCGTTATGCTTCCTTATACAAGGACAGAAATAGGCAAAATTTTACAGTATCTAAGGGAAAAAATGAGTGTTTTCTCGTTTGACGACTCTTCCTAAAACAGTCGAAAGTCATGATGATCCAAAAATTAAACCTCAAGTGGTTGGAATGTGTTTTAAAGAGACAAAAATCCAATTTCAGCATTGGGTCCCTTTTTACGGTAAACAACCATTCTTTCATATCCAAAACCCAACTTTATCACTCTTTGTGAATGTGCATGCATTATCATCATAAACAATATCATTTGGACCCATTTTTAACTGTTTTTCACACTTTTGATTTGAATTTTTACATGATTGAAAATAGGACAATGGACCCCACCTAAACAAACATGTCGATATCTTAATTATCAATGAATTCCTCAGTCTGATGTTTTGACTCAATAGAGTTACATGATTGGTTGTTAAAACATACCAAACCAAAGTCTTCTATCCATATAACATTTTAGGATATTCTAATGTTCAGAGGTGTAACATTTCTTTTGGCGTTCAGTTTATATAATAACATTCCGGTTTTTCTACAGACAGCGTCGCAAGACAAAAGGAATACTGTGAAGTGCCGGGCCACGAGCAACACTGAGAGTGGCGGATGCTACCATTAGGGCAGGGCTTGCTGACCAGGGCCTTGAATTTCGAAGCTCTGTTAGCGCTAACATAGTCGTAAGTTAATGTTAATATATGGCACTTACGGCTATCTTAGCGCTAAGAGAGCTTCGAAAATCTAGGCCCTGTTTCCTCGGACACCTGGTGTTATCCACCAACTTTCACTGACAACAAAGTTATGCCTTTTCCGCCCAATAGTTATTCTCTGACGTTTTGTGTTTAAGTCTTTCTATTAGTTTAAAATTTCTTATTCACAGATTCGTCCTGTTTATAATCGGCAATGGTAATATTCCATCAGATGCATTCCTGGCCAACTCGTGTTATTGCGGGACAAGCGGAATAGGACTCCGGAAGGATTTCATATTGGCGCATGAACATCAGAACTACTCTATTCCTGTCTGATTCCAATGGGTTTAAGAATCACAAATGGGATTTGTTTTATTGAATATATAATCTTCAGCTGCGTTAAATCCCAAACCCCAAAACAGTCAAAAATGACTTCAAAATATTTCTCAAACTGGACGGTCTTGTAACCTTGCTGCGATATCTCTGGTGGAATGTTAAACCGCTGAAAAAAATGAATGACCCAAAAAAGTCAGACGAAAATACCCCCAGGGATTTGAAATATAAGTCCAATGTTAAAGATTAAATTTGCTCAGTTAAATATAGACATAACATTATTTAACATATGGTATATTTTGGATGACACTTTCTTAGTAAAGTACAGATTCTAGTACTTTTGGGGGATTGAGTCCAATCCGGGATTCGAACCCACACCCTCAGAGTCAGGAACCTAATCGCCAGAACAATCATAATATTATTGTTTTAAAACTCGTAAAAATGTATAATCATATTTCCTAAAAATGTTGGAAAGCGGGAGTACAATCTCCAAAACAAGACGGTAACATCATCATAAATACACTCAGTTGGATCCATGAGAGCTGTTATGTGAACAAAAGCACGTGCGAGTATTTGAATCTCTCGCCGTCCATGGCATTATCCTAGCTAAACACTACACATGATGCAACACAGTTCTGTTAGCTACGTTTTGTACATTCAAAATGACGACATATATTTTTCACGATTTTTAAACAATGACATAATGCCATTAACGATTTAAGTACTCAGGAATATATTTATCAAAGCACTGCAATCATTGCGCGCGTTCCGATTGGTCTGTCGTATTTTAGCACATAACAAGCATCGAAAGGTTGACAAATCTCCTAAGAGGTAACCGAAAGGGGCGAGTGGGACAAATGCATTAGATGGTGCGAGGCGGACAAGGGTACGTAACTCTAGGAATATTTCCCGTAAATCCGCACTGTGCCAGCCAGTGTCATCTACAAAGAAGCCTGAGACTAGCGTCACTTCAGGACTCATCCACAAACACACACGAGAACTGCTCAGTGTGGGTTTAAAGGCACACTCGTTCTCTAGAAGTACAAAAGTAATAAACGCCAGATGAAGTCTTTCAGCAAGTGGAGTTCCCGATAGGTTTCTCACCCACAGAGGAACTCCATACGTAAACTAGCTGCAAGCAGTCTTTAGAATGCCGAGGAACGAAACATAGGCCAGATTAAAACAAAGCAGTGGTATATGTTGTGTACAAGGATTGATGGTGACTACCGGTAATATATTGATCATGCTCGGGGTCCAGTGCATACTAAGGGAACGTTCATGATTGAGCGCTAGGGGGTTGATGATGATTTTAAGGGGGGGTCGCCCATTTTGTTCATGGGAGCCAGGTGGGGGTGAGCAATTTTGTACACACCTACTAGGGGGGTTGGGGTGGGGTCAGCAATTTTGTGCATAAAAATATGTTTAAAACTATCCTTAGAAATTATGAGAAGGGGAGGAGGGGTCATTGAATATGTACGTGACATGCAGCGGGGGTTATGGTTACTTATTTTGTACATGGACTTTAGATACCTATATATAACGGGTTCCGATGCATACCCACGTCTCTATAACGGGGTCCGATGCATACTGACCTCTATATAACGGGGTCCAAAACATATTGAAGTCTATATAACGGGGTTCAGTGAATACTGAAGTCAATATAACCGAGAGCAATACATACTGAATTCTATTTAACCGAGTGCAGTGCATACTGAAGTCTATATAACCGAGTGCAGTACATACTGAAGTCTATATAACCGAGTCCATTACATACTGAAGTATATATGACCGAGTACAGTGCATACTGAAGTTTATATAACCAAGTGCAGTCAATACTGAAGTCTATATAACCCAGTGCAGTACATACTGACGTATATATGACCGAGTACAGTGCATTCTTAAGTCTATATAACCGAGTGCAGTCAATACTGAAGTCTATATAACCGAGTGTAGTACATACTGAAGTCTATATAACCGAGTCCAGTACATACTGACGTATATATGACCGAGTACAGCGCATACTGAAGTTTATATAACCAAGTGCAGCCACTGCTGAAGTCTATATAACCGAGTGCAGTGCAAACTGAAGTCTATATAACCCAGTGCAGTGCATACTGAAGTCTATATAACCGAGTACAGTGCATACTGAAGTTTATATAACCGAGTACAGTGCATACTGAAGTTTATATAACCGAGTACAGTGCATACTGAGTGCTCGGTTGCTGTAAACTACTCGAAAGGTTTTGAGGTAGAAAGTGGAGAATGATTTGTAAAGACGCAGATACTTCATAATGTAGATTAGATTATGATTAATATGTTCTTTTTTTGCCGCTCTTATTCAAACATGTCAAAGACTGTAGCCCATAACTAATGAAGCGGAGGTTTTGGTGGCATGCACCCGTTGACTATTCGAAGGTTTTAATCATTCCTTTTTGTCATACAACCTTATGAGTGAGTTTAGTTTTACGCCGCGCTCATGAATATTCCAGCTATATGGCGGCGGACTGTAAATAATCGAGTCTGGACTAGACAATCCAGTTATCAACAGCATGAGCATCGATCTACGCAATTGGAAACCGATGACATGTGTCAACCAAGTCAGCGAGTCTGACCACCCGATCCCTTTAGTCGCCTCTTACGACAAGCATGGGTTACTGAAGATCAATATTCCAACCCGGATCTTCATGGGTCTACAGCCTTATGAAGTGTTTTTGGTAACTCTGATTCTTTATGCATACATCTGAATACGAAACACATGAGGGGGTCTCACTGGTTTAAAGAAATCCTATGGAGACCAGTATTGGAAAATGACATACGGCACATTTTTCAATGTGCAAAGAAATCCTGGTCTTCATCCCAGCAGTTGTTTGTGAGACAAAACCAGTGTGAAAGGCCTGTCACCTACTGTTGTTGATTGGCGCAGAGTGTTTGTGGGTATTTTCGTAAATTAAGTGTTTCTTCCAGCATCCAACAAAGGCAACACGAGAACGCCTCAGCACCTCGAGCAACATTCCCACTCTAGGAAAGATATTTTTTATCATAAATATTTCTTTGCCATATAGAAATCAAACATTGATATAACATTTCCAACAAGCAGGAACTTGTGAGAGGACTGTCATCTTATCTGTTAAACATCTTGAAATATGTATTCAGATATCTAATGCAAGTTGATGTAGTTCGGCCTGCAAGTTGATGGAGTATGGCCTGCAAGTTGATGTCGTCCGGCCTGCTAGTTGAGGGAGTATGGCCTGAAAGTTGATGTCGTCCGGCCTGCTAGTTTCGAAGGCAGATACCAACTGTTACGGCCTTGCAATAATATGACAAATGACATAGCATTTAATAGCACCATTGTTGTGAGCAATATTGAATTTCCCGGCAACATTAGGAAGGTGGATCAATGGGATATAAGAAAAATAAAGTACATTTGTTTCGTCTGTGTGGAATATTGAAAACGAGAAACGAAAGAGGAGGATAGCATGAGTTGTGTTCGATCCGGTTAGTTATTGTGCTTTCAAGTAAATGTAAAATTTCGTAGTATCCAATATATTGATGTAAGTACAAAATACTGATTTTTCTACAGACGCTAGACAAAAGGAACGTTATGCAGTGCCGAGGGCCACTAGAGCAGGGCTTTTAATTCCTCAGTTATCCCCCTTTACCACTTGGCCAATAGATGGTGCGACGCGGGCAACGGGGCGTAACTCCATGAATGTTTCCCGTCAATGTCATCGACAAAGAAGCCTGAGACTAGTGTCACGTCAGGACTCATCCACGATCACACAGGACAGGATATAACTGCTCAAAGTGGATTTAAAACTCATCCTCTAGAAATCTTAGGAAAGTACGATAAAAGCCAGATGAAGTCGTTTAGTACGTGCAGTTTCTGAGCAGTTCCTGAAACGTTTCTCACCCACAGAGGAACTGCATGTGTAAACTATCTTTAGTATGCCGAGGAACGAAACATAGGCCAGATTAAAACAAAAGGATTGATGGTGACCACGAGTAATACATTGATCCTGACCATTTCGCTTCAACAAAGCAAAAAAAAACGTTCTTTGCCGGGTGGCTCTCGAGGACAAACAACTGCTCTGTACTCAAGCGTAACCATTTGAGCTGTTATATTAGGGGTACATGTAATTAGATGTCACGTGACCGGAAACTAGCGACATGTGCATGTCAATATGACGTTTATGTGAATGATATAAACCAATATCATACACTTATTTCCATCATGCACTTATCAGAAGTATTTTAGGCTCAAAACATTTTGATAGTCCCTCGTTACTGCTCAAAGTGGATTGAAAACCACACTCTACCTCTGGAGAGAACAAATTAAAGCCAGATGAAGTTTTTACCGCACAACAAAATGAAATTTGACTTTGTTTTTGTTTTCTTAACGGAGACTTGTCAGAGCTCATCAAAATGTTTAACCATTTGCCTTGAAAATATTTATCTTAACATTGAATCGTGGACGATTTGGACCACGGTTTTATTGTTTTGCTGGGTGTAAATTGTGAAAGAGGGGTCATCTTTCGAAAACTTCTTTTTGTTAAAACGAGTTTCCATTTGATTAAAATATACAATAAAAAATTGAAATTCCCATGTCAAATTGTTTCTTAACCACTTTACCCGCACAATTGAGAAACTAATACAATTACTGTTACGAGAGTGTGTTTTTTGTAATTTGTAAATATTAAATCATTAATTAGGTTATAGTTATAATGGGTAACAATGTTTCATGTTTTGATTGCTGGTTTTGGCTCGCATCTCGCATCATATATGTATGTTCAATGGCAATAGTATTTTTTAGCGGTACGCCTATTTAAGTTGCCTCCCTTGGCTTATTTTATTTTCACTCCCGGCCTAATATTCTGAGTGGATAGTGATGCTGCCCATCTTTACTAGAATGCTCGAGAACTGTGTAAGAGCAATATAAAGGCTGGTTGTTGCGTTGTGCGGCGCGACTATTGTACATTGTACTTGATATCTGTATTGTGATTCATTGTAGCTTGCTCATTGTTTGCTCAATATATCATTGAATATTTTAGACTTGTTTGTGTTCTATTTTGCTGGTTCAAAGGGGACTCTTAAACCTTTTATCACGGCAATATTTTAACCGTAACATTACATACATTCAATATTATATGATGTCAATGGATTATTATACCGGAAACAATTAGACAGAATGATGTTGTAACAACTTAAAGTTAACTATGTAATTCATTTCTTACTGGTACAGATTTTAACAACATCAGTTCGGTGGGGCAGCCGAGCTGTTCAAGCGTTTGCTCGTCACCCCGATGACGAATATGATTCTCATCATGGATACAATGTGAGAAGTCCATGTCTAGTGTTTCCTGCCTTGATACTAATAGACTATTGGTGAAAGTCTCATTGAACTATACTCGCTCGCTCACATACCCACCCAAATACTCTCACTCACTCACTCACTCACTCGCTCACATACCCACCCAAATACTCTCACTAATATAACGTCGTCATATGAGCGAAATATTCTCAAGCACGACGTTAAACCCAATTTCACCTCACCTCACTCACTCACTCACTCCATTAAAAACTTTGGCTGATGAAGGTATAAAAAAACGGAAGGTGCTTCCAAGGAAACCCTAGCCTTTCCTTGTGCGCTATTCACGTTTTGCACCTGTTGTCGTATATTCAGAGACTCATAATGCAATATCGACCATATGTACCGTCAACTTATTGACTGTTTTAACGTATACTCAAGACACTAGTTATCATTATAGAGACTTCAGTATATACTTGACCCAGGTATATAGACTTCAGTATATACTGGACCAAGGTATATAGACTTCAGCATGCACTGGACCCCGTTATAGAGACTTCAGCATGCATTGGACCTCGGTATATAGACTTCAGTATATACTGGACCCCGGTATATCGACTTAAGTATGCACTTGACCCCGGTATATCGACTTCAGTATGTACTGGACCCCGGTATAGAGACTTCAGCATGCACTGGACCCCGGTATATAGACTTCAGTATATACTGGACCTCGTTATATAGACTTCAGTATGTACTGGACCCGGGTATACAGACTTCAGTATGCACTGGACCCCGGTATATACTGACTGACTAACTGAGTTTGGTTTTACGCCGCTTTAGCAATATTCCAGCAACATCACGGCGGGGGACACCAGAAATGGGCTTCACACATTGTGCCCATGTGGGGATTCGAACCCGGGTCTTCGCCGTGACGAGCCAACGCTTTAACCATCAGGCTACCCCACCGCCCCCCGGTATATACACTTCAGTATGTACTGAACCCCGGTATATAGACTTCAGTATGCACTGGACCCCGGTATATAGACTTCAGTATATACTGGACCCCGGTATATCGACTTAAGTATGCACTTGACCCCGGTATATCGACTTCAGTATGTACTGGACCCCGATATAGAGACTTCAGCATGCACTGGACCCCGGTATATAGACTTCAGTATATACTGGACCTCGTTATATAGACTTCAGTATGTACTGGACCCGGGTATACAGACTTCAGTATGCACTGGACCCCGGTATATACTGACTGACTGACTGAGTTTGGTTTTACGCCGCTTTAGCAATATTCCAGCAACATCACGGCGGGGGACACCAGAAATGGGCTTCACACATTGTGCCCATGTGGGGATTCGAACCCGGGTCTTCGCCGTGACGAGCCAACGCTTTAACCATCAGGCTACCCCACCGCCCCCCGGTATATACACTTCAGTATGTACTGAACCCCGGTATATAGACTTCAGTATGCACTGGACCCCGGTATATAGACTTCAGTATATACTGGACCCCGGTATATAGACTTCAGTATATACTGGACCTCAGTATATAGACTTCAGTATGTACTGGACCCCGATATAAAGACTTCAGCATGCACTGGACCCCGGTATATAGACTTCAGTATATACTTGACCTCGTTGTATAGACTTCAGTATGTACTGGACCCCGGTATATAGACTTCAGTATGTACTGGAACCCGGTTTATAGACTTCCGCATGCACTGGACCCCGGTATATAGACTTCAGTATGCACTGGAACCCGGTATATAGACTTCGTATATACTTGAGACTTAGACTTCAGTATGTACTGGACCCCGGTATATAGACTTCAGTATGTACTGGACCCTGGTATATAGACTTTAGCATGCACTGGACCCCGGTATATAGACTTCAGTATATACTTGACCTCGTTATATAGAATTCAGTATGTACTAGACCCCGGTATATAGACTTCAGTATGTACTGGACCCCGTTATATAGACTTCAGTATGCACTGAACCACGTTATACAGACTTCAGTATGTACTTGACCCCGTTATACAGACTTCAGTATGTACTGGACCCCGTTATATAGAATTCAGTATGCACTGAACCACGTTATACAGACTTCAGTATGCACCGAACCCCGTTATATAGACTTCAATATGTACTGGACCCCGGTATATAGACTTCAGCATGTACTAAACCCCATTATATAGACTTCAGTATGCACTGGACCCCGTTATATAGACTTCAGTATGCACTGGACCCCGTTATATAGACTTCAGTATGTACTGGACCCCGGTATATAGACTTCAGCATGCACTGGCCCCGTTATATAGACTTCAGCATGCACTGGCCCCCGGTATATAGACTTCAGCATGCACTGGACCCCGGTATATAGACTTCAGCATGCACTGGACCCCGGTATATAGACTTCAGTATGTACTGGACCCCGGTATATAGACTTCAGTATATACTGGACCCCGGTATATAGACTTCAGCATGCACTGGCCCCGGTATATAGACTTCAGCATGCACTGGACCCCGGTATATAGACTTCAGCATGCACTGGACCCCGTTATATAGACTTCAGTATGTACTGGACCCCGGTATATAGACTTCAGTATATACTGGACCCCGGTATATAGACTTCAGCATGCACTGGACCCCGGTATATAGACTTCAGCATGCACTGGACCCGGTATATAGACTTCAGCATGCACTGGACCCCGGTATATAGACTTCAGCATGCACTGGACCCCGGTATATAGACTTCAGTATGTACTGGACCCCGGTATATAGACTTCAGTATATACTGGACCCCGGTATATGGACTTCAGCATGCACTGGGTGTATAGACTTCAGCATGCACTGGACCCCGGTATATAGACTTCAGCATGCACTGGACCCCGGTATATAGACTTCAGTATGTACTGGACCCCGGTATATAGACTTCAGTATATACTGGACCCCGGTATATAGACTTCAGTATATACTGGACCCAGGTATATAGACTTCAGTATATATTGGACCCCAGTATATAGACTTCAGTATGCACTGGACCCCGGTATATAGACTTCAGCATGCACTGGACCCAGGTATATAGACTTCAGCATGCACTGGACCCCGGTATATAGACTTCAGTATGCACTGGACCCCGTTATACAGACTTCAGTATGTACTGGACCCCGTTATATAGAATTCAGTATGCACTGAACTACGTCATACAGACTTCAGTATGCACCGAACCCCGTAATATAGACTTCAGTATGTACTAGACCCCGGTATATGGACTTCAGTATGTACTAGACCCCATTATATAGACTTCAGTATGCACTGGACCACGGTACATAGACTTCAGTATGCACTGAAAATCGTTATATAGACTTCAGTATGCACTGGACCCCGGTATATAGACTTCAGTATATACTGGACCCCGGTATATAGACTTCAGTATGCACTGGACCCCGGTATATAGACTTCAGTATATACTGGACCCCGGTATATAGACT
Organism: Haliotis rubra; assembly: GCF_003918875.1. Lineage (NCBI taxonomy): Eukaryota > Metazoa > Mollusca > Gastropoda > Lepetellida > Haliotidae > Haliotis > Haliotis rubra. Next base: position 798,722 of record NW_025767061.1, on the reverse strand, counting down.
TCAGTATATACTGGACCCCGGTATATAGACTTCAGTATATACTGGACCCCGGTATATAGACTTCAGTATGTACTGGACCCAGGTATATAGACTTCAGTATGCACTGGACCCCGGTATATAGACTTCAGTATGCACCGAAAATCGTTATATAGACTTCAGTATGCACTGGACCCCGGTATATAGACTTCAGTATGCACCGAAAATCGTTATATAGACTTCAGTATGCACTGGACCCCGGTATATAGACTTCAGTATATACTGGACCCCGGTATATAGACTTCAGTATGCACTGGACCCCGGTATATAGACTTCAGTATATACTGGACCCCGGTATATAGACTTCAGTATATACTGGACCCCGGTATATAGACTTCAGTATGTACTGGACCCAGGTATATAGACTTCAGTATGCACTGGACCCCGGTATATAGACTTCAGTATATACTTGACCTCGTTGTATAGACTTCAGTATGTACTGGACCCCGGTATATAGACTTCAGTATGCACTGGACCCCGTTATACAGACTTCAGTATGTACCGGACCCCGTTATATAGAATTCAGTATGCACTGAACTACGTCATACAGACTTCAGTATGCACCGAACCTCGTAATATAGACTTCAGTATGTACTAGACCCCGGTATATAGACTTCAGTATGTACTAGACCCCAGTATATAGACTTCAGTATGCACTGGACCACGGTACATAGGCTTCAGTATGCACCGAACCTCGTAATATAGACTTCAGTATGCACTGGACCCCGGTATATAGACTTCAGTATATACTTGACCTCGTTGTATAGACTTCAGTATGTACTGGACCCCGGTATATAGACTTCAGTATGCACTGGACCCCGTTATACAGACTTCAGTATGTACCGGACCCCGTTATATAGAATTCAGTATGCACTGAACTACGTCATACAGACTTCAGTATGCACCGAACCTCGTAATATAGACTTCAGTATGTACTAGACCCCGGTATATAGACTTCAGTATGTACTAGACCCCAGTATATAGACTTCAGTATGCACTGGACCACGGTACATAGGCTTCAGTATGCACTGAACCCCGTTATATAGACTTCAGTATGCACTGGACCCCGGTATATAGACTTCAGTATATACTGGACCCCGCTGCATAGACTTCAGTATGCACTGGACCCCGGTATATAGACTTCAGTATGCACCGAAAACCGTTATATAGACTTCAGTATGCACTGGACCCCGGTATATAGACTTCAGTATATACTGGACCCCGGTATATAGACTTCAGTATATACTGGACCCCGGTATATAGACTTCAGCATGCACTGGACCCCGGTATATAGACTTCAGTATATACTGGATCTCGTTACATAGACTTCAGTATGTACTGGACCCCGGTATATAGACTTCTGTATGCACTGGACCCCGGTATATAGACTTCAGTAGGCACTGAACCCCGTTATATAGACTTCAGTATGCGCTGAACCACGTTATACAGACTTCAGTATGCACCGAACCCCGGTATATAGACTTCAGTATGTACTGGACCCCGTTGCATAGACTTCAGTATGTACTGCACTCGGTTATATAGACTTCAGTATGCACTGGACCAAGGTATATAGACTTCAGTATATACTGGATCTCGTTACATAGACTTCAGTATGTACTGGACCCCGGTATATAAACTTCTGTATGCACTGGACCCCGGTATTTAGACTTCAGTATGCACCGAACCCTGTTATATAGACTTCAGTATGCACTGGACCCCGGTATATAGACTTCAGTAGGCACTGAACCCGTTATATAGACTTCAGTATGCACTGAACCACGTTATACAGACTTCAGTATGCACCGAACCCCGGTATATAGACTTCAGTATGTACTGGACCCCGTTGCATAGACTTCAGTATGTACTGCACTCGGTTATATAGACTTCAGTATGCACTGAACTCCGTTATATAGACTTCAGTATGCACTGAACCCCGTTATATAGACTTCAGTATGCACTGAACGACGTTATACAGACTTCAGTATATACTGGATCTCGTTATATAGACTTCAGTATGTACTGGACCCCGGTATATAGACTTCAGTATGCACCGAACCCCGGTATATAGACTTCAGTATGTACTGGACCTCGTTGCATAGACTTCAGTATGTACTGGACCCCGTTGCATATGCTTCAGTATGTACTGGACCCCGTTATATTGACTTCAGTATGCTCTGGACCCCGGTATATAGACTTCAGTATGTACTGGACCCCGTTATATAGACTTCAGTATGCACTGGACTTCGGTATATAGACTTCATTATGCACTGGACCCCGCTATATACACTTCAGTATGCCCTGGACCCCGTTATATAGACTTCAGTATGCACTGAACCACGTTATACAGACTTCAGTATGCGCTGAACCACGTTATACAGACTTCAGTATGCACTGGACCCCGATATATAGACTTCAGTATGCACCGAAGTCCGTTATATAGACTTCAGTATGCACTGGACCCCGGTATATAGACTTCAGTATATACTGGACCCCGTTGCATAGACTTCAGTATGCACTGGACCCCGGTATATAGACTTCAGTATGTACTGGACCTCGTTGCATAGACTTCAGTATGTACTGGACCCCGTTGCATATGCTTCAGTATGTACTGGACCCCGTTATATAGACTTCAGTATGCACTGGACCCCGGTATATAGACTTCAGTATGTACTGGACCCCGTTATATAGACTTCAGTATGCACTGGACTTCGGTATATACACTTCAGTATGCCCTGGACCCCGTTCTGTATAATTCAATATGCACTGGACCCCATTATATAGACTTGAGCATGTACTGGACCCCGTTATATAGATTTCAGTGTGTGATTTAATCGTCAGTATGTGTTGTGTGTTTACGAAATGAGGAAGTTTTAATAAAGTATTTTTATTCCTATATAGAAATTAATATGGCAACACTCGTCATCAAGATGACAGGAGCTTTATTTACACTATTCTGTAAGTAAAAGCAAACAATATTTTTAAAAATATAAGTGTCACACTGACAGTCTGAGACAGTATTTGGATTTTGTGTACCATTTACAAGTATGGTATTTAAAGTTTTCTTGTAAAATATGTTCATGCAATTGTTTGAAAACAGAAAACATTTTATTCGAGCATATATGCCTTAACTAAGAATAGTTCCCCTTCTGTCAAGATGTTACACAATATGTCACTGAGAGGCTGGTGACACGCCTGCATGCAACCAGAACCTCCGCTTCATTAGTTACAGGCTACAGAACGGTCTGACTATAACTATATATAATTCGGGCTAGGTGTCATTAAAGTAGTGTCGGTGCTGGTAAAACTACATGCCCAGTTGAAACGCATGCAGATGCTGTTCTCGATGTTCCAGCTTTGGCAAATTGGAATAAAAACATCAAACACATTAACATATCAATCATAATCTAATCTACATTATGCAGTATATGCGTCTTGACAAATCATTCTCCACATTCTCCCACAAAACCTTTCGAGTGGTTTACAACAACCGAGAGACTGCAGTGTGCCGCTCGCTGTTTGCCGCGCTTTGGAATTTTTGTACAAATGACATGCTTGACTGAACCTTGACTGTACCCTGACTGTACTTTGACTGTACCTTGACTGCACATCACAAGTTGTGAAAAATAGACTCAAAATTAAAGAAAAGGGGAGTTGGGCGTTGGAAAGTTGAAGTCAGTCCTTTTGTCGGTCTGAAGCTTTATGGATAGAACTGAATATGAAACAAAGAGGGTGGTTTAACTGGTCTCTTTTATTCCCTGGTGCAGATGGGTAATTCAGTGGAAGGACATTGGCTATTTCAAATGCATCATATCATCGATTAAACTAAGCTAAAGTGAAATCATAGTTTTATACTTCGGTTAAAAACCTTTCAATTTTCAAGAGTCATGTGTTAGAAACGTCAGGCTCGTAATATACAGAATGTTATACTGGAGAACTTTTTAAAAATACCCAGTTTGCCGTAATATGATTTTTTAATTAACAGCATTCTTAAGTCAAATAATGATACTCAGTGAAGTCTATGTAATAGTGCACACTGACGTCTATAATATATAGGCATATATAGATATAATATAATGGCATCACACACATATTGAATCACTGTAAATGACGTGAAGTCTATATGATATCCTTTACTCAGAGAAATATTACCTATATGATTAAATACTATGTCCCAAACAATAATAAGTGTATTTATAAGTCCATTCGCTAAGTGAATGCTGATAACACTAACAATCTGGGCCCCGTTCCTCAAAGCGATTGTAACACTACAATAGTTGTAAATCACTACAATTCAATTGTAACTTTAACTTACAATCACTCCAAAGCAATTGTAAGTTACAATAGTTGTAAGTTACAATCAATGCCGTAAGTTGCTTATGACCGTCTGTAACTTCCTTACGATCGATTGCTGTGTATGAACAAGATGGCGGTGTAATTCATAAACAAAGGAGACAGAAATTTGGCCCTGAGAGGATATTTCGATACCGTTGTCGTGTTCTTGATGTTTACAGTGACGCTGTAATATTTTCAAGGTACAGAATGACGAGGGCTTCCATTCTGAAACTGGTAAGCATGCTAGAACCTGGGTTATCCTCGGACTCCCAGCGTTTACATGCACTATCCGTAGAAAGCAGGATTTTGATTACTTTGCGATATCTTGCTAAGGGTGGATTATTTTTCGTCTGCTTGAAAGGGGAAGCAACTCTCACGAACCGGAAGTAATGTAAACGCATTATATCTAACGATTGTAATTTACGATCGAAAGAATTACAATCGCGATACTTACAATTCCCTTACAATAGCTTTGAGGAACGACAATAAATTCTTATTTACGATAATTGTAAAGTTGATCGTAGGGCTTACAACTGTTTGTAGCTGCGATCGCTTGAGGAACAGGGCCCTGATTATTATTATTATCCAGGATAACTAAAGCTGCTTGGAAGGTTGAAAGTCACGTGAGTTATCCCACCGGGTACCCATTTTCTGCTGGGTGAACAGTGGCAATTTTGAACAAACTCACTTGCCATGCTCTACACGGACTACAAATACATTGTTCAATGATCACAAATTACAAATCTTAATTTTACCGTGGTAGTTGTTTTGAAAACTCGATTAATCTAAAGTTGCTAATTCTTATAAAGTCAGCAATTAGTGGTTAGATGCGTGACTTTGTAAATGTTGTATAACATGACAACCGAGAACTGCTCGTGCTATTGGCCACTTTTTGCCAAGTGAAGACTTCTGTATGTACTGGAGGCCATTATATAAACTTTTGGGACATAGGTTCTCGTAAGGCATTTAGAAGTTGGTATTCAAGTAAAAGGCAAATATTATGGATATCGTTTAAAAGCATCATAACCATGACGCCCTTGACATGTTCAGGGTCGTACCATGGGTGGACCTCGGAGGCATGGCGAAGACGCTAATAGGAGCAACGTGTCTTTTAAGATATGCTTTTGTGTCAAGGAAAGGCATCCACTGACAAGGTGTTGGAAAGTCTCCGTACATTCATTGCACAGTCGACATTTCATATTGATATTTTGTTTAAGAATCACATTTAGGCGATTGCGAGTGCGAAGTGACTGGTTCTGAGCAGCAAAAAAGAAAGCCCTCAGTTTCACATTTAAGACTAGCCGACTTCATCTTGGCGAAGGAGTCAGTTGGATTGCTATTCTCTTCCACATGTACACACTATGTACACACGGTGCAGTGGTTTTCCCAGAAAGCTTCTGCACAAATAACCGACTCTGGGCAGACTTGGTGAAGGACTTCACCTGGTTTACTCCCATCGCTGTACCGTCCAGCAGTAGATAGCTATCTTTTATTACGAACATAAAATGTTTTCTTCACATAGTCATAAACTTTATTAAAGAGGAAAATCCATCACCAAAACATTTCAGCCAAAAGTAATTCAGAGAAACAACGTTGACACAAACATGACACAAACATGATAACACATGTATCTACGATATGCATAGAGCATAGACATTATCTCCATTCAAATACTCCTGACCATTATATATATATCTGTCACACAACACAACAATTCACACACACACAAACACACACACACACACACACACAAATATATTACTACGCAAGACATCTTTACAACATTGAACCCCTACAGGTTGATTGTCAAAATTTCAGAAATATATGAAATTCAAGTTATCTAATACCCTTAGCTCTTCCATCACATAGGTCCATCCGGTTCAGAGTTGATGCCGGACACGGTCCACCGGACAGTACGTCAGATAGAAGGTTTCTCGAGGGAACAAAAATAGTTTTTTTAATGCTGGTTAAACACTTCTTTCTTTATAGCTATATGATTCTTCCTTGCGTGAGGCTTGTCAGAGTGTGAGGAACATTGGTATGTCTTCCAACTACATTTTACTCACCATCTTTTATCACAAAAGTAGCGGGTCATTTACTGAGAAGTAATGGTCAAGTTAAAACCGCTTTGGCTCAGAGCCCTTAAGTGACCCTACAGTGACAACGAACATTTTTCGTGGAAATTGTGATATGAAACGTTTGGAAAATCTAACCATAAAAATCTAACAGCTGGTCCCATATGTTATGTTTTGCTTCGTTTGTCGCTTTGTTTCCTGAAATCTTTTTACCTCTTATAAATGATATGGGAGAAGCTGCCTTTTCCCTCCAGTGTGTAAACCCTTCCACATGTATCTGCGTTGCGTTGCAAGAAACACACATTATTCCTGTTATAAATACATCCTCTATGAAGAAGTACGGAAAGAACTTGGCATTTGCAAGTACACATCTCACATAATCCATAGTCATAACATAGGTATTTCCTGCTGCATATCGAGGATACAGATGGAAAGGGTAGACAACCCTTGGTATGCCCCATTTGCCCAGACGGAACACAGTTGGATGCATGTAAACGAACCCAAGAACAGTGTTCACCGGCTTCAGTTGTGTCAGTAACCTACCAAGACGGTCAACATCTGTAAACGTGTCATCGTCAGCCTTCAAGACGTATTGTGTGCCAGGGTAATACTCAGCCACGTACTTTAGTCCTGATAACACTTTCAGTGTAAGATTCTTATATGAGTCGTAAAAGTTACCTTGTAAAATGTCCCCATAGAGTTTGCTTTCTTCCTTTAGGATAGCGTCACATTCCTTGCTCCCTGTATGTCCAAATAAAAATATAATTTTTATGTTCCAAGTCAGATTGCTTCCAGGCCACCTTTGTCCATAAGCGACACTCCCATACGTTCTTCTAATAGCCGTTCTGTGTCTCAGTGCCTGTGATAACACCATTATGATTAGGAAAGGATTATCCTCACCATCCGATGTTGGTAGTATGTTAAACGCTGTTGAATATTTGTTCAGTATGGCCTCGTTGTTTTCAAAATATGACCATGCAATGTGTGGCGTGTATTCGCGGAAGACCGGAACATATCTGAATCTGGGTAATGCGCGCACTCTTCTTTGTGTTCTTTTTCCATCAACTTCAACAACCTTCGTTCCTTCTCTGCCTTTGTCCTTGTGATTCACGGCTCTCTTTATCGACGTGAGTCTGTCTTTTCTCTTCCGTTTCAGGGCTTTCTTTATCGACGCGAGTCTGTCTTTTCTCTTCCGTTTTGGTGCTTTCTTTGTCAAGCTGAACTTATCAGATTGTTGTCCTTTGTTGGTTAACTTTATGGTTTTGTTTTCATCTGCAACAGATATGTGGCTTCTGTGAAAGTCGAGTTTCTTGCTACTTTCCCGGCTTCTAACATCCCTGTGTTTTGCATCTTGAATATGCCGGTCTGGAGCTTCCGTCGATAGCCAGAATTTCCAAACAAATATGTAAATAGTAATTAGAAGAATTCCAACGCTTGCATTAAAGCGCCAGTTTGTTCTCAACCTGGAACAAAAAGTAAGGTGAATCACTAAAGATAGTTCACAAATGCCTATACGCAGTATTACACAGGATCATTAACTTCTTCAACGTCCCTATTTGGTAGTAATTTAAAAAGCTCTCAATAAAATAGGACCTCTGCAATGGACTATGATTAAATTCATTATAATTATGGAAATGTGTATTTATCGCTTTCATATAATACTCATAAATAGAAAACTGAAGTAAAAACCTTTTCTTGGTCGTTAGTTCGAGTAATAGGTTTATAATTCATTACCAACGTTGGTCTGTGAGGACCATACCATTGGCAAGATGTTCCAACAAATTTGTAAACATCAACGATATTCGATGTTTCTCCACATGCACCTGACACATCAAAATACTCAATATCTGTAACGTGGCGTTCCAAATTAACGTAGAAGCCAGATGGCACTTTCTTCAGATAAACTTCATGTAATCATGCAATTAAAGACATATGTCAATAGGAGCCAAATCAAGCAATGAACCAAACCCGTAGTCAGAGTATAGCTTGTTACAAGCGCCAGTCAAGTAATGAACCAACCCCGGATTCAGAGTATAGCTTGATACAAGCGCTAGTCAAGTAATGAACCAGCCCCGTAGTCAGGGTATAGCTTGATACAAGCGCAAGTCAAGTAATGAACCAGCCCCGTAGTCAGGGTATAGCTTGATACCAGTGCTAGTCAAGTAATGAACCAGCCCCGTAGTCAGGGCATAGCTTGATACAAGCGCTAGTCAAGTAATGAACCAGCCAAGTAGTCAAGGTATAGCTTGATTCAAGCGCAAGTCAAGTAATGAACCAGCCCCGTAGTCAGGGTATAGCTTGATACCAGCGCTAGTCAAGTAATGAACCAGCCCCGTAGTCAGGGTATAGCTTGATACAAGTGTCAGTCAAGTAATGAACCAGCCCCGTAGTCAGGGTATGGCTTGATACAAGTGTCAGTCAAGTAATGAACCAGCCCCGTAGTCAGGGTATGGCTTGATACAAGCGCAAGTCAAGTAATGAACCAGTCCCCGTAGTCAGGGTATAGCTTTGATACAAGTGTCAGTCAAGTAATGAACCAGCCCCGTAGTCAGGGTATGGCTTGATACAAGCGCAAGTCAAGTAATGAACCAGCCCCGTAGTCAGGGGTATGGCTTGATACAAGTGTCAGTCAAGTAATGAACCAGCCCCGTAGTCAGGGTATAGCTTGATACAAGCGCAAGTCAAGTAATGAACCAGCCCCGTAGTCAGGGTATAGCTTGATTCAAGCGCAAGTCAAGTAATGAACCAGCCCCGTAGTCAGAATATAGCTTGATACAAGCGCTAGTCAAGTAATGAACCAACCCCGTAGTCAGGGTATAGCTTGATACCAGCGCAAGTCAAGTAATGAACCAGCCCCGTAGTCAGGTATAGCTTGATACAAGCGCAAGTCAAGTAATGAACCAGCCCCGTAGTCAGGGTATAGCTTGATACAAGTGCTAGTCAAGTAATGAACCAGCCCCGTAGTCAGGGTATAGCTTGATACAAGCGCAAGTCAAGTAATGAACCAGCCCCGTAGTCAGGGTATAGCTTGATTCAAGCGCAAGTCAAGTAATGAACCAGCCCCGTAGTCAGGGTATAGCTTGATACAAGCGCTAGTCAAGTAATGAACCAGCCCCGTAGTCAGGGTATAGCTTGATACAAGTGTCAGTCAAGTAATGAACCAGCCCCGTAGTCAGGGTATAGCTTGATACAAGCGTTAGTCAAGTAATGAACCAGAACCCCCGTAGTCAGGGTATGGCTTGATACAAGCGCAAGTCAAGTAATGAACCAGCCCCGTAGTCAGGGTATAGCTTGATACAAGTGTCAGTCAAGTAATGAACCAGCCCCGTAGTCAGGGTATAGCTTGATACAAGCGTCAGTCAAGTAATGAACCAGCCCCGTAGTCAGGGTATGGCTTGATACAAGCGCAAGTCAAGTCAAGTAATGAACCAGCCCCGTAGTCAGGGTATAGCTTGATACAAGTGTCAGTCAAGTAATGAACCAGCCCCGTAGTCAGGGTATGGCTTGATACAAGCGCAAGTCAAGTAATGAACCAACCCCCGTAGTCAGGGTATAGCTTGATACAAGCGTCAGTCAAGTAATGAACCAGCCCCGTAGTCAGGGTATAGCTTGATACCAAGCGCAAGTCAAGTAATGAACCAGCCCCGTAGTCAGGGTATAGCTTGATTCAAGCGCAAGTCAAGTAATGAACCAGCCCCGTAGTCAGAATATAGCTTGATACAAGCGCTAGTCAAGTAATGAACCAACCCCGTAGTCAGGGTATAGCTTGATACAAGCGCAAGTCAAGTAATGAACCAACCCCGTAGTCAGGGTATAGCTTGATACAAGCGCTAGTCAAGTAATGAACCAGCCCGTAGTCAGGGTATACAAGCGCTTGATACCAGTGCTAGTCAAGTAATGAACCAGCCCCGTAGTCAGATACAAGCGGTATAGCTTGATACAAGCGCATACAAGTCAAGTAATGAACCAGCCCCGTAGTCAGGGTATAGCTTGATACAAGCGCAAGTCAAGTAATGAACCAGCCCGTAGTCAGGGGTATAGTGCAGTTGATACCAGCCCCGTAGTCGCTAGATCAAGTAGTCAATGAACCAGCCCCGTAGTCAGCTTGATACAAGCGCAAGTCAAGTAATGAACCAGCCCCGTAGTCAGGGTATAGCTTGATACAAGCGTCAGTCAAGTAATGAACCAGCCCCGTAGTCAGGGTATGGCTTGATACAAGCGTTAGTCAAGTAATGAACCAGCCCCGTAGTCAGGGTATGGCTTGATACAAGCGCAAGTCAAGTAATGAACCAGCCCCGTAGTCAGGGTATAGCTTGATACAAGCGCAAGTCAAGTAATGAACCAGCCCCGTAGTCAGGGTATAGCTTGATACAAGCGCAAGTCAAGTAATGAACCAGAACCAGCCCCGTAGTCAGGGTATAGCTTGATACAAGCGTTAGTCAAGTAATGAACCAGCCCCGTAGTCAGGGTATACAAGCGCAAGTCAAGCTTGATACAAGCGCAAGTCAAGTAATGAACCAGCCCCGTAGTCAGGGTATAGCTTGATACAAGTGTCAGTCAAGTAATGAACCAGCCCCGTAGTCAGGGTATGGCTTGATACAAGCGCAAGTCAAGTAATGAACCAACCCCGTAGTCAGGGTATAGCTTGATACAAGCGTCAGTCAAGTAATGAACCAGCCCCGTAGTCAGGGTATGGCTTGATACAAGCGCAAGTCAAGTAATGAACCAGCCCCGTAGTCAGGGTATAGCTTGATACAAGTGTCAGTCAAGTAATGAACCAGCCCCATAGTCAGGGTATAGCTTGATACAAGCGCAAGTCAAGTAATGAACCAGCCCCGTAGTCAGGGTATAGCTTGATTCAAGCGCAAGTCAAGTAATGAACCAGCCCCGTAGTCAGAATATAGCTTGATACAAGCGCTAGTCAAGTAATGAACCAACCCCGTAGTCAGGGTATAGCTTGATACCAGCGCAAGTCAAGTAATGAACCAACCCCGGATTCAGAGTATAGCTTGATACAAGCGCTAGTCAAGTAATGAACCAGCCCCGTAGTCAGGGTATAGCTTGATACAAGCGCAAGTCAAGTAATGAACCAGCCCCGTAGTCAGGGTATAGCTTGATACCAGTGCTAGTCAAGTAATGAACCAGCCCCGTAGTCAGGGCATAGCTTGATACAAGCGTTAGTCAAGTAATGAACCAGCCCCGTAGTCAGGGTATAGCTTGATTCAAGCGCAAGTCAAGTAATGAACCAGCCCCGTAGTCAGGGTATAGCTTGATACCAGCGCTAGTCAAGTAATGAACCAGCCCCGTAGTCAGGGTATAGCTTGATACAAGTGTCAGTCAAGTAATGAACCAGCCCCGTAGTCAGGGTATAGCTTGATACAAGCGTTAGTCAAGTAATGAACCAGCCCCGTAGTCAGGGTATGGCTTGATACAAGCGCAAGTCAAGTAATGAACCAGCCCCGTAGTCAGGGTATAGCTTGATACAAGTGTCAGTCAAGTAATGAACCAGCCCCCGTAGTCAGGGTATAGCTTGATACAAGCGCAAGTCAAGTAATGAACCAGCCCCGTAGTCAGGGTATAGCTTGATACAAGCGCAAGTCAAGTAATGAACCAGCCCCGTAGTCAGGGTATAGCTTGATACAAGCGCAAGTCAAGTAATGAACCAGCCCCGTAGTCAGGGTATAGCTTGATACAAGCGCAAGTCAAGTAATGAACCAGCCCCGTAGTCAGGGTATAGCTTGATACAAGCGTCAGTCAAGTAATGAACCAGCCCCGTAGTCAGGGTATAGCTTGATACAAGCGCAAGTCAAGTAATGAACCAGCCCCGTAGTCAGGGTATAGCTTGATACAAGCGCAAGTCAAGTAATGAACCAGCCCCGTAGTCAGGGTATATGGCTTGATACAAGCGCTAGTCAAGTAATGAACCAGCCCCGTAGTCAGGGTATAGCTTGATACAAGCGCTAGTCAAGTAATGAACCAGCCCCGTAGTCAGGGTATAGCTTGATACAAGTGTCAGTCAAGTAATGAACCAGCCCCGTAGTCAGGGTATAGCTTGATACAAGCGTTAGTCAAGTAATGAACCAGCCCCGTAGTCAGGGTATGGCTTGATACAAGCGCAAGTCAAGTAATGTACCAGCCCCGTAGTCAGGGTATAGCTTGATACAAGTGTCAGTCAAGTAATGAACCAGCCCCGTAGTCAGGGTATGGCTTGATACAAGCGCAAGTCAAGTAATGAACCAACCCCGTAGTCAGGGTATAGCTTGATACAAGTGTCAGTCAAGTAATGAACCAGCCCCATAGTCAGGGTATAGCTTGATACAAGCGCAAGTCAAGTAATGAACCAGCCCCGTAGTCAGGGTATAGCTTGATTCAAGCGCAAGTCAAGTAATGAACCAGCCCCGTAGTCAGAATATAGCTTGATACAAGCGCTAGTCAAGTAATGAACCAACCCCGTAGTCAGGGTATAGCTTGATACCAGCGCAAGTCAAGTAATGAACCAACCCCGGATTCAGAGTATAGCTTGATACAAGCGCTAGTCAAGTAATGAACCAGCCCCGTAGTCAGGGTATAGCTTGATACAAGCGCAAGTCAAGTAATGAACCAGCCCCGTAGTCAGGGTATAGCTTGATACCAGTGCTAGTCAAGTAATGAACCAGCCCCGTAGTCAGGGCATAGCTTGATACAAGCGCTAGTCAAGTAATGAACCAGCCCCATAGTCAGAGTATAGCTTGATTCAAGCGCAAGTCAAGTAATGAACCAGCCCCGTAGTCAGGGTATAGCTTGATACCAGCGCTAGTCAAGTAATGAACCAGCCCCGTAGTCAGGGTATAGCTTGATACAAGTGTCAGTCAAGTAATGTACCAGCCCCGTAGTCAGGGTATAGCTTGATACAAGCGTTAGTCAAGTAATGAACCAGCCCCGTAGTCAGGGTATGGCTTGATACAAGCGCAAGTCAAGTAATGTACCAGCCCCGTAGTCAGGGTATAGCTTGATACAAGTGTCAGTCAAGTAATGTACCAGCCCCGTAGTCAGGGTATAGCTTGATACAAGCGTTAGTCAAGTAATGAACCAGCCCCGTAGTCAGGGTATGGCTTGATACAAGCGCAAGTCAAGTAATGAACCAGCCCCGTAGTCAGGGTATAGCTTGATACAAGTGTCAGTCAAGTAATGAACCAGCCCCGTAGTCAGGGTATAGCTTGATACCAGCGCTAGTCAAGTAATGAACCAAACCCGTAGTCAGAGTATAGCTTGTTACAAGCGCAAGTCAAGTAATGAACCAGCCCCGTAGTCAGGGTATAGCTTGATACAAGTGTCAGTCAAGTAATGAACCAGCCCCGTAGTCAGGGTATGGCTTGATACAAGCGCAAGTCAAGTAATGAACCAGCCCCGTAGTCAGGGTATAGCTTGATACAAGTGTCAGTCAAGTAATGAACCAGCCCCATAGTCAGGGTATAGCTTGATACAAGCGCAAGTCAAGTAATGAACCAGCCCCGTAGTCAGGGTATAGCTTGATTCAAGCGCAAGTCAAGTAATGAACCAGCCCCGTAGTCAGAATATAGCTTGATACAAGCGCTAGTCAAGTAATGAACCAACCCCGTAGTCAGGGTATAGCTTGATACCAGCGCAAGTCAAGCAATGAACCAAACCCATATTCAGGTTATGACTCGATACAGGCGTCAGTCAAACAATGAACCTACCCCATAGTCAGGGTATGACTTGATAAAGACGCCGGTAAACAATTAACCAAACCCGTAATCAGGGGAAGACTTGCTGCATGCGCCAGTCAAGCAATGAACCTACCCCGTTGTCAGGGTATGACTTGATACAGGAGTCAAGTCAAGGAATGAGCCTACCCCGTAGTCAGGGTATGACTCTATACACGCAAGTGACTGAGTGACCACGTTTCTCACTCTTAAACCTGCCAAGGGTAAATTATCAGTGTTGGGTGTGCTCTGCTCAATCAAACGTAAAATGCCCGCGTTTTGATATCCGCAATCAGGCACAACGATAGTGTAATTTAGTGTAAACACATTAAGTTTGATGAAGTGTAAAAGAACTGCAAAGTAAAACGTAACGCAATAATACGAATGTGATAATGGAAAATACAAAATTACCTTGTATTACCTTATTTTCTATGTTTCTAAAGAAAAGAAAAATTAAAGGAAACAATTAAGACTAGAATCCGCCAAAGTTTACTCCACTGAAGATTGGATATTAAGAAGTTATATACACATCTAGAAGTCTTGCAATTAAATGTTACCTCGGAAATACTTCATTGTAAAGATTCATAATATTTATGAAGCATATGCATCCATATGTGACATCACACGCATTAACATGGATAAAATATCAGGCAATGGTTACCTGATGGTCTTCATTGAAGCCGATTACAACCATCCACGGTGAAGGTCTTACAGATTGAGAAAGCATTCTGGTTCTCAAGAAAGCCAGTGTGTAATTACTCGTCCTACACGGCAACACCTGTGGTGTTTATGAGAGATCGACAATATATTGACTTCTACTGCGAACTTTTAGCTTAAATAGTGGGCATTGAAATGCTTTTCAAATGTAATAATTTACGATCGATATAATCCATTACAAATGTGCCAGGCATTTACGATGAAAACTGTCGATATGTCGCATTAATTGTCGCAGTTCAGTAGAAAAAAATATTTAAAGCACGTTAATGCGACATTGCGACAAATTGCCAAAATGTCACTGAGCTATACCCCGAAAATAATTCTAGTTATAAACAGTTACACACAAAGGATATTTCTACGGTATGAAATACGAACGACAGTCAGTCACAAGTTATCTGTGGCTGGCAAATAAACACATCGTTTATTTACAAAGATAATAAGCTTACTGCCTTCTACTTTTTTTAATTTTATCAAAGGGTTTTATAACTTTAATCAGTTGTTTCTTAACCATATGCTACTACAATTGACGCTGCTTAAGGTTTCTGTGGACTGTTTCATACTTTGGTGTGTTTCTCGGATATTCTCATGTAATACTGTTCACAATAGACAACTTCAATTCTGTTTAACCGTACTAGTCGTTTTGAATATGTATCGTGTATACTCAGCCTGTATATATTTTGTGAATGCCCACTGTCGTAACGTATTGGTACATCAGACGAATAATGTTCAATCCGTATAAACGTATCCGTATTAATTGTGTAATTATTGTATATTATTGCTGTTCCTTGTAATTGTATTGTACTTCTGTAAATAATTATAACGTGCTATAAAACGGGATTCCTCTCAGGTTTCAATATTAGTAATAGGGACGTTTTTCATTATAATGTATTTAATATTCAATTTTACGGAGGGTCATTCCGGCAAGGTGAAGGCTATTGTTCTGGCTCCACAGACTGCGGTCTCTGGGATTATGTCGACTGCTTATTGCAACGCTACGCCTGTTGTCTTCGGCCATTATGCCTGAGATGATAGCAAAGAATCAACATGTGTTGCCAAAACAAGCGACAATATACATGACAATTTTTATAGATAATCTATCCCCAAATGGTGTCATGTATTCAATTTCTTCCAACTTCTACATGCTTTTCGAAGACTACTATATATACACAAAGAACTTAATTAAGCACCCCTGTATTTTCGCAATGATAGGTTTTCAACACATACATAAACTTCTCGTGGTGACCACGATGGAAAAACATGAGTTTTTCTGACCCGTATGATCCTTTTACTCATAAAAACGACAAAATGATTGGAATCCATGTTGATTTTATTTTGACAATTGCTCATTAAAAAACAGACTGATTTTTTAACAAAACCATGTCTGTACTAGTATGGCCCTGTTTAATGTTGAATTTATTGGTGAATGTGAACATTCAAAATGTCATTTTGCGTGTCTTGCACGATTTAAGGTCTACCGAGTGTGATGATGATGATGATTTAGGGTTTAACGTCGGCTTTTAGCTGTAGCCAATGTCGAGTGTATAACCTCCATATGACCATGACAGCCAGCACTCTCCTCCTCATACTCCCTGATCCTCTGAAGGGGCAATCTACGCCATTCCTCGTGTAAAGCAGCTTCCAATTGGGCCAGGTTCTGTACAAGGGATCCCTTGGACACAACGACCAATCATGTCCCAGATATGCTCCAAAGGGTTAAGATCGGTGCTCATTCAATCGTAAGATATGTCAGGGGGTACTTAACTAAGGTCTTTGTGTATACATTCTCTGTGTGCTATCTACACCCGAGCGGTTTGTTTAGGTTTGACAGTGTTCAACTTCAATTTCTATGCTGTGTCAGCAATTATACATTCCTAAATGACTGAACAACTATCTAATTTGGAGAAGTCAGTTCAAGACTACAATAGCATGGAAGATATCGATAAAATCCACGCTAGAACAGTTTTTGATGACAGACTTCCTCATTGATTGTAATCGGACTATATTTGAATGGACGTAAAAGGCGGAACAAACTCACGCATGTTCCAGTCCTTGGAAAATGGACAATATATAATGTGTTTTTTACATATGATCATTTGTCACTTCGATGGCGTTTGTCGCGTCCATTTTGTAACAGGCTTAAATATTCCCGAATGAATATCTTCCTTCTCAATGACAATGACAATACTAAATTACCCAAGGGGAATTCTTTGTACATTTGAAAGTGGTCACATGGTTACATATTAAAAATGACATGAAGGTTAATAAAACACAAAACAACACAACAGACAGACAAAGTTAACAGTCATTTAAAAGTCGAATACTTCCTGGAATAGAAGAATTCCATGTGGCTTTCTATTTGTAATATAACACGGAATATATATACCATTGAAAGGATATATAGAGATTATTACACAAGCAATTGTGTCATATGACTTATACGAAACGAGTGTGAAATATTGTTTCATACATAAGTTTGCATGAGTTTAGTATAAGTTAAATGGCACTCTAGCAAGTGTAATAATTTCTTTATTTTCTAGTTATGTATGTGAAGATCCATCAGAAAATAGTAAGCTTTACGGTAACGAAAATGATGCAAGCAAAACCTGGGTCATGGCGCAATAATACTCGCCAGGGAGGTCAGTGAGAAGGTTCTACTTGTCATAATAGTGCACACTTACGACTCCAACGTCTAACTGTAGAATATGCTAAAGCTATATAATATGAAAATGTTATCTGTATCGACATTGCTATCATAACTGACCTAACAAAGTATTTGTCGTTGAGGATCGATACAAGCTATCAGAGTAGTGACGGAGACAAATTTCGGCCAATCAGGTACGGCCAAAGTGATCTGTGCACATGTGCTCATACTGAAAATATTAACTTGGTTATTTTCAACCATTTGGATAATAAACTGCAATCTTAATGTCACACAGGACGTCAATCAAGCCATCAAGCCTTGTTTTCGTTGGCCAACAATGCTTCGGATAGTACTGAAGCTATTAACAAGAGTGTGTGCCTTCACATTAGGAATTAGAAGAAGTAATTTCCACTACAAGCAATACGGGTAGTCTGAACTTTATAAAGTCTGAATCTGGATAAAGTCTGTTAAATAGAAGGGGATGCTAGGGAAGAGACAGAGACGCAGCATATAAGAACACTATTGTTTCCACAGTGATTGAGTGAGTTTTGGTTGTACGCCTCTTTTAGCAACATTCCAGCAATATCACGGCGGGGGACACCAGAAATGGGCTTCACACATTGTATCGATGTGGGGAATCGAACCCTGGTCTTCGGCGTGGCGAGCGAACGTTTTAACCACTAGGCTGACCCACCGCCCCATTGTGTCCACAGAAAACCATTTGACAGCCTCAAATGTCATACCACTTGAAATGACAGAATACATTAATCTGGAGGAGTGAAACCACACGATGCAACAGATTTGGAAAAGAATGTCGTTTGTGCTTGATTAGTTTAATGATAATCATTTGAAATCGGCCAGGCAATGTTCAATCCAAACACTTTTATTCCATTCAGTTTAGATGTTAAGGCATTAATCCACTGAATGACAGCTTGGCGGAGGAATGCAGTCTGATGCTTTAAGGGCTAAGGTACGATTGACTGTTGGAGTAGATGATACACCTGAATACAAATGTATTTATCAGTGCTGTGGATGTGATCTGGGTATCCACGAACAATTAACACGCTGATTTTAAAGTGCCGCATGGACTTACGCAAGGATGGCTCATCTCACGAACACTGTTAACGTTGCAATCTACATCAATCACTTCGCCCATAATACCAATAGCTTAAATTGTGGAATCGATATTGATGATTCAGAGGTCATGTTATAGGCTACTTAAGAGAGAGACTGCCGCTGCGTTCAGCGAGGCGAAGTATTCAGATAATATTTAAGACTATGCATCTAACCAGTTAATAGAACCCCTAACAATGAACCAGTCAGGCTCTTCCCAATGAAGGGGGCATGGTAGACCAGAGCACGAAATTAACTACATCGACATGTGCAGAGAAATGCTAATTCACACAGAGAGATGACAGAGGGAACTGTATCAACGGAAATAAGTTCACAATTGATACTTTCTTCATGAAAGACCTGCGCCATGAAACATATGTAACTAACATCATAGACACCACCTTACTACTTTTAGATGAATCCTGGATGTAGCCTAGCCTTATCTAAAGAAGTGTGTCGCAATGGTAAGTCGCTGGTCCCGCTATAGAGCAAACTGTCTCAGGTATTGTGTGTGTGTTTCTTTATCAGTGTCCCCCTAACCTAGTTTATGCATTGCAAATGAAATATGTCTCAGTGAAAAAACGATTATGTCAACACATTATGTAACCCAAAGTGCAGGCGTCATTTATAGTGAACATGTCCTAGTGGGTTTAAAGCCTTTCATCGTAGGACTACCTATATGTTATAGACGCTTCATCTACTTGGTGCTGTCAATCTCCAACTATCTACTCTACCCTGTCAATCTCCAACTATCTATTCTGCTTTGTCAATCTCCAACTATCTACTGTGCTCTGTCTATCTCCAACTATCTACTCTACTCTGTCACTCTCCTATCTACTCTGCTCTGTCAATCTCCAACTATGTTCTCTGCTCTGTCAATCTCCAACTATCTATTCTGCTCTGTCAATCTCCAACTATCTATTCTGCTCTGTCAATCTCCAACTATCTATTCTGCTCTGTCAATCTCCATCTATCTATTCTGCTCTGTCAATCTCCAACTATCTACTCTACTCTGTCAATCTCCAACTATCTACTCTACTCTGTCAATATCCAACTCTCCTCTCTATTCTGTCAATCTCCAACTATCTATTCTGCTCTGTCAATCTCCAACTCTCCTCTCTATTCTGTCAACTCTCCAACTACTCTGTACTCTACTCTGTCAATATCCAACTCTCTCTCTATTCTGTCAATCTCAACTCTGTCACTTCTGTCAATCTCCAACTATCTACTCTACTCTGTCAATCTCCAACTATCTACTCTCCTCTCTACTCTGTCAATCTCCATCTACTATCTGTCAATCTCCTCTACTCTGTCTGTATCTCAACTCTCTATTCTGCTCTGTCAATCTCCAACTATCTACTCTACTCTGTCAATATCCAACTCTCCTCTCTACTCTGTCAATCTCCAACTATCTACTCTACTCTGTCAATCTCCAACTATCTACTCTACTCTGTCAATCTCCAACTATCTACTCTACTCTGTCAATCCAACTCCATTCTGCTCTATCTCCCAACTACTCTACTCTGTCAATATCCAACTCTCCTCTCTATTCTGTCAATCTCCAACTATCTACTCTACTCTGTCAATCTCCAACTCTCTCTCTACTCTGTCAATCTCCAACTATCTACTCTACTCTGTCAATCTCCAACTCTCCTCTCTATTCTGTCAATCTCCAACTATCTACTCTACTCTGTCAATCTCCAACTATCTACTCTATTCTACTCTGTCAATCTCAACTCTCCTATCTACTCTCAATCTCCATCAATCTACTCTACTCTGTCAATCTCCAACTCTCCACTCTATTCTGTCAATCTCCAACTATCTATTCTACTATTCAAATCATCGGTATCTTTATGTAACGCCTACTGTATTGGTAATACATCTGCAAATACAGCATGCTCCGACTTGAAGATTGATTATAATTATCTTAAAACATTTTATATGTCAAACTCTGGAATACATTATTATCATGTATTATTATATAAAATCCCTCTGACTGACAAATTAAAGCATGCGAAGATCGTTATTTCCACCCTGGTTAACTACGTCTTGGCTTCTTTGGCGGTCTGCCTATTTAGTGGAGCAGATAACTGAAAATTTCAAGAGAATCGTTCACTTCTGGAAACAAGCACCAAAATTGGCACACATACTCCTGGGGGATTGCTCTATTGATAAAACCCGTTAGCCACCTAAAAATTAAAGATGGCTGCCATTTTTCAAGATGGCCGCCATTGAATATAACGAAATATTGCATTTCGCAATAAAATTGCAGAGACCTATCCGATTTGAACGATCTTGGTGTCAAATCATATATTTTGGACTATGCAGAATCCGAATTTTGAACCTTGGACTCATTCACTGGCTTCCTTGTACCATATATCAGTCCCCAAATCCAAAATTCACGTTACGTCTGACTATGCCAAACTGCATAGGTCTCTGCAATTTTATTGCAAAACGCAATATTTCTTTATATTCAATGGCGGCCATCTTGAAAAATGGCAGCCATCATTAATGTTTAGGTGGCTAACGGGTTTTATCAAAAGAGCAATAACCCAGGAGTATTTGTGCCAATTTTGGTGCTTGTTTCCAGAAGTGAACGATTGTTACATATGAAGGGACGCGGCGCACCAGCTTATCATCGACTCCACGTTAACCTCTACACCACTCTTTTCCCCGACACACACTTATCATCAACACCACCTCTCCACGACACCAACTTATCAACAACACCACTTTATCCCCGACACACCTTCTCCTCGACATACAGCTTCTCCTCGACACCACCTTATTCCCGACACACCTTTTCCTCGACACCACCTTATCCCCGACACATCTTCTCCTCGACACCACCTTCTCCTCGACACCACCTTATCCCCGACACATCTTCTCCTCGACACCACCTTATCCTCGACACCACCTTATCCCCGACACATCTTCTCGACACCACCTTCTCCTCGACACCACCTTATCCCCGACACATCTTCTCCTCGACACCACCTTATCACCGACACACCTTCTCCTCGACACCATCTAATCCCCGAGATACCTTCACCTCGACAACGCCTTATCCCCGACACACCTTCTCCTCGACATGCACCTTCTCCTCGACACCACCTAATCCTCGAGATACCTTCTCCTCAACACCACCTTATCCCCGACACACCTTCTCCTCGACACCACCGACACCACCTTATCCCCGACACATCTTCTCCTCGACACCACCTTCTCCTCGACACCACCTTATCCCCGACACATCTTCCTCGACACCACCTTATCCTCGACACCACCTTTATCACCGACACATCTTTCGACACCATCTCCTCGACACCACCTTATCCCCGACATCTTCTCCTCGACACCACCTTATCACCGACACACCTTCCTCGACACCACCTAATCCCCGAGATACCTTCACCTCGACAACGCCTTATCCCCGACACACCTTCTCCTCGACATGCACCTTCTCCTCGACACCACCTAATCCCTCGAGATACCTTCTCCTCGACACCACCTTATCCCCGACACACCTTCTCCTTGACACCACCTTATCCCGACACATCTTCTCCTCGACACCACCTTCTCCTCGACACCACCTTATTCCCGACACACCTTCTCCTCGACACCACCTTATCCCCGACACATCTTCTCCTCGACACCACCTTCTCCTCGACACCACCTTATCCCCGACACCACCTTATCACCGACACACCTTCTCATGGCCCCTCCTAATCCCCGAGATACCTTCTCCTCGACACCACCTTATCCCCGACACATCTTCTCCTCGACACCACCTTATCCCCGACACATCTTCTCCTCGACACCACCTTATCACCGACACACCTTCTCCTCGACACCATCTGGTGTCCCCCGCCGTGATATTGCTGGAATATTGCTAAAAGCGGCGTAAAACTAAACTCAGTCAGTCAGTCAGTCCTCGACACCACCTTATCCCCGAGATACCTTCACCTCGACAACGCCTTATCCCCGACACACCTTCTCCTCGACATGCACCTTCTCCTCGACACCACCTTATCCCCGACACAACTTCTCCTCGACATGCACCTTCTCCTCGACACCACCTTATCCCCGACACACTTTCTCCTCGACACCACCTTATCCCCGAGACACTTTCTCCTCGACACCACCTTATCCCCGACTGCCTTCTACTCGACACCACCTTATCCCCGAGATACCTTCTCCTCGACACCACTTTATCCCCGACACACCTTCTCCTCAACAACGCCTTATCCCAGACATGCCTTGTCCTCGACATGCACCTTCTCCTCGACGCCACCTTATCCCCGACACACCTTCTCCTCGACATACACCTTCTCCTCGACACCACCTTATCCCCGAGATACACCTTCTCCGCGACACCACCTTATCCCCGACACACCTTCTCCTCGACACCTCCTTATCCCCGACACACCTTATGCCCGACACCCCTTCCCCGACACCAACCGAATCATGTACACCATCATATCCCCGAAACCACCGAAACACACCTCATCCTCGACACCATTTTATCCGCCCGTCATAATATGGATCCATTTCACTACATTTAGCTCGTGACTACATGGATCCCAGTCAACACATCATCCAGTCACGTTTAACTTGTTGATCCCAAAGCTCCACCTGCATCCCACTTTGTAACCACCTGGACCCGCGGTATTTGATCCCCTAACCCGCACTCTTCTTCGTAGAGTCACCAGTTACACACCCGTTTTCAGGCACAGATCCGTTAACAGATCGAGCTTGTTTTGTTAAGTATTTCTTCGCGGCGAGTTCCCATTCTTCATGGGCGATCATGTGTGAGCTATATCAAAGCATTACAACATCAACGAAAACGTTTCTTTCGCGGCAAGGTCACATCTATGACAGACTGGAGGTGAAACATATCAGCCATGAGACACCAGGAAGGTCCGCCGTTCAGACGCGAGATAAAGAGCCCGTCTGTCCCTACTTTAACTATGACACTTGGTACAGTGGTACGTGGCAGCAGAATACATGTTTTGTTTAGCATCCCGGTAGTATTGTGTTTGTTGCTTAACACTGTCGAGTTGCTAAACATATATACTGAGGGGAAAAAATAAGGGATCACATGGCAGCACAAGTGTTCCTTTCTTTGTTTCCAGGTTTCTTCACAAGCTATGCGATACAACGCTTGTGAAGACACCTGGAAAAAAATAAAGGAACACTTGTGCTTCCATGTGATCCCTTATTTTTTTCCTTCAGTATATATTCTGCAGTATAAATATATTCTAACCATATTGAATCGTTTTGGTGAGTGATGTGTCAAGTTTGGAAACATTATCAAACACTCCACTATAGGTAAAGGGACTTGATTCGATTTTTCCCTTGTTTTGAGTCTAGAGTTAGTTTTTATTCGTAAAACATATAGTTACAAATATGAAACAGTGGTGTCTTTTATATCTAACAGGTTGGTAGAGTCAGGGAAACGTCTCTTTGACCATTATTGAAACTATTTGAAACAACATTGAAATATTGAATTACGAACGCAAATTATCTCACTTGTTATCATGCTAAATATTTTCATGACACTTATATCCACTCACATGTTAGTAAGCTATTACCATCCGTGATAAAATATCAGTTCCGTCTGATGCACTGCGATAAACTCTGTGAAAGCTATGTTTACACCTGACGCGCAAATTGTCTATATTAGAGAATAATAATCAGATAGCATGACTGAAATATCATACTCGTCTCCAACCCTTACAGCTAGTCACATTCTAGTCAGCGCCACTACATTTAACCATATATGTTGTATGCATTGAAAGAAAACATACATGCATGCATCACATGGGAAAACCCGTGCTATAGAGTGCATGCATAACAGTGAGGTCCACAAAACATGCTATAAATAAAGTACTTCCTTTCACAGACACTCAACCAATGAAATCTAATCTCGCGCGGCCGAGGCCACAATGATCATTTTACTTCCTGCTCTGTTATACCGTCCTCGATCAGTGTTAGATGTTATGTTAGGACGGGAGATGTGTTCACGCTGTCGTGGGGATTGTACTTGTGCATGGAGGTGATGGTGAGTATCAAACAGCTGAATGTATACCGCCTATATATAACATAACAACTATACCTCTTAGTCAATCAGTAAATATGCTTCGTTGTTAAGGTTACAAGTGACGTATGTATGTCACATATATATGTACCCTGCATCAGTACGACACAGTGCTTTTGTGTTTGTCTTTTGTTGAGTCTGTCTGTCTGTCTATCTGTCTGTACGTATGTAGGTACGTATGTGGGAGTGTCTGTCTCTCTGTCTATAGCTACGTACGTATGTGGGAGTGTCTGTGTGTCTGTCTTTCTGTCTGTACGTACGTATATTGAAGTGTGTGTCTCTCTGTCTGTCTATACGTACGTACGTATGTACGTATGTGGGAGTGTGTGTGTCTCTCTGTCTGTCTATACGTACATACGTATGTGTGTGTATGTATGTATGTATGTATGGATGTATGATGGATGATGGATGTATGTATGTATGTATGTATGTATGTATGTATGTATGTATGTATGTATGTATGTATGTATGTATGTATGTATGTATGTATGTATGTATGTATGTATGTATGTATGTATGTATGTATGTATGTATGTATGGATGTATGGATGTATGGATGGATGTATGTATGTATGGATGTATGGATGTATGTATGTATGGATGGATGGATGGATGTAATGTATGTATGGATGTATGTATGGATGGTATGGATGTATGGATGTAATGTATGGATGGATGGATGGATGGATGGATGTATATATGAATGTATGTATGTATGGATGGATGGATGGATGTAATGTATGTATGTATGTATGTATGTATGTATGTATGTATGTATGGATGGATGGATGGATGGATGGATGTAATGTATGTATGTATGTATGTATGTATGTATGTATGTATGTATGTATGGATGGATGTATGTATGGATGGATGGATGGATGGATGGATGGATGTAACGTATGTATGTATGAATGTATGTATGTATGTATATATGAATGTATGTAGTATGTATGTGTGTGTGAGTGCGTATGTCTGTGTGCCTATGTCTGTGTGTGTGTCTGTGTGTCTGTACGTCTTTTCCTCTCTGTCTCCGTGTTCGCACTCGTTGTTATTGTCATCGCTATAATGGGTACAGTCAAAATGCAGCTATAGCCTAATGTAATAGGTGACGCGTATATCCAGTTTGGCATTATAACCAGAGTATTATAGGGGCAGAAAATCCATTCTGGCAGAAACATGGCACTATATCCAGGATGACATTATATAACAGGCGCAGTATAACAAGGGTGCACTGTTTATCTACTGGTGGCATTTCGCTAACGTCGATTGGCCTAGCGCATGCCTAGAGCAACTTGTGACGTTACGGATATGTTGGTAACTAGGACTGAGACAAACAGATTCGATTACGTGTTCCATGTATATTGAATAGACAGGTCCGTTTCAAAGTTTGGTGTTGACGTAGACTTATGTGTCTCGCATACAGGCAGGATTGCAGTCAGTATATAAACAGCGAATAGATTCAAGTACTTAGTCAAGGCTGGTTGTCAGTCGATATCAGCTCAACGTAGAAATCCCGGGAGTTGTATAGAGTCAGGTGTGTGGCTATAATTGTCCCACTGACACTCAGCGCCAGGTACAGGCGTGTTCACTGGGTAAATGGGTTGTCCGACATAACACATTCAACACTAGGCTCTTATCTGGCTCACATGCCGCTGCAACGGAAAATACCTCATTTGTCGTTGTTGATTTCCTCACATTTTCTACTCCTTTTCCGGCCGTCCACCAATTTCCCGAGGCAAAGGGCTTACTTTTCAAACGAAACCGAGGAGGAGGTTTTGATCCAACTTATGAACCAACCGAAGATATACTTTAGATGTAATTTTAATATTTGATATTTACTGTTGAAATCAACTGGGATGTGTCCACATCGACTCTTCCTTGACTCTGGATGCTCATGTTAACCGTCTGAGCAGGACCTGCTACTTTCACCTAAGATCCAGTCGTAATATTCGGCAATACCTGACAACTGCTGCAACTCAAGCCCTTGTTCGAGCTCTTGTTACATCTAGGCTTGATTACTGTAACAGCATCCTTTCAGGCCTCAGTTCTAAACTCCTTGATAAGCTTCAGAAGATCCAAAACACTTCCGCCCGCATCACCAGCAAGTCTTCTAAACGTTCCCATATAACAACGGTGTTGAAAGAACTGCATTGGCTACCAGTTAGGGCCAGAATTGACTTTAAGATCCTCTGTCTGACGTACAAGTGCCTCCATGGTTTGGTTCCCTCCTACTCGTCTGAACTCCTACATCCGTATGTCCCCGCACGCAACTTGCGTCACACACAAAATCGACTGGTCATCCCATCCTACAAACTGAAATCCTTTGGACACCGATCATTCTCTTACTCTGCTCTGCACCTGTGCTTTGGAACTCTCTCCCATGTGCCATTAAAAGCTCTGACACATTTGACATTTTTAAGTCCAGACTTAAAACCCACGTTTTCTCAGTATATTACGTGTAATGTCAGCTGTAAATACTCCAGTGTAAATATTCTGTAGCGCTTTGAGCATGCCTTAGGGTGTCGAAAGGGCGCATTATTATTATTATTATTATTATTATTATTATTATTATTATTATTATTATTATTGTTGTTATTATTGTTATTATGCGACTGGCACCCGATACCCTGCTTTGCACGCGCTACCCGTGTCCTGCACGTGTGCTGCACGCTCTACCCGTCTTGTGAGGAACACAAAATATGACAAAATATCACATTCTTCCGGACGATCCTAGTATAGATAAAACCTCCAATCCAGTAAGCGAAGGGCTGCTGGTTCGAAACCAGCAATCGGCACAATAATTTGGAAGTTTTCAATAATGTTTTACGATCGCATTCATTAATAGCAAGCAAAAGTTATATCAATCATCAAAACTTGTACAAGATAAATATTCAAAGACAACGACTATACCTCATAAAATCCCGGGATCTCTTGGGGAATCCCCGCGAAACTGCCTGAAGAGGTTTACTCGATGAAAGAGGCATTCATTGAGGTACTAAAACATAAAATGATCTAACCACAGCACCGTTACTCCTCCCACACTCAACACACACTGCTGTTACTCAACACAGCCGTTATCCCCCTACTCAACACAGCCGTTACTCCCCAATACTCAACACACGTTACTCCCCCCATACTCAACACAGCCGTTACTCCCCCCATACTCAACACAGCCGTTACTCCTCCAACACTTAACACACGTTACTCCCCCCATACTCAACACAGCCGTTACTCCTCCTCCATACTCAACTCAACACGTTACTCCTCCCACACTCAACACACGTTACTCCCCCATACTCAACACACGTTACTCCTCCCACACTCCAACACAGTCGTTACTCCTCCCACACTTAACTCAACACACACAGCCGTTACTCCCCCCATACTCAACACACGTTACTCCTCCCACACTCACTACACACGTTACTCCTCCCACACTCAACACAGGTTACTCCTCCCACACTCAACACGTTACTCCTCCACACTCAACACACACGTTACTCCTCCCACACTCAACACACGTTACTCCTCCCACACTCAACACACGTTACTCCTCCCACACTCAACTCAACACACGTTACTCCTCCCACACTCAACACACACGTTACCCCTCCCTCCCACACTCAACACACGTTACTCCTCCCACACTCAACACACGTTACTCCTCCCACACTCAACACACGTTACTCCTCCCACACTCAACACACGTTACTCCTCCCACACTCAACACACGTTACTCCTCCCACACTCAACACACGTTACTCCTCCCACACTCAACACACGTTACTCCTCCCACACTCAACACACGTTACTCCTCCCACACTCAACACACGTTACTCCTCCCACACTCAACACATGTTACTCCTCCCACACTCAACACACTGTTACTCCTCCCACATTCAACACAGCCGTTACTCCTCCCACACTCAACACAGCCGTTACTCCTCCCACACTCAACACAGCTGTTACTCCTCCCACACTCAACACACACGTTACTCCTCCCATACTCAACACAGCTGTTACTCCTCCCACAGTCAAGACACACAGATGGTTTCCCTCCCAAACTCCACCAATACATATACGGTCGAGTTACTCCTCCCACACAAAGTAACTAATGGTATGCTAAACATCTCACAGTCAACACACTACCGTGTCCCCCCGTTTCACCAATGTGCCAAGCATTACTATGACAAGCATTACGTCCGGATTTTACAATTGAACTCATTCTTATTGCACTGCTAAATAGTTTCCCTACACAGTTCACTTCCATAAAAATCTATGGCGTAATACAAGATTCATCTGAACAGTACTGGGCACAATGTCAGTTTGACATAATCAACAAAGATGTCACGGATGAAGCGGTTGTCCCCGTGACGTCTTACTTCCTAGTTTAAACAGGTTAAACATACATATGACAGCTTTATCTGGGAAACATAATTTGTTACAGGATGTCAAGCACTTGAACTCCTTTCAAAAAGTAGATCTTAGGGTTTGAGCACGAAACACTGCACACACATCAAACATGTCACATCAAACACTGCACGCACATCACACGTGTCACACCAAACACTGTACGTACATCACACGTGTCACAACAAACACTGTACGTACATCACACGTGTCACACCAAACACTGCAGAGTCATAAAATATGTCACACCAACACTGCACAGACATGACACATGTCACACCAAACACTTCACGCACATCACACGTGTCACACCAAACACTGCACGTGCATCACACATGTCACACCAAACTCCACGCACATCACACATGTAACATCAAACACTGCACGTACATCACTCCTGTCACATCAAACACTGCAGAGACATAAAATATGTCACATCAAATACTGCACGTACATCACACGTCACACCAAACACTGCACGCACATCACACGTGTCAAACCAAACAATGCACTCAGATCACACATGTCACATCAAACACTGCAAGCACATCACACACGTCACATCAAACACTTCACGCACATCACACATGTTACACCAACACTTCACGCACATCACACGTGTCACACCAAACACTGCACGAACATCACACATGTC
Source organism: Haliotis rubra (assembly GCF_003918875.1). Lineage (NCBI taxonomy): Eukaryota > Metazoa > Mollusca > Gastropoda > Lepetellida > Haliotidae > Haliotis > Haliotis rubra. Next base: position 768,937 of record NW_025767061.1, on the reverse strand, counting down.
ACATCAAACACTGCATGTACATCACACAATTCACTTCAAACACTGCATGTACATCACGCATTTCACACTGAACACTGCACAAACAACTTACATACCACACTAAACACTGCACATACAACTCACGTGTCACACTAAACACTGCACATACGACTTACATATCACACTAAACAAAGCACATACAACTTACATACCACACTAAACAAAGCACATACAACTCTCATGTCTCACTAAACACTGCACATACAACTCACATATCACACTAAACACTGCACATACAACTCACATATCACACTAAACACTGCACATACAACTTACATACCACACTAAACACTGCACATACAACTCACATATCACACTAAACACTGCACATACAACTCACATATCACACTAAACACTGCACAAACAACTTACATACCACACTAAACACTGCACATACAACTCACATATCACACTAAACACTGCACAAACAACTTACATACCACACTAAACACTGCACATACAACTTACATATCACACTAAACAAAGCACATACAACTTACATACCACACTAAACACTGCACATACAACTTACATACCACACTAAACACTGCACAAACAACTTACATACCACACTAAACACTGCACATGCAACTAACATACCACACTAAACACTGCACATACAACTTACATACCACACTAAACACTGCACATACAACTTACATACCACACTAAACACTGCACATACAACTTACATACCACACTAAACACTGCACATACAACTTACATACCACACTAAACACTGCACATACAACTTACATACCACACTAAACACTGCACATGCAACTTACATACCACACTAAACAATGCACAAACATACAAACACACTGAACACTGCATACACAAATTCAAGTTTGCTCAATATGGTTTTAGACAACATTCACTCTTATATAGCGGAACAATACCATGTACTCAGTTATCCGGATTGAAAGTAGTAATAATATTGCCATTGTTGTTTTTAAGGGCAAGACAGGAAACACCGTCTGGATGTTTCGGTTTTGACACCCACATAATATATTCCGAGAATCACAAAAAGTAAATGTATAACGACTGGACAATTAAAGCCGTACGAAAATTAATTATTCTCAATTTACATTAAAAATTTTTTAAAGAGAGTAGGGTTGGCAGATTTTCTTTCCTAACATTCACATGCTCATTAGAATTTGACATATTCAAAGCAGTGTTTAATACCACGTCATTCCATTTTTGTCGGACCGGCACTGTGACACTACATGCTAGTTATAAAAATACCCTGACGACTACATAATGGAACGAATATAAAATCTGGATTATGAAACGAATAAACGTGCGTTGGAATATTTGTTCGGCATGGTTTGACAATGATCCTATAAAAGTGAGTAAGTGAGTTGGGTTTTACGCCGCTTTAAGCAATATTCCAGCAATATCACGGCGGGGACACTAGGAATGTGCCTCACACATTGTACCCATGTGGGGAATCAAACCCGGGTTTTCAGCGTGACGAGCGACCGCTTTAACCACTAGGCTACCTCACCGCCCCGTTCCTATAAAAGAGTGTTCAATACGACGAACATAAATCGGGCCTAACGAAAGAAACAAGTACAATCAGTTTATCCTGACGCGGGTTTGACAACCAGCACCACAGACAAAGCACTAGACTAAGGCTTAGTCTCTGAATATATATAATTTTAATAGTAACAAAGGAGCCCTAGGGAGACCAGAGATCATGAACCTGGGGAAATCTAGACTTGCTTCATTTAGGGCTTTAGCACTGCAGAGAGAGCTTGGCAGAAGGGAAAATAATGTGGTTCAGGGACTGTGAGACAGACTAACAAAGCGAATGCAAACGTTTTATACTGAGTCCCTCAGACACAGACGACTATTACTAACACTATTATAAGACTTTGAAAGAACTGTGTAATGGAACTATTCACCACCGTACGTTATCGGGTCCACGTAAACATGTATTGAAGCACAAACCAAGCACATCTTATCTTACAAGGCAATGCAGGTCTCTCAATCACTGACAACCAGAATGTTTTCAAATATGTACATATCTTTATCTCTCAAACAAAACGCTTTCTCAGTTAACATCTGTTGTACATATCCTAGCCTATGTCTGTCACTTGTGTACTTTGTTGTAAGATGAATTGTGTAATTATCTGGAGAGGGCTTTTCTAAGTTGGATAACTTGTGCCCAATCCTTTTCTTGAATGAATAAAATATGTTTAAAACAAAACAAAACAAACCAACTCCAGACACTTTGTCAAGTCGGACGACAGGTAGTCAAGGTTAGATACGGAACATGCAATATGTTTACCCGGTTATGTCAACACATGGATTGGGAGCAAGCGTCCTAGTGTTCGAGACGTATTGGTTTCAATACAACGTCAATAAAATATAGTCATAACAGAAACCTGGGGAACGGATGCGTTTGAACTGTTTTGGGATGTAGAAATCGGAAAAAATAATTTCATCTGTTCTATCCGTTACAGTCATTTTAACTATGTGGGTGATACTTATTGCTGGGGATCTAAAGGTCATTTTCACACGATCCAAAACAGATGCACATTGTGTGGGTAAAGGCTCGGGAACTGCTCGTTCATCAAGTAGCATACCCATGACATTTTCCAAAGATTAAGGGCATATGTATGGCATGCTAGGGGCATCTAACATAATTCATTAAAACCATAATTAGGGCTCAAACCCCGAGCGTTGTGTTTGTTTTGTTGCATCTGTCATTAACGACGCTAACATAGGCGTGGGATGGAATTACGTCCCTATGAAAGTATGGGAATTTTCAGGCGACCAATGCAGTGTAACCTGCATGTTGGGGGTTTTTGTTACGCAATACGTGAGATGAGTCATATGTGTTCAATGCACTCCTGTCTTGTCGGTAACTGTCCAGCTATTTTGTATTGTCTGTTTATTGTTTATTACCGCGTTTAACAACAGCTAGAGGATATCGATTTATACATAATCCAGTCCAGGGATTGATAGTGTGAGCACAGATCGGGCTATGTCGACACGCTATCAACCTAGCAGGACCACGCGATCCATTTGGTCGCCTCCTACGATCTGTATAGGGTGCTTCGGATGTGGTCTAACCGACGGGTCTGCTATTTGAGTGATAATTACTTTACACCGCTTTTAGCTATATTCCAGACGGCTTGGGACACGGGGTCACGGGGAGAAGACATTGTATTCATATGGGGAATTGAACCCGAGTATTTGGCGTCACGACCGAACCCCTGAGCCACTAGGCTACCCCACCGCCCCAGTTGTTTGAATCACATATGTCGGGTTACAAGAGGTGAATAGCACCAGTATGTGAGGTCAGGTGTGAAGAGAGGTTGAAGCGTACAATATGATTGCTCTTAGGAAGCACTCTCCACGTGTGAGTGTCTGTGTGTGTGTGTCTGTGTGTGTGAGAGAGAGAGTGTGTGTGTATGTTTGAATTTGTGTGAGAGAGTAAGTGTATTGAACCGACGTGTATCCACGTGTGAGTGTGTGTGTGTGTGTGTGAGAGAGAGAGAGAAAGTGTATTGAACCGACGTGTATCCACGTGTGAGTGTGTGAGTGTGTGTGTGTGTGTGTGTGTGTGTGTGAGAGAGAGAGAGTAAGTGTATTGAACCGACGTGTATCACGTGTGAGTGTCTGTATGTGTGAGAGTGTATATTTGTGTGAATTTGTGTGAGAGAATGTGTGTGTGTGTGTGTGTGTGCGTGCGTGCGTGCGTGCGTGCGTGCGTGCGTGCGTGCGTGCGCGCTGTTGCCCCACACAGACACTGTATACTGACTGAGTGGGTCCTTCATTGTTTTATCACATTAATACCGAGTGCCAAGCAGGTAAAGGTGCCAGTTAATATTTCTAATTTTCATGCTGACGAAATATTTCCTCTGCTATCACTTTACCCTTTTTACATATATCTGTAGATGCGTATCTATTACGCATAACATCCGGGTACATTCACAGAAAGACTCACCAGGAGGAAATATAGTGAACACGTGATGTGATACAAGTTTGGCTTTGTTGATATGTGAATATCTGACACGCCAGAATGATCAAATACATATTTCAAGATATGAAATGGAAGTGAATTCCGTTGTGATATCGAATACAAGTGACATGCATCTGTCACATCTAGGTTGTTGTCGCTTAAAGTATCCAAGTGGTCGCCTTCTGAGTTGCCCTGCCCCTCTGTGGCGCTCGTGTGTGAGCGGATTTAGATAATTTCTTGTTTTGAATGATACATTCTGTGATAATTAGTTGTAAATTGACAAATTAGAGTACATATTTCAAGCTGAAACGGTAGAGTAGATAGTTGGAGATTGACAGAATAGAGAAGAAAGTTGGAGATTGACAGCGTAGAGAAGATACTTGGAGATTGACAGAGAAGAGTAGATTGGCATAAGACAGAAGATTGTTTGAGACCGATGGTGAGATGGATGGACTTTGACTGGGGAATAAAAGTTCTTCTCGTTTATTCCTACTCATATATTACTAAGTTGAGAGATATATCAACAATTCAGAATTGATAAGTAGATAAATAGAAGGATAAACAGACAGACAACCACTGATATATAAGCCTGGGCCCCGTTTCACAAAACTACCGTAGCGCTACGAATGTCGTAAGTCTATGTTACAGTATAGAGGTTGGACAGTCGTAGCGCTACGATAGCTTCGTGACACGGAGCCCTGATGGACGTGTGACACATGTAACAGATACATGGTGATTGTTAATCTGTTTATTCACTACACGTCAACACATAGGGAACCAGGAAGATAACACGGAAACAGTGATATACGACCTGTAGTTGAAAGTAGGCCTGATGACTACACGTTTCATCCCGGGCAAACAGTTATAGACTTCTGTCGATCAATTCTTCAATTCTGTCGAAAAAGAAACGCAACCCTGTCCTCAGATATGAAAAATTCGTTTGAATGAAGTTATTGCTTCCAAACTAAATTTTATTCAGGTGTTAAAATGTATTGAAATGATACACGTAATTAATGAAGATTACCATCCAAACAACTGCATTTGTACGCATAAGTGTATTTTATTGCTTATTCCGTCACAACGCATGAAATGACCCTCATGGTGACTTCGCACAAAAACACATGCAAATCATGAAAATGGCAGTTAATGTAGGGGTGTATAAAAGCCCATGTGCTTCCGTATTATATTCATTCATTTGTCGCCGAAAGCTGTGTTAAAAATGCCACGATTGAGTGCTGCCGACCGAAATATCGCCATTGGTCGTGTTCAAGCCGGAGAAAGTTTTGGAACTGTTGACGGCACCTAAATGTTCACAAAACAACGATATCCCGACTTTGGAGCCGCTACAACAACTTCAATTTGACCAACGATCGCCCGAGAAGTGGAAGGCCAAGAATCACGACCCCCCTTCAAGATCGGTACATCCGGGTCCATCACCTGCGTAATCGGCATGCCCTACCAACCGTGACTGCCACACAAATACCAGGTTTGAGGAGAGTGTCAGCTCAAACGATTAGGAACCGTCTGAAGAAGCGGGTTTACGTGCCTGTAGACCAGTTGTTGGACCTGTACTACGCCCCTACATCGACGCCGACGACTCAGGTGGTGCAACAACGTAAGGATACGGACTTTACAAAACTGGAGGCGAATCTGGTTTTCTGATGAATCACGTTTTCTTTTGCAACGTCACGACGGAAGACAGCGTCTGTATAGGAGACGTCATAAACGTTTTGCGCCCATCTGCGTCCGACAGGTGGACAGATTTGGCGGAGAAAGCGTCATGGTTTGGGGAACCATCTCATACAACCAGAAATCAGACTTGGTGATCGTTCCAGGGAACCTGACAGCCCAACGTTACATCAACCACGTGTTAGAGCTTCACCTTCTCCCGATTATTGACCAACAGACACAGATTTTCAACGGGACAACGCCCGGCCTCATACTGCACGTGCAACAATGAACTTTCTGCAGAATTCCAACGTCAATGTCTTGCCATGACCCTCTAAATCACCAGACCTCAACCCTATTGAACACCTGTGGGATACTCTGGATCGACGCGTACGTCAACGTCAGCCGCCGCCACAGACGCTGCAACAGCTCGCCGTTGCACTGCAGGAGGAGTGGAGAGCCATTCCCCAGGAAAGAATCCGGCGTCTTATCCGTTCTTGTCCAAGGAGATGCCGTGCAGTGATTGCAGCGCGTGGTGCTCATACGAGATACTGAGAAAGACGCCCCCCCTGGTGACAAACTGGTGTCTGTGAGATGACATTACAAATGACAATTTTAAACATGCCCATCTGGGTTATTATTCTGCCAAATTTCAGACTTCTGTCTTAAATAATAAAAATGCCGTGTCGTCCTAAAACTTCAGATCAAAATCTCTAAAATACAGGGGTTGCGTTTCTTTTTTGACAGAGTTTATTTTGTACTCGGGTACAAAACATGAAGCATTGAGACAAGCATCTCCACCAAGAATGGAACGCAATACCTCAACGTCAGATTCAACGTCTGATAGTCAGTAAGGGGGTCTGAGAAGTTATATCAGTTGACTGTGGTTGCATCAGATTTTGACATTATGCTTGGTCATTGATACCTATGTGATTTCTTCAGGGCTGTAGGCCGGAATCTTAAAAATAATCCCACTTTCTAGCGTCATACGACCATAGATATCAGCACTGCAAAATGAGTCCATGTTTTGCCATGTTTGCTTTATGAATACAGTTTTTTGTTCTTTTTGCCATTGATTTTTTTTTTTGAAGATTTGCCATCAAAATATTCTTTAAGGCTCCATTTGTTCATATAGTGAGTTAACTTGAGGTTCAGATAAGTTCGTTTCCTATGGGTAATGGTAACATATTGTGTGGTCCTGTGGTCCTGAGCATAGAGCTCAGGTCACAAATCAGTTGAAGTCCTTGGATGGGTGACAGTGTTTGGCAGCTTGACTCCTGAGAGTTTCTAGGACTTCAGTCCTGCCCCACAACGAAGCACATGTGATGCATGTGATGTCACCTTAGGCAAGTGAGTTTGTTCAAACTTGCCTCTGTTCACCCAGTAGAAAATTAGTACCCGGTGGTATAAGTCATGTGACTACATGTATTAACCTTCTAGCGCCTCACAGATAGCTTGGGTTATCTGGATAAGAACGTGTTGTGCTTTGATTGTTAGCGCTATGAGCATTCACCTAGTGAATGGAGTTTAGCGCATTATAAATGCACTTTATTATTTATTATATGACACTATGCAAATGTGAGGTGTGCGATACGTTTTCCATGTGTATATTTTGTTACAATATCAGGTCTTTTCAATGTTTATGAAGTACAAGCATTTTATTATAAGGAAAGTGAGTGTGTAATATTTACCATCGGCTTTATTTACGCCATATAGCGATTGTCATTAAGAAAACTTGGGCTAAACCAGAAGGACGAACTCGACATTGTTTAGGTTCTTAGGCGGTGGGATGGCCTAGTGGTTAAAGCGTTCGCTCGTCACGCCGAAGAGTCGGGTTCGATTCCCCACATGGTACAATGTGTGAAGCCCATTTCTGGTGTCCCCCGCCGCGATATTGCTGGAATATTGCTAAAAGCGGCGTAAAACTAAATTCACTCTTCACTATCTGGCAACTGAGTAAGAGATCAAGGGTTATCTCTCATTGGCGAGTCAATGCGTTCCCATTTAATGAACGTGCAAGTGGTTGACATACACGGGTATTGTGTTTGCCCTCATGTGTTAACCTACATAGCACACAAAGGTAGCCACCCTGGCTAACCCCTTCTAGATTATCTGCAGATATGAAAGCGTCAATGTTGTGAATCAATCTTTACCTTTGCACTTTCCGAATCATCAGGAAGGTTTATCGTATCAGGCATTCACATAATGCCTAGCTAACGTGTAATTATAGTCCGCAGTTGCTGACATGCTTGTTGTGCCTGGGTGAGTCATTTGGTGGCAGTAGGTGCCGTCGCTGTAGTTGGTGACAGTAGGTGCCGTCGCTGTAGTTGGTGACAGTAGGTGCCGTCGCTGTAGTTGGTGGCAGTAGGTGCCGTCGCTGTAGTTGGTGGCAGTAGGTGCCGTCACTGTGCATCCCGACTAAGTCGTACATGTCCACCAAAACCCAGGATATGTTTCATATTGACAGTTGAACTGAGGTGGGACATAACTGGGAGGATTTGTTTTAAAGATACATTTGTTCTGAGACAGGATATAGCTGGTTGGATCTGTTTCATATTGACAGTTGTACTGAGACATGATATAGCTTGTTGGATCAGTTTCATACCGACAGTTGTACTGATACAGGATATAGCTTGTTGGATCTGTTTCATATTGACAGTTGTACTGAGACATGATATAGCTTGTTGGATCTGTTTCATATTGACAGTTGTACTGAGACATGATATAGCTTGTTGGATCTGTTTCATATTGACAGTTGTACTGAGACATGATATAGCTTGTTGGATCTGTTTCCAATTGACAGTTGTACTGATACAGGATATAGCTTGTTGGATCTGTTTCATATTGACAGTTGTACTGAGACATGATATAGCTTGTTGGATCTGTTTCATATTGACAGTTGTACTGAGACATGATATAGCTTGTTGGATCTGTTTCATATTGACAGTTGTACTGAGACAGGATGTAACTGGCTGGATCTGTTTCATATTGACAGTTGTACTGAGACAGGATGTAACTAGCTTGATCTGTTTCATATTGACAGTTGTGCTGGTCTTGTTCATATTGATAGGACACATTCCAAACCCTGGAGTTTGACAGACTTAACACGCCTATAGCGGTAATCTGGAATTGATTTATCTTTATGTGTATATTTAATTAAAGCTTCTTACAAAATAATTTAGCGCAACAGGTACAAATGATTATATATGTATTTGGAAGTGAAGACAATACTGACTGATTGACTTTAACTTTTGTCTTTCCAATACGACATTTTGGTAAAGAGGATGGTACGGCTTGGTCAACGAAACAACGGTGGTGCCATCGGGGAAGGGGATGGTTGTGTCTGGGATCTATATATTGAACAAAGTAAATTGTAGAAAGATAATTATGCCTCAGACTGCAGAAAAAAGAAACGGACTACCGTAAAATTCATTCTTGTGAAATGAATGTAAGCAAAACTAACTCGGTTCATACTTTTCATAAAATGTTTTATATTTTTTTAGCTGAAATATACCCAATCTCAAGACAAAGAGTCACCGTTCCTCCCTCTCCTGTATAATGAAAGGTCGGGGCTTTGTAAAGGAAATTTTGTATCCGTTTACAATATGCAGAACGTTATCGCGTAGGTCTCACTGAGCCACATAGAGTTATATTACTGTCTGTACCCACCATGTAATTACATGCCAGAGGCGTATAATGCTACACGCACCAAGGAGAAGTGAAACCCTATGACATATTGATGACTTCATGTCAAGTTCAAGTTTCCTGTTTCATTACTGAAGGTTATGTTTCAGGTAATGACGGCATGTGATGACACCGGTCCGTGGTAGATGTACGGAAACACGTCGTTGTGATTAGTACAAAGGCAAGTTTACCATACAACTTTCTGTGTCACCTTTAATGCGACTACGTACCCGAAAACGCCCTACAGCTCCATGGTCCACATCCACATCCACATCCACATCCACATCCACACCCACATTCACATTCACATTCATATTCCACATCCACATCCACATTCATATTCCACATTCACATCCACATCCACATCCACATTCATATTCCACATTCACATCCACATCCATATTCCACATCCACATCCATATTCTACATCCGTATCCACACCACATCCACATCCGTATCCACACCCACAACCGCACCCACATCCACACCCACATCCACATCCACACCCACATCCATATTCCACATCCACATCCATATTCTACATCCGTATCCACACCACACCCACAGCCACATCCACAAAAATCCACATCCACATCCACATTCATATTCCACATGCACATCCACATCCATATTCTACACATCCACATCCATCCGTATCCACATCCACATTCCACACCCACACCCACACCCACACCCCACACCCACACCCACATCCATATTCCACATCCACATCCATATTCACATCCACACCCACCCACAGCCACACCCACATCCACATCCACATCCGTATTTACACCCACACCCACATCCACATCCACACCCACACCCACACCCACACCCACACCCACACCAACATCTACGTCCACAACCACATCCACATCCACATCATATTCCACATCATATTCCACATCCACACCCACATTCACAAACACATCCACACCCACATCCGCAATCTACTAATGATGTTCATCCTGTCATATTATCGTCGTTGGTGGGGTTTTTTTTCAGATGAATTATATGAGACTTGTCTCCAGTATTTACAGAAAACTATCAAGTAACAGTGTCTTTTGCCCTTTCAAGCAACAATTATGTGGGGTTTTTATATCTTTTCAAATTGGTTACATGGAATCATGCTATATGTAGGAGAACTGATGACATTTAATAGTGACTTATTCTCCAATACAAACTATCTTGAACTGGCTATTTCTCCAAATGTAAAGTTTGTTTCTTTTTTTGTTCAGTATATATAGTAGTGCTACCATGGTAATTAGTAGTACTACCATGGTATATAGTAGTATTGACAGGGTATATAGTAGGGTATATAGTAGTACTACCATGGTATATAGTAGTATTGACAGGGTATATAGTAGTACTACCATGGTATATAGTAGTATTGACAGGGTATATAGTAGTACTACCATGGTATATAGTAGTATTGACACGGTATATAGTAGAACTGCCATGGTATATAGTAGTATTGACAGGGTATATAGTAGTACTACCATGGTATATAGTAGTATTGACACGGTATATAGTAGTACTACCATGGTATATAGTAGTATTGACACGGTATATAGTAGTACTACCATGGTATATAGTAGTATTGACGGGGTATATAGTAGTACTACCATGGTATATAGTAGTATTGACACGGCATATATAGTAGTATTGACACGGTATATAGTAGTGCTACCATGGTATATAGTAGTATTGACGGGGTATATAGTAGTACTACCATGGTATATAGTAGTATTGACACGGTATATAGTAGAACTGCCATGGTATATAGTAATATTGGAACGCAACAGTTCAGTAATGGTACATATTAGTACTGCCACAGTATAAGGAACACGTAGAACGTAGGACTTAAACTGACGTTACAATATGGCCCTTTGTTCTTGCAGAACGTGACCACGAGGCATACACAATGCCCAAGTCGAACGACGTAGTAGTATTCCACGTCCAGGATGCAGCAGAGTGGTGTGAATACCTGATGGGGCTGTTTAAAATGAATAAAACCCTCAGAATCAAATCAATTGACTTGGATGCATTGGAGTATGAAAATCCCCCAGAGGTGACCATGGCGGCACAGGACTCCTATCTCATCGTCATCCTGGCCTCTCCAGACATGCTTCATTTCATGGCCGACAAGGCTTGGTTCAGTGAGCCATTCAAACAGTTGCAGGGCAAAACCACAGTGGTAGCCGTGTTGTGTTATGTGGACAGCGGACAGTTTGATGGTGCTGTAGCTGAGAACTATACAAAGTCGTCGACATGGAAGCATTATGTGATAAGCAGTGATTACAATGAAAACAGGAACATGGTGGCAGACATGATGGGCATTGTTGACCAGAGTGACGCACCGCCTCCACGCGTGCCTTCCAGACAACAGCGGAAAGTACACAAGAAGGAATCCAAGGGCCATGCTGATGTGAAGCTGAAAGTGATCCCCAGTCGTGTCCGCGGGGTATGTATTTCAGGAGTTCATGATTACCTCTGATATAGGAATCGTCACCATTGTTATATGCTCTGTCAATGAAATACATTTTTCAGTGTTTGATATGTTTGAAATAATATTAAAGCCATAAGACTGAGTCTTGTTGAGTTTATATAATTCATCAGAATAGCCTTAGCGTTTTTACTTTTCAACTCATATTGTATTATATCAGACAAGAGTGAAAATTCAGCATTACAAACGTTATGTGATTGAGAGTGTTAGAGTGACTGAGTGAGTTGGGTTAACTCCGCATTTAGCAATATTCCAGCAATATCACGGCGGGGGGACACCAGAAATGGGCTTCACACATTGAATCCATGTAGGGAATCGAACCCGGGCCTTCGGCGTGACGAACAAACGCTTTAACCTCTAGGCTACACCACCGCCCTTTTTCAAGTTAGAAGTCCTGTGTATATACTTGTACTTGCAATTAGACATCTTCCTGCGAACTAATGATATTATATGATATTGCACAAACAGTGTCACAGATTTGATCAATTTAACTGAAAGTATCTTTTATAGTTACCCCTTCTTGATCCAAGTATAATCGTCTTTACCCTTTTGATACAAGTCTTCAAGACACACGAACTTACCAAAAGCCAGATGACCTTCAAAACAGTTCGATCTGTCCCAAATAACCCATAACTGCACAGTTTATAATACCCAACATTACTAAGCTGACCATTCTTGTCCATATTCCAGCCACAAGATGACATTGTAATAGCCTTCAAGGAAGAGAAAAAGGGAACAATTCAAGTCAGCTTCACTGATCTTAAGACCAAATACGACACCAAGAAATTGAATCCTTATACAGTCAAATTAAAAGCACCAGGTATGTTTTTTGGTAATGTCAGCTACAGTCGTTTAAGTTGCTGATATCTGTCTTTGTCCTTTGTGGACCTTCATGTTTGTTACGATGCTATAACTCAGGAATTGTCTCTTCAGATGAAAGTGTTCTGACGATTTTGTAAAGCATCGTACTTGCATTGGAATCTTGTTTGACGTCGCAGGAAGTTCTATTTTCGCTGTATCACAGCGTCAAGCAAATCAGTGGTTGAGACCATGAGTCATTATGTAGGTCATGAGGGCAGCTTGACACATACACAATGACCACCCGACCCTTATTAGTCGATTGTCTGAATCCCAGTTTGTTTTCAGAGGAAAAGATGATACTGACAGTTATGTATTGTCATAATTATATCCACGTGAAGTGTACATAGTATCGTTCATGGCAATAAAGAAGACTTTAGTTTCCTACATCGAAACATGTAACACATAAGTACACCGACTATTGAACCATACTACAGTATACCTTCAATGAATGTATTTCCTTCCTCACAGATCTTGCACCCGGGAACTACATCCTTCATGTTTTCCAAGATGCCAAAGAAATTCACAAGACACCATTTTATTACACGGCACCACAGGAAAGCGCGTTCCACTCTGTGGAGTATCTGTCTCAAGCACTGCAATGTGAAAATAGGGCAGCATTGGACCGGAAGTTGGTGGATGCCCTGGAAAGCAGCATTCCAGAGGACGATAGTCTGGAATTCTTGTTTGAGAAATTGAAGACGAACCTGGCTGCGGGTAATTTACGTCATTGCAAATTATAGCCAAATAATATGTTTAAATTTATCATGACTTCAAGACAATTAGCGGCTTAATCTGCAACGTGAACTGTCACATGTTAACTCATATGAAAGTCCAAGGTTTATGTATGACTGACCCAGTGTCGCATGTCTTTAACAAGTGTTCACGTCCTATCCGCTTTACAGTAGAGCCGGGCCAGCGACTGACGGGATGGTGTAAATCCAGCTAGGGCCCATGCAGGTAGCAAAGTCCTGTAAGTCCCCATGGTCCCTAGTGTGGTGATGTTGGCGGTCTAAAGCCCATTTCTATATTGTTTTATGATAACATGCTAGTTTGAGTTTACATTTGTGATAATCTAGATTTTTTACTGTCCTTCGTTGACAGATATTTATATTGTCTGAATTTATTTTTAATATACAACGGTCATAGTCACGATATGGCTGAAATACTGCCGATGTGATTAAATAACCAGTGATTGTGGGTTCGAATCCTGTCTGATTATGTTCCTTGGATTGCCAGCACCATAACGGTCTTCGTGAATTCCACGAAAATTGTAATTGTCTGAGAACTGTATCATCTTGTGTTCTCCGCCAACGTTAAATCTTCAGTCCAGGATATAACTGGTGTAATGTTCACGGTGGTGTTAAACACATCCCATTCACTCCTACACAAACCCGGGAAGCAGCGATGACTCATTTGTCACCGTAGATTCATAGTCAGTATCGTTGTTACATGTTAATGACCCACTAACGATAGCCGTAAATATGGATACTACGAGATTACGATTATAAATCCTAGTGACACAAGACGAAACCCTGAATGGAAACAAAAGGCGATGTGATATGATGTCCCAGAAATAGCTTCATCTGAATTCTATTTCCTGCTTCCAGAAACGTGGACTATGTTAGTCATGTTGTAATTTTCTCTACCTTTTCGAGCATCTATTCCTCAGAAAGTATAGAGAATGTGCTCTATTTCATATATTTACAAAGCTCTGTGACCATGTATATGTTATCTGTCGAGGAAATTAACACAAACCCGTTTTCCTTTCAGTGTAAAAACCGAAGCACATTATATTTACACTAGATGTTGAGTGTTTTTCGTGTTTCCCCTGGTACGTGGGGTGACGTCCTTCCTTCCTGGTGGTTGTTTAAATCTACTGACATTACGAAAACACATCTGTTCGTTTAGTACATCGGTAATCTATGTCTGCAGGCTACATGAGTATGAAAAGGATAAAAACAAACAAAATAGAAAATGAAACTTCTCAGTTGAAGGCCAGTTAAACATATTCCTGTTTTCTCTGACATATTGTAAGCATGTATAATATCATGGGACTCTCAGTATTTTATTGAAACGATACGGTAATCAGTAATCTGTAAGCAGAAATTCTGAATGAACCAACAAACAAGAAATAGAATTTTAATGTTATGCAATTAATAGTTGTTTTGTAAAATGAACAAGGCTTTACAAATCAGTATGTATTACTGCAAACTTAATACAATGGCTGTAACAAAATTCCATGGTAGGACAATTTCAGTGGTAGTATAAAGTACAACAGCACTGGTAATGTCAGTGATGATATTAGTGGTAATAGCAGTAAAATCAGTGATGATAGTAGTGGTAATAGCAGTAAAATCAGTGATGATAGTAGTGGTAATAGCAGTAAAGTCAGTGATGATAGTAGTGGTAATAGCAGTTAAGTCAGTGATGATAGTAGTGGTAATAGCAGTAAAGTCAGTGATGATAGTAGTGGTAATAGCAGTTAAGTCAGTGATGATAGTAGTGGTAATAGCAGAAAAGTCAGTGATGATAGAAGTGGTAATAGCAGTAAAGTCAGTGATGATAGTAGTGGTAATAGCAGTAAAGTCAGTGATGATAGTAGTGGTAATAGCAGTAAAGTCAGTGATGATAGTAGTGGTAATAGCAGTAAAGTCAGTGATGATAGTAGTGGTAATAGCAGTAAAGTCAGTGATGATAGTAGTAGTAATAGCAGTAAAGTCAGTGATGATAGTAGTGGTAATAGCAGTAAAGTCAGTGATGATAGTAGTGGTAATAGCAGTAAAGTCAGTGATGATGTTAGTGGTGATAGCAGTAAAGTCAGTGATGATATAGCAGTAAAGTCAGTGATGATAGTAGTGGTAATAGCAGTAAAGTCAGTGATGATAGTAGTGGTAATAGCAGTAAAGTCAGTGATGATAGTAGTGGTAATAGCAGTAAAGTCAGTGATGATAGTAGTGGTAATAGATGTCACTTTCGTCTTTCAGGAGTCAGTAAGAGCAAGAGCCAGTACCCAACCATGCTGCACTTCGCAGCTGCAAACGGTCTTACCGAGTTTTGTTCCTGCCTGCTGGATGTTCCGGGGTCGCTGATAGCCTTCCAGGTGGAGAACTGTGATGGCCGAGACCCAGCTGACCTCGCAGATGTCTACAACCACCCGGAACTGGCTCAGTATATACGAGATTTCATGGTAAGGAAACTGGCTCTGGCTCTTCACGACTTTGTGATGCTTTATCCTGAAAACAAATTCCACTGGAAGGTTGTTTTACAATTTCGATAACTATTGTCTCTTCAACTATGTATTTTCGCTATTATTTGCTGATGATGTATCAACTGTATCAGACACTGCTTTACAGCTCCAAAAGAAAATTAATATTGTTGAAAAATTCTGTGCAGATACAGGAATGAAAGTCAATCTGAACAAAACCAAAATTATTGTTTTTAGAAATGGTGGTCCTCTCCGTTCCTATGAGAAATATTTTTTAAATGGTGAACAAATAGAAGTTGTGAATATGTACAGATATCTTGGGATTGTGTTCACTCCTAAACTGTCATGGACTAAAGCCCCATCCTGTTTAGCGGCTCAAGCAAGTAAAGCTATATTCTCCATCTATAATTACCAGAAACATTTTAGGATGTATTAATCACAAGGACATCTTTAAGATATTTGATTCCATGATTACACCTATTCTGTGTTATGGATTTGTGAGATTTGGGGAACCACTTATTGCAGACATATTGAAACTGTACATTTTAAGTTCTGTAAGACCTTTCTTAAAGTCAGCAAGTATACCAACAATAGCATGGTGCTTGGAGAGTGTGGCAGACTCTCACTGCAATACCAATATACTTCCTGATCAATAATGTACTGGTGCAGACTGTTGCAGCTACAACACCATAGACTTCCTTATCAGGCCTACCAAATGCTCAAATCTCTTGATGATTATAATAAATCTACCTGGGCTTCACACATAAGACAAATCCTTTTTCAGTATGGTTTTGGGTTTGTATGGATCTCACACGAAATTGGCAGCATTAAAACATTTATATCCATCTTCAAGCAGCGATTTTATGCCTGCTTCCTTCAATATTGGCGTTCCTCACTTGACTCTTCATCTAAATGTAAATATTATTCACAATTTAAATCTTTACTTAATGCTGAACACTACTTGTCCTGTGACCTCCTTCCATATCAAAGGAAAGTTATGGCTATGTTCCGCTGTAACAACTTTAGATTAGCAGTGAAAACCGGTCGTCACACAAATACACCCTATGATCAACGTGTCTGCCTCTACTGCCACTCTGTTGGCCTAAACTATGTTGAAGACGAGCTCCATGCCCTACTTATCTCTGACAAATATTCTGAAATAAGAAATAAGTGTTTCACAACCCGCCAGACCCACCCTCCAACAACTGAAACCTCCAACAATGTATGTATGTATGTATGTATGTATGTATGTGTGTATGTGTGTGTATGTATGTGTGTATGTATGTATGTATGTATGTATGTATGTATGTATGTATGTATGTATGTATGTATGTATGTATGTATGTATGTATGTATGTATGTATGTATGTATGTATGTGTGTGTATGTATGTATGTATGTGTGTATATATGTATGTGTGTATGTGTGTATGTATGTATGTGTGTGTATGTGTATGTATGTATGTATGTATGTATGTATGTATGTGTGTGTATGTGTATATATGTATGTATATATATATATATA
Source organism: Haliotis rubra (assembly GCF_003918875.1). Lineage (NCBI taxonomy): Eukaryota > Metazoa > Mollusca > Gastropoda > Lepetellida > Haliotidae > Haliotis > Haliotis rubra. Next base: position 751,472 of record NW_025767061.1, on the reverse strand, counting down.
TATATATATGTATTTATGTATGTATGTGTGTATATATGTATGTATGTATGTGTGTATATGTATGTATACATGCATGTGTGTGTCTGTGTGTGTCTGTGTGTATGGGGATGATTTAAATTGTGTGTTGACTAAAAATGCACGTGTATGTGCAGGAGACGGCCTATCTCGCGGACGCGTGTGATCTCTACACCCACATGGCGGCAGGGTATACAAACACGAGCCCGGGAGTTGAGACTGAAAGTAAGTACTTACTTTATCGATTATCTCCCATTACTACAAGGTCGGAGATCAGTAGGCCACTGGAAAGTAAGCCTTAAAACACATTCTCATATATATCCCTTAAACAAATAAGTATTATATCAGTACCTTAACTTTTGCGTTTGTGTAACTTTCTATAACAAGCTGTCCTGCAACCGAAGCGGATGCTACGGCTTAACAGGTTATGACAAACTTCAGTCAGCTGTTCTATAAGGCGAAGGGGAATGTGTTGTGTGAGGCGCCACAATTCGCTGTTCGAATCCCGGTTCCTCACGATTATGTGTGTCGGTTTCTCGGTTACTTCTAATATTCCAAGACTGTTATAAGATCTGTGGTATTTATTGTCTTTTCATTTGCTTCTGTAACTCATCGTTCTTCTTTCCTCAAGGTTACTACATGGAAATGCAGGGTCGGGGCCCTTCCATTCCTGAAGAACCGGAGGACCCGTATTCCATTGCCCTACCCCCCAACCTTGGCACTGCTCCTCCTCCCCCTATACAGCCCCGGGCATCCAAACTACCCCCAGTACCCAACAAGCCGAGACGACAGTCATCAGATGGTAGGTACATTCCCGTCAATACCTTATACTCACTATGTAAATAGAAGCGACAAAACCCTTTCCACATCCATACGAAATCTCTGCTAAAAGCAGAGTCAAGAAATAAGGAAAATAATATGCGATGAAGTTCAGTGCTGTGCCCCACATAAGTAATGATTTGATGCTCAATCAATGCAAAATTTAAGACTATAGGGGCATGGCTTTCAGAGATACTTGGCATGATATTGCCTAACTACGTTCACTATAATAGGTTTGAAGCTTCAAGATAGCAATGTTGTGCTGTATGCCTTGTGTCACATTGTACTGGTATGTACTGTAGACAGCTGAGTAGAATGTAACGCTTTGCACATATATACGCACATTCGTGTTTACTAGTAGCGGTCAGTTGCTTCTGGTATTGTCTCTGTTTGTTGATTGTTGATTATGTTCACGCCACTCCAGACTACACGTGGGGCCCGGTAATATTGCTTATTTTCTAACTCGGTGAAGCCTTGTACCATCATGGCTACTCAAGGAACCCCTTGTCATGAACCTGAACACCATGATACCATAATTATTAATAAATCTAGCACGCTTACAAAGCACTTTTGCATATGTTTCAAAGTAATTTTGTTATCAATAGTACCACAATGACAACGCTTATCAATTCGAAGTTATCATAACGTACATTTAAGGCTAATGTGAACCAATATATAATGAATATATAATCAAATGTGAACTATCTTGAATATTTTGGAGATTGTGAGTCGAATTTAAGACTGAGCAGGAAATTTCATAACAATGTCCTGAAAATATTTAGGATCCCTTTTATTAAGTATGTACGTCTGAATCGACATCTGAATCGACTGGAACGATGTCTTGTTTGAATCAACATCTGCAAGGACGTGGCAAGCTGGTGTTTCTCCAAACATAGCTTATATGTAGGATATGCCTTCAAGCAGACATCACGTGTGTTTCAGTAAAACCGACGACATATCTAAGCTCGACTGTTGTTGCCGCTAGCACAGGTCGCGGTAGGACATTTTTCTGTATTTCAACTTTCGGCAAGATGACCTTTCCAACTTGGATTAGGGAATCTCACACAGTGTCCTCCAAGATCAAATACATCGAGATGAGTTGATACAAATTACCTAATCCTAGGCTCGGGGATTATATACTCATGGGAATAAATAAGGGAAAACATGAAGGTTCAAGTGTTCTTGTATCTATTTCCAGAATTTCACTCACAGTGCAATACAAAGCAGGCTAAGAATCCTAGAAAAACGTATAGGAACACTTGTATTTTCATGTGTTCCCTTATTCGTTTCCATGAGTAGATATGATTAATATACTTTCATCATAACAATATCTATCTTGATATATTTGAACTTAGAAGACACGAGGGTGTGATTCTATTTATCATCCAAGCCTTTCTTCCAACGTGTCTGTATGCGAACAGTAAAATCCGATTACTGAGTATAAATAGCACAGTTAATGTTTCATCTTCAGTAGGAGAGATTAGTGATGTCATTTGATTGTGACGTCTTGCTATTAGATTATGTTAAAATGGTCTTCAAAGCATAGTGATGTCATTTCCTCTTCCGTTGAAACAACTTTTGGATGGTTATTCAACTATAAATATTATGTGGGAATCTTTTCACGTCACAGTCTGAAACAATAGGAATTTACCATTATGTAAATCCGATGAGCTGATTAAATAGACACGCCTCTAATCTGTCCTGTTCCCGCCTCTCATCCTTATCAGAGTAGCTCATGTGCCCCACGGACGCAGAGAACACATTTTCATTTCATTCTTTGCTTCAGTATCTGTAGTCTGGCCAGGACGTGGTTCGTCATAACTGCCAAACAGTTTACCCTTACACTGCATGACGATATATTTTCACAATGAGCATACTAACACTGAATGCTTCTTCAGTTCCACGGTTTACACGTGTGCATGTGTTTGTTGTTCGTACATTGTTCTCCCACGCTGTTCTAACTCATCTTACCTGTCTTACAGTGATGCCATGCTTCTTAATGTCTTCACCCGCACCTGTCTTCACCAGTGTCAGTGTTTCACTAAATGCCAAGTTTGTATATATTCCAAAGCAAAAGTAACTTTGATCATGTTTATCTTCAATGCATCTATTTTCGATAAAGCTAATATCGGAAAAGTTACGTGTAATTTATTTTCCTTTGAATTTGTTATATTATCAGACGGTTCCTTACACACATTGAAAAGGAAAACAAATTGGTGTAACTTCACTAAGGGGTCCGTTCATAATTTATGGCCAGGGTTGTGATGATGAATTTTATGGAGAAGCATGTACAATGCGAATGACCCCCTAATATTTATGTACAAATAAAGTGAACGCCCACCCCCACCCCCACCACCACCACCGCATGTCATGTACAAAATTGCTGACCCACCCCTTAGTACATGTGTACCTCCCCAGAACAAAATGGGTTAAACCCCCCACACACACACACACACACCTTAAAATCAACACACACACACACACACAGCCAAGAATTATGAACGTTCCCTAAGTTGGCCTGTCTCACCAAGTTGCTTGTAGTCACATTAGATTATTGTTCATCGAGTACAGCTAAATAGTTACCATCACCATCACTAGTCTTCAGTTTTCAATAAATACATACGATCATAGTTACGTTCGCTTATGAGTATTCCAAACGGGTATTTGCCCTTCTTAACGCTGCATGCTGTAACATCTAACCCATGATCTTCCTACGTGTGCACATACTCACCGGCACGCCTGCCTCATGCGCAGTGTACTAGCATCTGACCTATTGTTCTCTGGGGGATGTCAACGTCATTCTTCTCCTATAGCGGCCTGTGCCCCAGCATCCAGGCCCCGGTCCCCAGCCGCTTCCAATCTGATGAGAGTTAAATCTGAACGAGCTCCAAGACCTTCACGTATTCCTGATGATAATGAGTCGAAGTCCAAGACACTGCCTGCAGGATTAACACCCTCTGTTTTTATGGGTATAGTAGAGGACGAACGTACGTACCCATTACATGTCCATTCACCTTATTGTCGTACTTTCTAAGTCACATAAGGGTTTGTTTGAGTAACATGGTGTTAAATGTTACCCGCCAGATATCCTGCATATGAACAATTAGTGAAGACTTTGTGTACCAGCAATGAATTTCATTGACACATACGCCCGGAAAAGCATGTAGAAACTTCACTCCAACACCGTTCTGAAGAAATTAAAGGGGCCTTCGTAAACATTTCGAGGTGTCCGATTTTCGACACGACCTCATCATATTGACATTGAAGAGCCAAGCTTTTAACTTCGAGATACCCGCTAGTGCGACACATCAGAGCTCGAGGCAAGGGTGATTGTCTGTATCGCTTTCGTGTACGTGTATTTGAAAAGGCTACCTAACTCGTACCTAACTCGTTTTCACGTTTGAGCCGTGCTCATTTATGAAGTTCAACCAATATGTCATGCATTATGCATATTCCAAAAGGATGCATCATAACTTCCTCTTCAATACTCTTTATATTACAACCCTCTGAAACTAATCACCAATATAACCTTGTCCTGTAATAATCTATTACAAATGAGAAGAGGTTGTGATGTTTGAAAGTCTCACTGATGCTTGCAGAAGCCCTACCACGAGTTGCCATGGGTTCCACGAGTCAAAACGAACTACTAGAGATAATGGACGGCGTGAAAGAAGGCAACTTTAATCCCCACGAAGCCCTCATGCTGTTCAAAGCCTGGCAACAAAGGAACGGGGAAGGACAGTCTAGGTCCTTCAAGCAAAGACAGGTAACCACGTACAGAAGTAGGTGGAGGGTTGGGGGTTGGGGGATGGGGGTTGAGGGTGCTGGGGATTGGGGACTGAGGGTGCTCATGTTGTTCAAAGCCTGGTAACAAAGGAACGTGGAAGGACAGTCTAGGTCCTTCAAGCAAAGACAGGTAACCACGTACAGAAGTAGATGGAAGGTTGGGGTTGGGGATGGAGGTTGAGGGTGCTGGGGGATTGGGGACTGAGGGTGCTCATGTTGTTCAAAGCCTGGTAACAAAGGAACGTGGAAGGACAGTCTAGGTCCTTCAAGCAAAGACAGGTAATCACGTACAGAAGTGGGTGGAGGGTTGCGGGATGAGGGTTGGAGGTTGGGCATGGAGGTTGGATGTTGGGGATGGGGGATGAGGGTTTGATGTTGGGGGATGAGGGTTGGAGGTTAGGCATGGAGGTTGGATGTTTGGGGTGGGGGTGGGGTTTGATGTTGGGGATGAGAGTTGGGGGTTGGGGATGGGGGTTGAGGTTGGAGGTTGTGGGATGGGGTTGATGGTTGGAGGTTGGATGATGTGGGATGGGGGTTGGAGGTTTGATGTTGGGGTTGAGGGTTGGAGGTTGGGCATGGAGGTTGGATGTTTGGGGGTTGGGTTTGAGGGTTGGATGTTGGGGGATGGGGTTGAGGGTTGGAGGTTGGGTATGGAGGTTGGATGTTGAGGGTTGGAGGTTGGGGATGCGGGTTTGATGTTGGGGATGCGGGTTGAGGGTTGGATGTTGGGCATGGAGGTTGGAGGTTGGGGATGGGGATTGGGGACTGGGGGTTTAGGGTTGGGGATTGAGGGTTGGAGGTTGGGCATTGAGGTTGGATGTTGGGGGCTGGGGGTTTTAGGGTTGGTGTTGGGGGATGGGTGAGAGGTTGGGGGTTGAGGACTGGAGGTTGTAGGCTGGAAGCTTGATGCTGAAGTTGTATACTTTTTAACCCAGGAGATAACGATTATTGTGTCAGGTCGAAGATGGTCAAACAACGTAGAACTACAGGACTGATGAGTTTCCGAGGTGTCTCCTTACATTTATATAATGGTCTATGGTTCTCTAAGAGTAATGCCAAATAACTATGTATGGATAATGCCATTCTCGGTGTACGACATATGTTCCTCGCTACAAACCTCTAACTCTACATATTTCATCTTCTCCACGTTAGGTATGTAACGTGTAGAGAGTATACCTGTGTCTGCGCGTGAGGGCGTTCATTGATTTTTTTTATTTTATCTCAAAACGCCCCCTGCCCCCTGCACACCCCACTCCCCGTCAAGGAATCCCCACCCCGACCCATCTCGACCGAATACACCTCCACCTTCGCTCCCTCTTTATCTCCTGTAATGGTTTATCTGAAAATCAGTTCTTTCAGTTTCCCTGTACAGGAGGACGCTCAATGTACACAGGACTTAAGTTTGTCATTTTCTCCAAATTGATTACACTCATAAGGAAAACTAAACAATTATTATTCAGTTGCTATCCTCGTGTTATCTCTTGTAATCCCGAGGCAGTAAATCCTTGTCTATCGGGGTGTTAGCAGAGAGTGAGATCAATCAGTCGAACACAAGTATACCTTGAGACTACTGCTACCCTTTCGGGATCTACTGGTCACTTGTGGTAGCCTCAAAGATCAGGTTACCCGTTGCAGGTTGCAAGGTTACCCGTGAAGATCTACGTTAGAATCGTCCATGCTTGTCCATAGACGCGACTAACGGGATCAGGTGGTCAGGTTCGCTGACCTGGGTATTGACTGTCATTTTACCCTACATGAGTAGATAGACGCACATGATGTCAGGCACTGGATTGTCAGGTTGGCTGACCTGGGTATTGACTGTCATCTTACCCTACATGAGTAGATAGACGCACATGATGTCAGTCACTGGATTGTCAGGTTGGCTGACCTGGGTATTGACTGTCATCTTACCCTACATGAGTAGATAGACGCACATGATGTCAGGCACTGGATTGTCTGGTCCAGGCTGTTTCAGACAGTCAGAACATTGATGGAATGTTCCGGATTGTTTCCGTAGGTAATAACACATATGAGGAGATTATTCTTCCTCGAATATAACTCCTTAATAGGAAATTTGGTTTCAAACTCGTTTCAATTGCCGACATTTCGCTTAGGCTAGAATACCGAAGAGTTTTGGTGAAGCTCTTTTGTCTCATAGCTATTATGTACTCGCTATCTCCGTAGTCGGTTCTTTCAACTATTTGCAATCAACCACTTTATGCCTGCCCTGTCTGTGTCGTTCATCATGGCGACAGGCGTGGTCGGCTTGTGTACAGTGGTCAATGGTTCCTTCTCTATAAGACCGGCCTTTAACTTGAAGAGATGAGTCGGAAAAAATAGCCGGAGAGCCAGTGAGAGCTTCGGAATCAGCTTAAGCCATATTTTCTCTCCTGTTGGACATTTTAGTTCATTCACCTAGGTTTAGGTAGAGAGACAGATCAGCGACCGATCACCGTCACATCGCCAAATAGTTGACTTGCTAAAAGGTCATTTGATCATGATTACAACATCCACACCTTCAGTAAAGCTTTCAAAACATTTTAAAGTTGAAATGTGGAGGTCAGTTGTACATATGTTCCCATGTTTTAGTTTTTTCCTGTGAACAATTGAATTGCCTTTGCTCGTGTTTGTGATGGTCGTCAACGATGGGGCAGAAACGCCTCACATTTCTGTATCTGCAAGTGATTCATAATTCCGTGCTTTTGATGTAGTCGAAATCGTACAGTTGATGTTTGTCAGATTTGAGATACCTTATGAGATAACTAAGAGTTTATATATATATATATATATATGTATATATATATTCTGTTGAACAGAATACCCTGCGGCAGATGCGAGAAGACTACAACACTGTCATCACTACAGTGACAACAACGGCCGATCAGATGTCCAAAAAAACCAGCAAACCCAGTTTCTTCGCCAGACTCATCAGCAAGCGCCAGAAGCCGCCCAAACACGTCCTTCAGATATCTGTACGTATATGTTGTTGTTGTTGTTTGGCCTACTCAGTAATGTGTCAGCTAAATGACGGGAGACTGCATACTCAGTAATATGTCAGCTAAATGATGGGAGGCTGCATACTCAGTAATATGTCAGCTAAATGATGGGAGGCTGCATACTCAGTAATATGTCAGCTAAATGATGGGAGGCTGCATACTCAGTAATATGTCAGCTAAATGATGGGAGGGAGTAATATGCATAATCAGGCTGCATATCAGTAATATGTCAGCTAAATGATGGGAGGCTGCATACTCAGTAATATGTCAGCTAAATGACGACAGGCTGCATACTCAGTAATATGTCAGCTAAATGACGGGAGGCTGCATGACTCCAGACATGGCAGCTAAATGACGGAGGCTGCAGTAATATGTCAGCTAAATGACGACAGGCTGCATACTAAATGACAGTAATATGTCAGCTAAATGACGGAGGCTGCATACTCAGTAATATGTCAGCTAAATGACGGGAGGCTGCATACTCAGTAATATGTCAGCTAAATGACGACAGGCTGCATACTCAGTAATGTCAGCTAAATGTCAGCTAAATGACGGAGACTGCATACTCAGTAATATGTCAGCTAAATGACGACAGGGAGGCTGCATACTCAGTAATATGTCAGCTAAATGACGACAGGCTGCATACTCAGTAATATGTCAGCTAAATGACGGGAGGCTGCATACTCAGTAATATGTCAGCTAAATGACGGGAGGCTGCATACTCAGTAATATGTCAGCTAAATGACGACAGGCTGCATACTCAGTAATATGTCAGCTAAATGACGGGAGGCTGCATTACCAGTAATGTGTCAGCTAAATGACGTAATATGTCAGTAATATGTCAGCTAAATGACGGGAGGCTGCATACTCAGCTAAATGAATATGCATACTCAGTGCATACTCAGTAATATGTCAGCTAAATGACGGAGGCTGCATACTGCAGTAATATGTCAGCTAAATGACGACAGGCTGCATACTCAGTAATATGTCAGCTAAATGACGACAGGCTGCATACTCAGTAATATGTCAGCTAAATGACGGGAGGCTGCATACTCAGTAATATGTCAGCTAAATGACGGGAGGCTGCATACTCAGTAATATGTCAGCTAAATGACGAGGCTGGCTCAGCATGTCAGCTAAATGACGGGAGGCTGCATACTAAATGTGTCAGCTAAATGACGACGGGAGGCTGCATACTCAGTAATATGTCAGCTAAATGACGGGAGACTGCATACTCAGTAATATGTCAGCTAAATGACGGAGGCTGCATACTCAGTAATATGTCAGCTAAATGACGGGAGGCTGCATACTCAGTAATATGTCAGCTAAATGACGACAGGCTGCATACTCAGTAATATGTCAGCTAAATGACGGGAGGCTGCATACTCAGTAATATGTCAGCTAAATGACGACAGGCTGCATACTCAGTAATATGTCAGCTAAATGACGACGAGGCTGCATACTCAGTAATATGTCAGCTAAATGACGGGAGGCTGCATACTCAGTAATATGTCAGCTAAATGACGACAGGCTGCATACTCAGTAATATGTCAGCTAAATGACGGGAGGCTGCATACTCAGTAATACCTCTCTCTCTCTCACACACACACACACACACACACACACACACACACTGTGTGTTCGCAGTGTATGTGTTTAGTAATGTGTAGGTACGAAGCTCGGCAGTAAAGGTCACATGCAACCAAAAAATCAAACATAATTAAAACACAATTATCACTTCTTCATGACATATAATATCGGTGCTGATTATGAAAAAACAAATAAACAAAATTATAAGCGTACAATCGCAAATCAAAAGTGCAATATTTTGTACTTGGGTTTACCTCCCTCGAAACGAAGCAGCCGGGATACCGAACCCAGTCAGAGCGGGTGGGCGTGCACTCAAGTGTAACGAAGACTTTTATACAGGGTTGTGTAGAGATATATGTGTATACTCCTTCATGTGGGCGATGTTAGGGAGTGCTGTTTGTAGCTGCATGTGGTTGTGTTGCAGGACCCGATTGCAACCCGGCCGATCCCAGGTGGAAACAACAATCCGTCCAGTCTTAGATTCAGCAACCTGAGCACGACGAGTGAGTACAGCATGTTGTTAAACGTCTCGTGCTGGAAATAGAAAGGTTTTCATTCATAAATCATTGGAGTGTGATTTAAGTATCCTAACACTCGAAATACGTCAAGGGCTCACACTTGAGTCAATGTTTGAGTAAAGTCCATTTGTGTGAAATGTTCCATTGGAAGTATTCTAAACATATATACATAGAAATTAGTATCGCAACACCCCATGTTTTTGGCAGTATCGATATGTTAAAATTAACCATAGCCAAGGAATTTGTTCCAACCTCAATTAAATTTAAATTGACCCTCAAGGTATAATTAGATGGCAAGTCTAAACGCGAAAAAAGAAGTAAAACTGAAGAGAATTCATAGAGCAAACATGGAAAACATGGCCTCATTTTGTAGTGCTGATAACTATGGTCGTGTGACGTTAAGTGGGGTTAGTTTCAAAATCGTGGCATAAAATCCTCGAGAAATAACATAGGTATCAATAACCGAACACGATCTCAAGATCTGGTGTAACTGCAATAACATCTCTGACCCTCTTCCTCAGTTAGTAACTGGGGCGGTGGGGTAGCCTAGAGGTTAAAGCGTTGGTTCGTCACGCCGAAGGCCCGGGTTCGATTCCCTACATGGGTTCAATGTGTGAAGCCCATTTCTGGTGTCCCCCCGCCGTGATATTGCTGGAATATTGCTAAAAGCGGCGTAAACCCAACTCACTCACTCACTCTAACACTCTCACTCTAATAACGTTTGTAATGCTGAATTTTCACTCTTGTCTGATGTAATACAATATGAGTTGAATAGTAAAAACGCTAAGGCTATTCTGATGAATTCTATAACTCAACAAGAGATAACTCATTAACGATATCAGTCGTTGAATTTGACGTTGGGGTATTGCTTTCTGACCTTGATGTAGGGCTTGTCCAGATTATATACTGGAGGATATTTCAGGCGTATTCTGGAACCCATAATGTCCCAAACATGCTCTATTGAATATATCGGTCTGGACTCCATCGGGCCAAGGTAGAGTTGCTACAGCCTCTTGACATAAGAAATCACTAACGGCCTAGCATTGCTGTTGATGAAGACTGGCCTTGTGTTCGGAGGATGGTCATCGAAATGTGGTACAACAACCATGTCTGAACTGTCAGTGATGTACCATTGACCATACAGATTTGTATGATCGTCACAAGGTCATGTTTACAGTCATGTGAGAGGCACCCCCTCGTCGTCAATGACCCCCGTCAAGCAGTACTTATATACTCCAAGATATTCCGTTGTCCATATGTAGTGTTTCTGTGACGCCAAATACGAGCTCACCCATCAGTCATAAACAAGAGAAACAGAATGTCGTCCAACCAGTGGACCCTTCCCATGACCTCAAATTCCAGTGACGTCGAACCTAACGCCAAGCTAGTCGTGCTACTTTCTGCTCTGGTAGTGAACAACGACGTCTGTTAGGTCGTCTGGATCTATACGCGGGTGATTTAGGCAGTTTCGGACCTTTCTGTTGTACAATCGACGATGTGAAAGCCACTTTTCAACCCGCCACTTGGCATAAACTGGTAAAGTCTTGTGTTTGTGCGGAGGGTTGTATCCTCACTAAGAGCCCTTTGTATCCGCTCTGAACTCTGACGGTCCTTAACTGCATTATCTTGCTGGTGTTTTCTGGCCAATCTGCTGATGTTGTGTTTTACGCTAGCATTAAACATACCAAATCTGGGCGACGAAAATTATTTCTGTACTAATAAATAATGTTTGTGAGTCACAATTAAATCACAGTGTTCGTAGAATGTGATCGTGTCCGGCCCAACACCTGGCACTAGTCACAAACACATGCAAAGGCAATTCAATTGTTCAGCTAAAAATAAAAAATGACAATTTCGACTCTTTATCACGATTCCATGTGTAAATCTCCGAGGTGTTTGCTTGACCAATTAATAATACTAATGAAGTTAGGTCTCGAACTTATCGGATGCAGTAGGTTATCTTATACAAGAGTACTTTAGTGTATCATTTCCTGGGGTGAAATCATATGTAATACTTTCCTCATTACTAAGTAGGAAGACTTACAATGAACATACATGTATATTGTTATAGTATATCAAGTATTTTTCGGTTGGGCTTTACTTCGCAATCTCAGATTTGAACTCCCGCCTGTGCTATGCTTGAGGACTAAATGTGTTCCATATTTTCTTCTTCAGGCTCATCCAGTTCTTCGTCCAGAGATAGCGCAGCCAGCATGGCCAATGACCAGATGAGCAGCAGTGATGAGGGCGATGTAATATATTCATTTGAACATTTGTGTATTTGGTACATGACTCGTTTTATGGATAAACGTCCTTTTATTCTTTTTCACGACGTTTTGAGAGCTAATTATTGCTTCTTCATCAGGTAATCAGGAGCAAGAATAAGCTCTGAAACGTGATAAAGCATAAACAGAAGTATTTATCCATAAAACGTGTCATGTGTTAATGTTAGATCAGCTTCTAAATGCCTGTCACGAACTTCATTTGTGTACTTGGGTAGTAATGGACTGTAACGATTCATCTGTATATAGACGCATAGCGATATTATGTCTCGACATAAGTACTAGCTGTAGGATAAGGAAGACTAATGTATGGCATCCGAAGTAAATGTAAATGACAGTTCTTTTAAGAAAGGAGGTGGGGGTGGGGTTTAATTACAGAATGTCATCTGTCTCGTTTGTGAATTTTAGAGCTTTGTATTTCGAAACAGTGGATCGGTACAGTCATCGTACAACCACCATTGGCATCACCATGGCTTTTTTGCCTTCTATTACATTGACGTTATTTGAAATCGATCTAACTAAAACCGGATGTGTTTCGTTGGCGCATGTGCATGTTAGTTAATCATATATTCGGAGTATTTTGCTTCAAATAAGAGTAAAACACTGACGCTATCTAGTAACAGAATACAATCACTTTTGGTACATATGCACAGAATAACTTGCTTGGTCAAAACAGGTTATCTGTATTTTACTGAGATTTGAATTTTGCAAAATGCCGTTTGATGTGCCTGAGGTAACATTGACAACAACCCACATCCAACCTAGCAATGCCCTGTCACGTTGTTTCATATTAAGACGACATGTTTGTCGCCCAAGTCCATAAATAAAGGAAGAATCAAGTTTGACTTTTGAAAATATCTTGTACTTTGAGTGTCAGAATGGTGTATTGACATATCCCATTTCCAGGTAGGTACTGATTTAACCTTGTGCATATAACCTTGGTCCCGGCAAAACAAACCAGTGGTTGATAGTTTGAGCCACTAGACATTCAATAAGCCTGGTCAAGCAGTTTATCCATCAAGCATTATGGCTCTTGAAACAAAATTCGTGAACTGGGTCCATTCCGCAAAGCGATCTTAGCGTTACAAATACCGTCAGCCTTTGTTACGGAATGAGAGTTATGATCTGCTTAACGCTAAGACCAATTTATGTAATGGGATTAAGGGACCCGATTTTCCAGTAATGTCTCACAAGTAAGATCTCTGAGAGAAGTGTGGTACTATTCAAATTGACATATATTCATCCAACAAAGATCTCACTAAGTGACTTGGAATATATATGTAAATCTGAGCCATGCCTGTCCATAATTTGGTAATTTGACATTAGTCTCTCACGTTTCGTGGAATGTAACAAAGCCGTTCCCACTTACCTACAGCCTGACCAAAGACACGATGTAGTATATCGGAGACAAACCAGCTCAACGAGGTCCCTTAACCAAGTAAAGGTGAGGGGACAGAAAGGACTTCCAGAATCAGGTGTCACACAGCCTTCCTCAGTAGAACTCATAGACAAAACTAATATTTTACTTGCATTTATGTTCGAAATCTGTTTTCGCAAACCAATCATGAGAACTACTGTCAGTCACGGTCCGTAATTTGTCACGTCTATTTTAGAAACATTTTCCTAATCGCAGGTTGAATACAAATTCAGCATATTCACCAATATGTGGCTGGTGTTCCAAAATGACATGTAGTGCTGCTGATCAATCACGTGTAATTAAATTGATCTTAGAATTAAATCTAAAATTTCAAACAAAATGTACACTTCAAATGCTTCGGAGTGAAAGGAGGTTCAGAAATATCTGCAATGAGCTTTGTTTATCCGTGTGTGACTCCTGGGACGTGGGGTTATTAATGTCAGTGTGTGTCCACCTGTTCCCTTCCTGTTAATGTTACCTCTAACATGTCAGTGTCCATACCTTCTCTGTGCACACCAACCACTGGGTGTCACAACAATGTTCATGACACCCTTTTTCCTTTATAAAGCTGTGTATTCGTCAGTAGCACATGAAGCGCACACATTCGTACATTATTCTATCTGAGATTTCGCCATGGCGATCTTCCTTCATTTATTGAAGAAATGCAAATGAGCATATTTCTTTTTATCAAAGCACGCTTACAATAACTGTAAGTGCTTTTATGCTTCAACTTACGTCTGCTCTTTAGCTTCATCGCCTACATATCTGCAGCGTCACATTCCTTCTGAGAGTAAATCTCCATCCCTTATTTATCACGCAAATCGCCCCAAGTTTGGTTTGAGAGGCTAAAAGTCCGTCTTGTTCTGGTTTATTCTCGAATAAACAGGCCTTATTATAAATTGTGCTTATTTGACTTTAGGTATCCTTTATCAGTGTCATTCATACTGTGACAGAGTGTCTTGCTATCGCTATAGTTCACAAACAAACCGTCCATACTTGACCTCGTGAGGTCACCATCCGAAATAGATGCACTTCTTTATCAGTACTGTTTGCATGGAGGTCACCTACATAGCTTCTCTATAACACTGGTGCACATATATTTGTTGCATACATAGTCTGACCTTTAGTCGTACTCAGCCTCACGTACTAATCAGTACATTATGTTAAACTCCCTGTCTGGCATGTGCAGGTGTGTGTAGAAGGTAACCCGATGTTTATTATTCCTCACTTGATCGTATCAAAGATAGTAACCTATGTTATACATCACTTGAACGTATAGATAGTAACCTATGTTATTCATCACTTGAACGTATAGATAGTAACCTATGTTATTCATCACTTGAACGTATAGATAGTAACCTATGTTATTCATCACTTGAACGTATAGATAGTAACCTATGTTATTCATCACTTGAACGTATAGATAGTAACCTATGTTATTCATCACTTGAACGTATAGATAGTAACCTATGTTATTCATCACTTGAACGTATAGATAGTAACCTATGTTATTCATCACTTGAACGTATAGATAGTAACCTATGTTATTCATCACTTGAACGTATAGATAGTAACCTATGTTATTCATCACTTGAACGTATAGTAGTAACCTATGTTATTCATCCTTGAACGTATAGATAGTAACCTATGTTATTCATCACTTGAACGTATAGATAGTAACCTATGTTATTCATCACTTGAACGTATAGATAGTAACCTATGTTATTCATCACTTGAACGTATAGATAGTAACCTATGTTATTCATCACTTGAACGTATAGATAGTAACCTATGTTAGTGATCAGTTGAACGTATAGATAGTAACCTATGTTATTCATCACTTGAACGTATAGATAGTAACCTATGTTATTCATCACTTGAACGTATAGATAGTAACCTATGTTATTCATCACTTGAACGTATAGATAGTAACCTATGTTATTCATCTTGAACGTATAGATCGTTAGTGATCAGTTGAACGTATAGATAGTAACCTATGTTATTCATCACTTGAACGTATAGATAGTAACCTATGTTATTCATCACTTGAACGTATAGATAGTAACCTATGTTATTCATCACTTGAACGTATAGATAGTAACCTATGTTATTCATCACTTGAACGTATAGATAGTAACCTATGTTATTCATCAGTTGAACGTATAGATAGTAACCTATGTTATTCATCAGTTGAACGTATAGATAGTAACCTATGTTATTCATCACTTGAACGTATAGATAGTAACCTATGTTATTCATCAGTTGAACGTATAGATAGTAACCTATGTTATTCATGTTGAACGTATAGATAGTAACCTATGTTAGTGATCAGTTGAACGTATAGATAGTAACCTATGTTAATGATCAGTTGAACGTATAGATAGTAACCTATGTTATTCATCACTTGAACGTATAGATAGTAACCTATGTTATTCATCACTTGAACGTATAGATAGTAACCTATGTTATTCATCACTTGAACGTATAGATAGTAACCTATGTTATTCATCAGTTGAACGTATAGATAGTAACCTATGTTATTCATCACTTGAACGTATAGATAGTAACCTATGTTATTCATCACTTGAACGTATAGATAGTAACCTATGTTATTCATCAGTTGAACGTATAGATAGTAACCTATGTTATTCATCACTTGAACGTATAGATAGTAACCTATGTTATTCATCACTTGAACGTATAGATAGTAACCTATGTTATTCATCAGCTTGAACGTATAGATAGTAACCTATGTTATTCATCACTTGAACGTATAGATAGTAACCTATGTTATTCATCACTTGAACGTATAGATAGTAACCTATGTTATTCATCACTTGAACGTATAGATAGTAACCTATGTTATTCATCAGTTGAACGTATAGATAGTAACCTATGTTATTCATCAGTTGAACGTATAGATAGTAACCTATGTTATTCATCACTTGAACGTATAGATAGTAACCTATGTTATTCATCACTTGAACGTATAGATAGTAACCTATGTTATTCATCACTTGAACGTATAGATAGTAACCTATGTTATTCATCACTTGAACGTATAGATAGTAACCTATGTTATTCATCACTTGAACGTATAGATAGTAACCTATGTTATTCATCACTTGAACGTATAGATAGTAACCTATGTTATTCATCAGTTGAACGTATAGATAGTAACCTATGTTAGTGATCAGTTGAACGTATAGATAGTAACCTATGTTATTCATCACTTGAACGTATAGATAGTAACCTATGTTATTCATCACTTGAACGTATAGATAGTAACCTATGTTATTCATCACTTGAACGTATAGATAGTAACCTATGTTATTCATCAGTTGAACGTATAGATAGTAACCTATGTTATTCATCAGTTGAACGTATAGATAGTAACCTATGTTATTCATCACTTGAACGTATAGATAGTAACCTATGTTATTCATCAGTTGAACGTATAGATAGTAACCTATGTTATTCATCACTTGAACGTATAGATAGTAACCTATGTTATTCATCAGTTGAACGTATAGATAGTAACCTATGTTAGTGATCAGTTGAACGTATAGATAGTAACCTATGTTATTCATCACTTGAACGTATAGATAGTAACCTATGTTATTCATCACTTGAACGTATAGATAGTAACCTATGTTATTCATCAGTTGAACGTATAGATAGTAACCTATGTTATTCATCAGTTGAACGTATAGATAGTAACCTATGTTAGTGATCAGTTGAACGTATAGATAGTAACCTATGTTATTCATCACTTGAACGTATAGATAGTAACCTATGTTATTCATCACTTGAACGTATAGATAGTAACCTATGTTATTCATCACTTGAACGTATAGATAGTAACCTATGTTATTCATCACTTGAACGTATAGATAGTAACCTATGTTATTCATCAGTTGAACGTATAGATAGTAACCTATGTTATTCATCACTTGAACGTATAGATAGTAACCTATGTTATTCATCACTTGAACGTATAGATAGTAACCTATGTTATTCATCACTTGAACGTATAGATAGTAACCTATGTTATTCATCACTTGAACGTATAGATAGTAACCTATGTTATTCATCACTTGAACGTATAGATAGTAACCTATGTTATTCATCAGTTGAACGTATAGATAGTAACCTATGTTATTCATCAGTTGAACGTATAGATAGTAACCTATGTTAGTGATCAGTTGAACGTATAGATAGTAACCTATGTTATTCATCACTTGAACGTATAGATAGTAACCTATGTTATTCATCACTTGAACGTATAGTTAGTAACCTATGTTATTCATCACTTGAACGTATAGATAGTAACCTATGTTATTCATCACTTGAACGTATAGATAGTAACCTATGTTAGTGATCAGTTGAACGTATAGATAGTAACCTATGTTAGTGATCAGTTGAACGTATAGATAGTAACCTATGTTATTCATCACTTGAACGTATAGATAGTAACCTATGTTATTCATCACTTGAACGTATAGATAGTAACCTATGTTATTCATCACTTGAACGTATAGATAGTAACCTATGTTATTCATCACTTGAACGTATAGATAGTAACCTATGTTATTCATCACTTGAACGTATAGATAGTAACCTATGTTAGTGATCAGTTGAACGTATAGATAGTAACCTATGTTATTCATCACTTGAACGTATAGATAGTAACCTATGTTATTCATCACTTGAACGTATAGATAGTAACCTATGTTATTCATCACTTGAACGTATAGATAGTAACCTATGTTAGTGATCAGTTGAACGTATAGATAGTAACCTATGTTATTCATCACTTGAACGTATAGATAGTAACCTATGTTATTCATCACTTGAACGTATAGAAAGTAACCTATGTTATTCATCACTTGAACGTATAGATAGTAACCTATGTTATTCATCACTTGAACGTATAGATAGTAACCTATGTTATTCATCACTTGAACGTATAGATAGTAACCTGTTATTCATCACTTGAACGTATAGATAGTAACCTATGTTATTCATCAGTTGAACGTATAGATAGTAACCTATGTTATTCATCACTTGAACAAACGGTATGTCAGTACGAGTCTGTGTATAGAACACGGTTAAAAATACATGGAAAAAGCCCAATCACAGCTATTGTTTCTAGATTATCCTAACCCTGTGTACTCATTTTTGTCTTTAAAATTATAATTGTAACAGAAATATTAATATGAACACACAAAGTACTGTTTTAGCAGTCTTCAATTGCAAACTACAAACGTTATTGTACTTTTGGAGGAGGAGGAGGAGGAGGAGGATTATTATTATTATTATGATTTCCATTTTTTCCAGCGTGAGTCGCACCGGATGGAGTTTCTGGCCCAGACGGACAACATGGAGGCACCCCCCATACCGCCTCGCACCCACACCCGCACCAACATGGCACGCCCTGTCCCTCAAACACGCCCACCCAGATGATCTAATCATTGCTCCTCCCTTGAGTCCGTCTAACTTATGTCACATCTCCATGTGAGACATGGAATGTAAATACGTATACTGGCGATGTATATTTCACAGACAGATGTAAATACTTATTGTTTCTCAATTCATAATCAGTGAAAGACTACATCAAACGTTCAACAAAACTTATGCACATGAAACGAATGCAAGCGAAATGATGGGAAATTCTATACAGAGTTTTTATGTAAATATGTTTGCACAAAGTATATAAAGTTTCATCCATAACTAAACTTAAAATTAAGACCAATTTGGACTACTTAGGTAATGAAATATAATGATATCGAGTTATGACTTGAAATATGAGGAAACTGTCAGTCTGGGGCTCCTTTCTCGAAGCAACCTTTACTAAGGTTAACCTTAACTCCCATTCTTTAACATTGCACTAAGGTTACCTTAGTAACTTACGATCACCTCAGTGATTTGTGAAAGGAGGCCATGTAATTGACTACATTTGATGCAGGAACTTATCAAACAGATATTTTGCGAAGTGTTGATATATTTTCCCACTTGTTGACAAGAACTACCACAGGTAGCGGTAATGAAAGCGGCAAACACAGTGTACTGAAGGGAACGACGATGGTGTGAACCCACGTCAGTATCCCAACCAGTTATATACGATCTCATAGTAAACAGGTAATATCGATCGAGTGGTTGTGTTGAGAGATACGCAGCTTTTATATGTCAGTATTCCAGAAACCATTGCAACCATGGGACGCCAGAAAGATATTTTGTGCTTTGAAATGATTTTTTTCTTGTAATAGAAAACATATTTTATATTGTGTTATTGCCAAATTGTAAATGTCAAATAGCTAGAATCAGTTGTAGATTTGGTAAACCTGTTTTGGTAGATGGTCTTGTGTACAGAAAACATGTCACTTGTCTGAAGCCAGGTTGGGGGGTGTAGTTTAATGGTTGACCCGTGTCCGTCAATCCTCACACCCGTGCATCGGCCCTGACAACACGGAAACTCAGCAGTGAATGGATACAGTGACACACTCACCAAGGGGATATAGCAAGGGGGTACAGTAATAGACTTATCAAGGGGTATAGTAACAGACTTAGCAACGGGGTATAGTAACAGACTTAGCAAGCGGGTATAGTAACAGACTTAGCAAGGGGTATAGTAACAGACTTAGCAAGGGGGTATAGTAACAGACTTAGCAAGGGGGTATGGTAACAAACTTAGCATGGGGGTACAGTAACAGACTTAGCAAGGGGGTATAGTAACAGACTTAGCAAGGGGGTACAGTAACAGACTTAGCAAGGGGGTATAGTGACAGACTTAGCAAGGAGGTATAGTAACAGACCGACAGTGTGCATGGGTGTGTTTGAGAAAAAAAATATTATATTCCAGTTTTCATTCCACCTTGAAGTGTGATATGTGCCCCAATTTTTTAAAGAATGAGATAATTTGAGCATAATGTACATCAAATACTGTTTTATGTTGATCTACTTATTAAGAAAAACAATTTGCATAATATTGTACATGTTCTGTATGTAAATGTGCAAAAATGAATTTATATGGACAACTCTTTCGTGATTCACAGATCTTGCTATAGCTGCTATGAATTATGATACGCCATATATATATATATCTTTAAAGGCACAATGTCACACCACACTTCACTAAAAAATTAATAATGCATTTCTCTCAATAATAGTGCTATCAGCCCTAAGGGGAGCTACCATATAATTTATTCCAAAAGAATTACGTATTTAGATTACAATATTAAATTTGAAAATTCGAATGAATTAATGCAACGCTTCATCAAATCGACTCTCGTACCCTCTACCGGTTGAACATTATTTCAAGCTAACCCCATACAGTTATGTCCCTTGGAGCGCAGTTTACGAATATCCTATGCACAACTTGTGAGTGAAACCAGTTTGGTAAACACCGACAATACCGCGTGCGATAGGTATCGACGTGCGGAGCAATCGTTTGCGCAAGTGTTATCTGTTTGGAAGCTGTTCGCCTCGAAGTTTCGATTATCGATTTCAGACAAGTCATAAGGGATAATAAGTCTTTTATTGCATCGATAGGAAGCTAAAGTGAGTGCATATGCCCCCAATATATATACTATAGCATAGAATATTGTCGAAAATGTGTGACATTGTGGTTTTACGGGACTCTCAGAACTAATAGAGCTTCTTGTTATAAGTTCCTTTCGCTATTGCCTGTACAATACCCATGACCAATGTACTGTGGATGTATACGGAGTGATAGCATCCAGCTCTTGAGTCCCCATAAATGATGAACATGTTGTAGGCATCACTTTGGTCTCTATTACACTTGTGTGATAAAATGTGATATAAATAAAAGCTTTACGGGCTGATTGCAATCAGGATATCTTCTTTGCCCTTGTATGTAGAGATCATTGCATTTGTATATGGTCGTCACGAGAGAAACTGTGAAACGCGGTGTGGACCATCTAATTTCTGTTCACGTGGGTACAGTGTCATTCATGATTGTGACATTGGTGTGGACCATTTAATGGCTGTTCACGTGGGTAAAGTGTCATTCATGATTGTGACATTGGTGTGGACCATTTAATTTCTGTTCACGTGGGTACAGTGTCATTCATGATTGTGACATTGGTGTGGACCATTTAATGTCTGTTCACGTGGGTACAGTGTCATTCATGATTGTGACATTGGTGTGGACCATTTAATTTCTGTTCACGTGGGTACAGTGTCATTCATGATTGTGACATTGGTGGACCATCTAATTTCTGTTCACGTGGGTACAGTGTCATTCATGATTGTGACATTGGTGTGGACCATCTAATTTCTGTTCACGTGGGTACAGTGTCATTCATGATTGTGACATTGGTGTGGACCATCTAATTTCTGTTCACGTGGGTACAGTGTCATTCATGATTGTGACATTGGTGTGGACCATCTAATTTCTGTTCACGTGGGTACAGTGTCACTCATGATTGTGACATTGGTGTGGACCATCTAATTTCTGTTCACGTGGGTACAGTGTCACTCATGATTGTGACATTGGTGTGGACCCATCTAATTTCTGTTCACGTGGGTACAGTGTCATTCATGATTGTGACATTGGTGTGGACCATTTAATTTCTGTTCACGTGGGTACAGTGTCATTCATGATTGTGACATTGGTGTGGACCATTTCATTTCTGTTCACGTGGGTACAGTGTCATTCATGATTGTGACATTGGTGTGGACCATTTAATTTCTGTTCACGTGGGTACAGTGTCATTCATGATTGTGACATTGGTGTGGACCATTTAATTTCTGTTCACGTGGGTACAGTGTCATTCATGATTGTGACATTGGTGTGGACCATCTAATTTCTGTTCACGTGGGTACAGTGTCATTCATGATTGTGACATTGGTGTGGTTTCTGGTTCAGTGTCAGTGTCTCATGATTGTGACATTGGTGTGGACCATCTAATTTCTGTTCACGAGGTACAGTGTCATTCATGATTGTGACATTGGTGTGGACCATTTAATTTCTGTTCACGTGGGTACAGTGTCATTCATGATTGTGACATTGGTGTGGACCATCTAATTTCTGTTCACGTGGGTACAGTGTCATTCATGATTGTGACATTGGTGTGGACCATCTAATTTCTGTTCACGGGTACAGTGTCATTCATGATTGTGACATTGGTGTGGACCATCTAATTTCTGTTCACGTGGGTACAGTGTCATTCATGATTGTGACATTGGTGTGGACCACCTAATTTCTTCATGTGGGTACAGTGTCACGCGGGTCATTCATGATTGTGACATTGGTGTGGACCATCTGTTCACGTGGGTACAGTGTCATTCATGATTGTGACATTGGTGTGGACATCTAATTTCTGTTCACGTGGGTACAGTGTCATTCATGATTGTGACATTGGTGTGGACCATCTTCACGTGGGTACAGTGTCATTCATGATTGTGACATTTGGTGTGGACCATCTTCACGTGGGTACAGTGTCATTCATGATTGTGACATTGGTGTGGACCATCTTCACGTGGGTACAGTGTCATTCATGATTGTGACATTGGTGTGGACCATCTTCACGTGGGTACAGTGTCATTCATGATTGTGACATTGGTGTGGACCATCTTCACGTGGGTACAGTGTCATTCATGATTGTGACATTGGTGTGGACCATCTTCACGTGGGTACAGTGTCATTCATGATTGTGACATTGGTGTGGACCATCTCTCACGTGGGTACAGTGTCATTCATGATTGTGACATTGGTGTGGACCATCTTCACGTGGGTACAGTGTCATTCATGATTGTGACATTGGTGTGGACCATCTAATTTCTGTTCACGTGGGTACAGTGTCATTCATGATTGTGACATTGGTGTGGACCATCACTGTTGGGTACAGTGTCATTCATGATTGTGACATTGGTGTGGACCATCTAATTTCTGTTCACGTGGGTACAGTGTCATTCATGATTGTGACATTGGTGTGGATCTAATTTCTGTTCACGTGGACCATCTCACGTGGGTACAGTGTCATTCTGTTCATTGGTGGGTACAGTGTCATTCATGATTGTGACATTGGTGTGGACCATCTAATTTCTGTTCACGTGGGTACAGTGTCATTCATGATTGTGACATTGGTGTGG
Organism: Haliotis rubra; assembly: GCF_003918875.1. Lineage (NCBI taxonomy): Eukaryota > Metazoa > Mollusca > Gastropoda > Lepetellida > Haliotidae > Haliotis > Haliotis rubra. The sequence continues at coordinate 727,933 of NW_025767061.1, read as the reverse complement.
ACCATCTAATTTCTGTTCACGTGGGTACAGTGTCATTCATGATTGTGACATTGGTGTGGACCATCTAATTTCTGTTCACGGGTACAGTGTCATTCATAATTTTGACATTACGGTGAAAGGTCGTCAAATCGCTCTGAGCCATAGCCATTGTTGATTTTCATCATAGTAACGTTGGCTCTTTACTCTTGTTTTAATGCAGTAGATATGACCGGGTTGGGAAAGCGTGACCTACAACTGACTGACTGAGTTTGGTTTTACGCCGCTTTTAGCAATATTCCAGCAACATCACGGCGGCTTGTGACCTACAAAGTGACATAGGCATCGGATCTGTTTGCACGGCAGCGGTCGGCTCGAGGTATCCTAAATGTTTAAAGTGAAACTGTCTGTAATTTGGACAGCTATGTCAAGACACAAAATATAAATGATCGGCACAATTCAAAGCACTGAATCAACAGAGACCTCAATAAATTGAGTAAAAGAAGTAAAAAATCAAATCGCTGTTCAACTGCGCAAGGACAACGGAGTTCAAGTTTCTAACCAGACCATTAGCGACACATTCTAGTCAGAGGACAAGGTGTTTAGAGCATAAGATCTTGGGGAGTCGCCGATGTCTCATGGAATGTTTTAGAGGGGTCCAGATTTACGGAGGACATTCTTGACAAGCGTATACCTGTCTGGAGGTGTCCCCACGAACGTAGAGGCCAATGACTTGCCAGATTTGGGAATGGGTCTGTAATGACATGGGGTTTCGACTTCAACACCCAGAAGGTCAATGGAAGATTAACAGCAATACCAGGACAACTTACTAGTGCAGATATTCTGCCGAACATGCAGGCATACGTTTTATCCCTTAAATTAATTGGAAACATGCAACACCTATATACGAATGTCTCGAGGGACATGACACATGATTGACGAAGTCATCTCAAAAGTCGTCTTTCTTGGTCGTCTGCGCCCTTACGCTACACGACCAACATGTTTATTGTCTACATACACCCTGTCTTTTCATTATCTTAATGTCCATCCGTTACCATCAGTGGATACCTCTTTCTATTTCTGTAATCGCCATTTTTTTTCGAATTCACCTTCCTCCTCCCCCTTCCCCAACACAAACACACATTTAGGATTATAATTTTACGTGGTGTCTCTTCCTGATTCTAACTTAGAGCCGACATATCAAAGGTGTCATATTACAGTGGCAACTCGAAGTTGAATGTCAAATCAAATGAGCATGTCACTCAAATGCAGTGTTACGGGATAACTCAGTTCCTGTTACCATGTCAAGTTGGTTCATAATATGATATAAGGTCATATGTTTAATGTGTCGTCCTTAAAAATATGCATAGTCTGACACCGTTCCATATAAAACCATGAAATCATGCAGAATTACAATGGAAGGATTTTATCAATGATGAATTTGTAGAAGTTGGAAGGTCTTCTGGTGAGAAACTTTTAGGAAAGAGTGTGTTAATGTGGAAAAAGCTTCTGGGAGAGACAAACTGTTGTGTTGGGGCAGGACAATCTGGAGGAGGGGTGGGGTGCAAGATTCTGGGAGGGAAACGTGTTGGACAGGACAATCTGCAGGAGGGGTGGGGTGAGGGTCGTTTTGGGGCAAGCTTCTGGGAGAGAGAAACTGTTGTGTTGGACAGGACAATCTGCAGGAGGGGTTTTGGGGGTGGGAGGGTGAGGGTTCTGGCAAAATACTTAGTGAGAGGGAGAGAGAGTGGTTTGTAGTGAGACAGCTACAACACCTGTCATTTATCTTGTCAGTATTTTTAAAGATTGAAAATCCAATTGAACTTTCAAAGTAACAATAAAGGTTTACAGCAGTGACTGACTGAGTTTGGTTTTACGCCGCTTTTAGCAATATTCCAGCAACATCACGGCAGGGGACACCAGAAATGGGCTTCACACATTGTACCCATGTGGGGATTCGAACCCGGGTCTTCGGCGTGACGAGCCAACGCTTTAACCACTAGGCTACCACACCACCCCGTTTACAGCAGTGACAAACCCATTATAGGGTGATTTTAAGAACTAGTGAGTCTAACTCTCTGCAGTGGCGTTGTGTGGCAGCGGGTAGACAAGTGGTCAATCCATTCTTGCTTGTCATGACCCACGTTTCATTCTCCACTTGGGCACAATGAGTGAAGCCAAGGACTCATGTCCCCTAAGTTGGAAATTACAATATTTTGCCAAAAGTGGCATAAAAATATCCTCACTCACTCATTTAAACAAAGCACACAGACAAAGAGTATATTTCTCTACCTTGAGTGTTTTATTCACAGTTAAAGCATACGTAAATTCTGTACAAGACACTGATAAAAAAGACAATGTGTAATATGCCTTGAACGAATGAGAATGTACATGAAATTATACTACACAATTGCTAGGTCAGACTGGGTGAAGGAAAATTGCTTGAACACATACAACTGGAGCTAGGCCATACCTATGGTAGTTGTCTCCCTTTGATACTAGAATACAGTGGGATGCATTTCATGTACCGGTACTTCCATATTTCATCAGTTATTCAACCTGTGATGCTAATGCTGGAGTATCATCTAAATGAAGAAAAACCTAACAGTGACATGTAAAGAAGTGTGTCAATTCAATTTAAGAGACTAAATTTTGTACAAACATTTTAAATTTAATCATTATTCAATAATGACAAGAAAATATGAAATAAGCATTTGTATAAAGACACCAATATATCATTCACCTTAAGACGAAGTGAATTGTATTTAATAATTCATGGATTTGATTATCATCATGAAAAAATGAGTGTCCTACACTAAAGCATCCCACTGCATCAGCAACCTTTCCAGGGAGATCATAAACTTTAAAACAACCAAACTTAACATTTTCAAACAGCATTCACTATTGTGAACTTTTGGCACAATGAAACAAGCTTCTTCTTCTCCAACAACCCTCCATGCTAAAAACAGCATAGCTAACTGCCTTATGTATTGCATCTACCAACTGAAAAACTTCCCTCCTTCAAAGATACACAGGTCACTTACACAGTAGTATTTCACAAACTTGAATTTCTTTTACTGAAATCTTGAGATCAAACTTGATGGAATATTATGGTATAATGTCAAAATGCTTACCATCTTCAGCAACATGTCAATGGTTGGGTAATTACAAGTACAGAAAAGTTTAGCTCATGTGACCTGTCAGACCTACCTGCATGAATTCAAAAGAATCAAAAGGAACACATTCTGAAACACTTTTTGTATCAACCTAATGTAAGCCTTGAAGACGTTCAATCTGTAATTCCTGTCCTTACTACAAATCGAGGCACTTTTTGTCCAGAGTACCACACCTCCAGATTATTAAACAACTGTGATGAGATACAATAAGAAATGAACATATTTTCATGAAAACTGAATATATAGACTTAGTTCTACCTTGCAAATTAATTGTAGCTCAAATCATTTGTGAAGCACAGAAACGGTTCAGAACATTTTATCATAATTTCTTACTTTTAATTACTTGTTAATTACTCTTTACAAAAAGTACAACCACATGCTTAGTTTAACCCCCCAAATCACCTACCATACTAAGTAAATGAAAATTCTACCCAAACTGTACCCTTGATAGACTAGATAATCAATCCTGCTGTATAGTTACAAAAGATCACGCAGTATGTTGATGATTGAACAACATCGGTGTTATATGCCCACATTTGTCAAATACAACCCACTAAATGCAGAAGAAATGCAGTTCTAATCAAGCTACAAGAATTGTAGTAAGAACCAAATGACAATGGTCTCTCAGTACTGCCTACATATCTGAAGGTGAGCTACAGAAGCTAAGCATCAGTTTTCATTCCAAGAACAGGTGACGTTGACACAAAGAAAGGAAGACAAAACAAACGCAAGATTAACAAAACCTATCTTCTATGTTCAATGGCACATACTGTTAGAGATTTTCATAGTGGAATATCTTTCTGGGTGAATCATGATTTCCTTGTCAATCAAATATTGCTATTTTTATACATCATATGCATAACCATGTTGGGATAGCTCCTCAAGCCTAAGAAACAGTCAGTCAAAACTATTTCATGACTTGAAAACTGTACTTTTTTTGGTGGGAATTGTGTTTGACTACTGATGGAAACAAATCAGATATATTTCATTCTGATTAAACGATGAGAATATAAAATGATATCTCATTGTCATGATAATCAAACTTATTTGATCCCATAACATCAGAAAGTGATGTACCTTGTGTTTTCCTAGCATAGGCAACTGTTCAGATCACCATCCAGGACTTTATGGACACTATCTTTAAATCGTGTTGATCATAGTTTCAAATCACATCATCTTAAATCATTTTCAACGTTGGGATGCGGGGACAGTCAAGATCAACAGCCATCATACTGTTTACCTGAATGTAAGGCAGCTGGATTGAACACAAATATTCAGTGGCACAGTTGGATTTCGTATCAAAAAGTATCTGCACAATTACGTTATAAAGTTGGCATGCTTTAGCATACGTTTTCTCATAATATTTTATGTCTGTTAGCAATATTTTTTGCTTCGGTCCAGAAGGATATGATGAATACTCTGTGTTTCATCTGACACAAAGCAATCTGAACAGTTTCCACTGCAGGCTTAATCTCTATAAATCAATTATATAAAAACAATTCTAAAACTCTGAACAACTTTGCCTATAGGTGTGGCCCAGCCCTCCTTGATATCTTGCATAGATTTGCAAGTGTAATGTAGTTTGCTACACTGTAACAAACAAATGCAATATCCCGTCTGGTATGTGAAATGACTACACTTAGCGAGCAGACAGTAAATCTGTACATAATGCACTGCCCTAGGTCAACAGTTTCCTTGGTCATCTCCCACGTATATTGTCACTGATACTGGTCAGTCTGGACCATGTCCAAAGCTGTGAGATTCATACCAATGTTCATCAAAGATTTTGATTTTCAAAGTGTTCAAGGGGAGATAACCCTTTCAAATACTGTCTCAAGCGGCCATTTTGCTTGTCATACAGCCAGGCGGGGAGTCAGTGGCTTGAAGTATGATTATTTTAATTAACTGTTGCAAATTTAGCAAACATGGCCATTTGCTGTTTTAAACCTGTTAGTGAACAGCAGGAGGCTCCAATGAGAAAACTGTTAGCACATTAGATAGGCGGAGTCCATTGAAAACAGTATTAGTCCCGAGATCCTTTAAGGTTATAAGCCCCACATAGCACAAAACACTGTCCACAGACACGTCACAATCCTTGGGCTAAGAGTCTATGATGAGTATAGATATTTCTGGAACAGGTTTCTCTGTTCTCATATTTACACACACACAGAGTTTCCCCACGCCGACACAAATTCCGTATAGAAACATTCCTACAAGGTCAGCTGCTTGTGATGAGTTGCAGGCTGAGAGAACTGTACATAGCACCATGGTATGTCCCCTCCTATCCAGGCAAGTAAATTGTTGTCTCTCCCCACTTTCCAGGGAGGTAAATTGTTGTCTCTCCCTACCTTTCTGGCAGGTAAACTGTTGTCTCTCCCCACCTTCCAGGGAGGTAAATTGTTGTCTCTCCCCTTTCAGGCAGGTAAACTGGTGTCTCTCCCCACCTTCCAGGATGGGTAAACCATAGTTTCCTGCCCAAATAGATGGGTTAACTATAGTCTGTCATCTGCCCATGCGAATGGGTAAATTCTAGTGTCCCTGCCCATCGGGATAGGTAAACTGAAGACTGTCCCTACCCACTAAGATGGGTAAACCAAATGTCCCCACCCACCCGCCTGGGTTCGACATTCAGGCTCCATGGCTGTGGCTATTCAGATCAAGTGACACTTAACAGATGGAGCCACTCAGCCATGCCAGTTATATCACAGATTTAAAAGAATTGCACCATTTGGGTTGTGATATACACTGGCCTGGTCTTCATACAGCGGACACTTGTTCATCTCCGTCTGAAAACAGAAACACAACACACACATAAAACATCAACTACTCATGCGTAGCATCCCAGCCCTATTCTCCTGGGCCTAGATATTTTAAGCTCTGTTAGCGCTAAGATAGTCGTAAGTGCCATACATTAACATTAACTTAGCTAACAGAGCTTCGAAAATCTAGGTCCTGTATCCTTCTTATAGAAATTACTAAAATGAACACTGAAATGATCATTTCATTCAAAAAGGACATTCAACAACATTGACATATCGCATTCAACATGGAATAATAAAAATTAACTGAGTAAAATGAAGTTGTCGGTATGAAATGCTTATCACAGCACTATAACACAACTGACATAACCAGCATGCCATGACACTCATCTGTAACAGTGATGCTCATCTAGTCTGGCTTCCACAACACATCCATCAATAAGCCTCAACATTCATGATGACCATCATGCATCCACAAACATGTCCACTCAGCGGTAAATTGTTCGACAATACTGCGAGTACAAATTCGGCGCTAGCCTGAAGCACTCATAAAATCCTAAAATCCATCAGTCAGTATCAGTAGTCACTGACTTAATCACAGATACCCAAATATCACACAGGATCTAGGATGGAGCAAACTGTTCTTTGATTTATCAAAATCAGAACTTTTCATTCATATCATTCGGGTACAAACAGATTTGACAAACTGACCCCAATAACACTTGAACATGTTTACTGAAATAATGACACACTTTAGGACAAACATCGAAGCACATACATAAACATCTGTGGAGTGACCCTCAACCAAACATTCAATACACAGATAACAAGCAGCTCCAAACAACGGTAGTCCCCACTGCAACACAAACAGCTGTAGAGATATTCTGCATTATCTCCCCTTGACCGTGCCCCTTTATGTGTAACCTTTAATCTAAACATCAATTCCTGGCATTAAACATCCCTATCACAAGTCCTGTCCATACTTCTTATTGTGTCTCAAACCTCTTTACACAACAAAACAGTAATATTTGTCACTTATTTACTCTTATACACATATAGAACAAACAAAACACTCATTGCATCCTTCATGGAACCAAACAAGACTAAACTGATCCTAAATGAACACAGCTCTGAGGCGAACCTGACAATAAAGCAAACCTAGCTGCACTGGACCTTCTTCTAAACAAGAACCTGTCATCTGTCCTATCAAATTCCGTGAGAAAAACATGTTCCTGAATCCCCAGAACACAACACAGATCCTTTAGTGCTGGAACATTTTGTCTAATGCCATAATAAAGCCTTTCTTCTACAATCACATGAAACACTTGCAATCTCACATTTCTATCATTGCTAGAACCTACTTTCTGATGTCAAAATAAAGCCCTCCCTAAGCACAAGACCAGGTTCTTTTATTGCTAGAACCTACTTTCTGATGTCGAAATAAAGCCCTCCCTAAGCACAAGACCAGGTTCTATTATTGCTAGAACCTACTTTCTGATGTCGAAATAAAGCCCTCCCTAAGCACAAGACCAGGTTCCAACAACAAGACCACAATTGTTGCTGTAATCTATTTCCTCTGATGCCAACATGAAGCCTTTCAGAACATGATCACTTAACACACTTGCAGTAACATATCCTCCGTTATTGCTAGTTCATTCTCTCTGATGCAAGCATAATGCCCTTCTTATGGTCATAGTGGCACATGGTTACATGTCCTCACTGTTTGCTTGAAACCATTCTCTGATGTAAGCTTGATGACCGCATTCAGGAGAGGAACGACCTAAACACATCCTTTTATTGCTAGTACCTATCCTTTGATGCCAGAACAACGCCCTCCTCCAGAACATGATCCACACTCTCACAGCCATGGGACACAAAACCTGTGTTCAACTTGGACACATACCCGCTACTGTGTTATCATAATCCCCCTCCTCGTAGAACCCTACCCCCTCATGAGAGCGGGAGCGTTCTGCCTGCCATAATTGTTTCTGCCGTGCAAGTGCCATTTGAGTAGCCGCCTGGTAGTCTGGGAGCGGCAGCCGCCGGCTGGGATACGCTGGGGGATTGTAATGGCAAGACGCTGACAGGACAAGAGGAGAGAAAAGGCACGATGTTATTACATATCTCATGCTTGTTTCATATACAAGACATACATAAGCTGTGATAGACGAACACCCACAGTGTAGAGAGCCTCATATCATTAATATCATTATTCCTATCTTTACATACTCATTGAACTTTCTCATTCATATAAAACAACATCAATGGTCACCAACTTACAGTTGCCATAAACTTCATTACTGTTAATCACATTTTAAATTCCTACATAATTTTTTAAAACGCAAGATTCAAAATGAAGTATGAAAGATGCAAATGGATGCTGGGTAAGCCAATTTCCGATGTTGCTAGTAGCCCAAACCGAACACTGGTAGTAGGATATACTACAGAAGGTGTATATATAAGTACGAAGCCAGCAGCCAGCCTGGTTCTATGGTGATATACAAGTAAGCTCTCTGTACTGTGTCAGGTGCCATCTGGGTGTCCACGACACCTGCATGCATGGGGTGGCGTACGCACGTGTCTATACCAGTCATGCAGGGTGTTACAGTACACTCACGGGGGGCAACACTACACACTTGGCATGGCACACTACATCTAGTACACCAGGAAACAATGGGCCTGGCAAAACAACATCTCTACAGGAATTTCCACGTGTTCAGAAATAGGAAAACCTTAGTGACTATTACATAACTGAAAGACACACATCATCTATGGAGTGCATGACATTGATCATAGGTAATTCTTAGGAATCTTGAATATTTACATCATTCTGGAAAATATATTTTTTTGTTTCAACCTCATGAAAAAGTTATGAATTTAAAACATACAACTTAAAAAGAGCTAAAGAACACACAACATTTTCATATGATATAGTCACAACGACAATGACACATTGATTACAAAGGAAAAATTGTGTTCTTTAATTTCTTTTAAGCACACATTTTAATTTGTAAATTACAAATAAAACACACTGAAGTACTACAAATGTACAGCATATTATTTGCTATCCATCTGACCAAACACATGTTTACATTAGGGCTGACCATACCATGCATGTTGTTATATAGAGTGTGAAATGTTAATATCCCTCCAGCACATGCAGGCTGCTTGGTTGGTGGGCGTGTCTGTATGTGGCCTGGGACTCACCTGCAGGGGCTGACTGTGGAGCATTCTGCATGACGGAGTGGTAGGAGGGGAGAGGGGGGCCGGGCATCTGGGCCTGGGGGTAGGAAACATGGTGGGGGTTGAGAGAGTTCATCGGCGCTGGAATCAGACAGGCGAGCATGGAGTTAGTTAAAGTTGGAAAAGTACAGATAGAAGATTCATATGCATGCTGCCCAAAGGACACTTTCTGAGAATATGGTGTATAATTAAGAAAATGTGTTAGTAACGTCCTGTTGCACACTGCATCTGGGTTTGTGGGAGGGACACACTTCTGACAGATCAGCAAGTTGTGAATGTAAGCCTGAGTTTTACTCTTGAGAATACGACATGACACAATTCAAGAGTGGAGGACATTGGTTTCATTGGGCATTACTTTATTAATACTTGTTCATACAGAATTGAACAACCACTGACATCTATCTACCAAACACAGCCATATTCCAGCTACAAATGGTGTCCCACACATAGTAAACTATGTCTGACTGACTGAGTTTGGTTTTACGCAGCTTTTAGCAATATTCCAGCAATATCACGGAGGGGGACACCAGAAATGGGCTTCACACATTGTACCCATGTGGGGATTCGAACCCGGGTCTTCGGCGTGACGAGCCAACGCTTTAACCACTAGGCTACCCCACCGCCCCAGTAAACTATGGAGTGATGGACATATGACCAATGACCCTTGCTGTCGATGTACTACGACATGCAACGATTCAAATCACTCTGCCTGACAACCAAGATCGATTCACTCACTCACTATTACTACTTATTCTGTTCTTACAGCTATTACAAGTTAATGTGGAGCTATTCCAACCTAGAAACCCCATGGAGACCTTCATTCAGCCAGTCTCCGTCTCACCTTGGTGCTTTAACTATTCAGCTATACCCCCACCCATCGATGCCATCTCACCTTGGTACCTCAACTACATAGCTACACAGTCTCCGTCTCACCTTGGTGCTTTAACTATTCAGCTATACCCCACCCATCGATGCCATCTCACCTTGGTACCTCCACTACATAACTACACAGTCTCTGTCTCACCTTGGTGCTTTAACCACATCCCCACCCAAAGGCTCACCTTGCTGCCCCTTCCTGAGTACAGGTGGAGAGTTGTAGGATCCGACAGAGCTGCTACTATGGCTGTCAAAACAGTGCCCGGAATCAGTCTCCGAGGAACTCTGGTGCTGGTAACTGTTGACACTACTGGTAGGACTGGCAGAGTCGGTGGAACCTATTGAACCTTGGGAGGAAAGTCAGGATGAGGTTACTTGGCTACATCAGCTGCTTCAGGGTACACAGGACATAATAAAGTGCTCACAAGATAGACTGAACAGGCTTGATTACGAGCAACCACCATATATTTACCCAAAGAGAGTAACATGGACAGTGCCTAGAAGCATACTTAGTTAGATGTGAATTCATTTGGTGTAGTGCTTGTCAACACATTTCATCTGCATACATCATGGTAATATTTAATAGGTGAAGTAGACACAATTATGCTGAAATATCCATTAAATGTCTGTCCATAGACCTTCCACATGTAGTTCTGTTGTGGGTAGATTGAGGACACTGTCCACATCGGACTAAGCCAGTCATCTGGATGTCTACAGTCAGTAACAGCATCAAGAATTGTTAGCATTTGGAAGATAAGACATAACTATCACCCTTGTTGACACAGCAGATAAAACACAAAGAAGTGTCAAGAACATTCACTGAACTTCATTAGCTCCGTTCAGAGAAGAAACTCTCTATGTCATATGGAAAACAATATGCCCAGAAACATAGCTCAGACACAAACACATCTGCAGACTCGTTTCAATGAGAAACAATCCTTTATGTTCATCTTCCAAATCATAAAAGAACTTGAAAATCTACCCCTTTCATTACATTTTTGAAAGAACAAATCTCAACAAAGACAAATTTGGCTACTAAGATTCCAGTAATTGTATTGTTAATTCCAACTGATATCACACAAAATCTGCAAGGAAATTGTCAAGATTAGGATTCAGTAAAGGCATGTCAACACAAACATTCATGACATGACAGGACCATGACAAGGACATGACACATGACAACTACAGACAAAAGCAGACATACAAAGCCGACAGAAAGCCACACAGAAGCTGTGTATCACATGCATGCCAAGCCCACACCCATCACAGCAAATCAACTAATTATGGCCAGGTTAGGTGATCGAAATCTGCATGTACATGGTGAAATTAATACAGAATTATATTTGCAACTATTGCAATATATACGGATAGTGATTCGTGGATGATATTTATCAATATATGTATGATTATAAAGGGGAAATGATGTGATTTGAATTTGTGAAAATTCAGAATGTAATCAAATTTGATGAAATAGTCTGATCAAACATACATGGTTTTTTTTAACAATGCACCAATAGACAAAACATCAGCGCACAACATCAGCAAATTTGGCTGCACATATACGCAAAAATATCAAGCGGCAAAACTACCGCCTGTGTAAATACGTATACAGTACATATAGCAGCAGTCTTCACATACGGAAACTAAAGCAACACTGGCCATGAATAGTTAAAGCGCTGACTGACGAGGCAATGGGCAGGCAGACGACTGACTCATCCTTACCCGTCCGACTGGGCTTGCGTATATGCATATTACTGAGACTGACAACAGAGGAGCTCTCAGACGATAGGTGGACGTGCTGCATAGCCCGAGCATGGCGCGGCGACGTTTGCCGACGACCAGACAATGGACTAGTGACAGGCGGGAGAGGAATTTTGGGGTTATGAGGACGAACTTTGTCGGTTAGTGCCATGATCTTTCGTACAGCCCCCGGAGATTCAGCACCTGATGGAGAACACATTAACTATGACGTACGTACGCATTGACATACGACGCACGGACGTACGCACAGACTTGCTAGCCAAACATGCATAATCCTAAGCTGCCACCAAGATGTAGTAAAATAACTAAGAATCCAGTTGGAACAAAATAAGAATCTGAACATTTTGTGAAAAATGCAAACAATTTTGTGAATATACATTCATTAATTCTTTTTCATAATAACTGGTATTGGAATGATTAGGCAGCTAAGTGCAATAAGCAGAATAACTTTTGTTTTCCGTGATATGAAATTCATAAAAGCACCTCCACAACTAAGAGAAAGTTTTATAATGTAGTGCAGTGAAATGAAATCATGGACCTTCATATAAAATAAAAACTTCTTGTCCCTTATGATTGTGACAAAACGGAGGCAGCTGAGGAAGTCAAAGAATGTCAAGGTCATTCAAAAAATACTTAAGTGAGTGAAACTAAAAAGATAGAGATGGTCACAGAAATATACTAAACTCAAATTAACGTGAACATTGATTATAATCAAACTTTAGCATAGATCATGAAACTCATGCGATGAAGTGAAATGATAACAATATGCCATTCCCAATCCCAGAAGAGGTCTTGTGGATAAATGATTAAAATGGCCTAGTAAGAAACTAAAAACGTTGGAGATTTCATATCAACGTGTTAAATACAAGGCAGTATACACTTTGATGCGATGAATGTGATTATATGGATGCACCAGTGAGACAAGGGGATGCAGACTTACCAAACTTGGGCCCTGTATGTACTGGAACTTTGTTCTCTGCTGTGTGGTTCGGGGAACCAGTGTTCACCCCAGGTGAAGGGTCTCGTTTTCGAGCTGCTGAGGACGAAGGGGTGTGACGTTTATGATCTACCCACTAGCACAGAAGAATCCTAGTGCTATGATTGTTGTCAGTCAATGTTCAGTTAAGGGAGTTATGACTATCTGAGATTCCTCTGTGGAACCATTTCCTCAACAGTTAATATCTCTCTCTACAATACGTATCCTTCTGCTAGGAAATGAACATTACCAAATTTACAAAACATTTGTCATTACTTGAAAAGGTCATCATATAATATTCTCACCAGGTATTTCACAGTGGTTTGATAGGTCCTTCAGTTTCTCCTCATCTGTGATAGTCTGCATATTACTCAGGTACGACTTGACTCGTCTCACCATCTGGGCCTGCAACAACATATCTCATTGTTATACATTCACATACTCTTTCAATCACGTACCCGCTGGTGAAACTGCCCAAGGGACACAACTCTGCAGAGGAATTGCATCACCAAAGAAGATTGGGAACCCCCTGCCTACCATGTAACCGATTGAACCAGAGGTATTAAAGGTTTAAACCTATTGTCAGCAATATCATGTCATGTTAGAGCACTAACACATTAACCAGTTAGAACCTAAGGAGAAGGTTGTAATCATTGGAATGGCAATAGCTGAAACATAAGGTTCAGAGTCAAGGCAACTTTAGATGGTGAACACTTGACATACCTCTTCATACATCTTCTTCAGGTTGGGGAGCGTGGAGCCCCGGCGGTTCTTGGTGCGTTTGAGTGTGGCTACTCCAGACACCAGTGTACTGGAGAACATGGAACCAGTGCCCAGGTACATGGTGCTAACATCCTGCAGTGAGAGACAAAGTGATCAAGGGGTGTGGTCACCACAGTAGGGGTGTGTGGTCATCACAGGGAGAGGCTTGGCCAGCATGGTCGGGCAGGGTAAACATTAGAATGGTCATGGTCAGTACACTGGAAGGGTGTCGTCATCACTGGAAGGGATGTAATCATCATTGAAAGGGGTGTGGTCATCACTGGAAGGGGTATAATCATCATTGAAAGGGGTTTGGTCATCACTGGAAGGGGTATAATCATCATTGAAAGGGGTGTGGTCATCACTGGAAGGAGTATAATCATCATTGAAAGGGGTGTGGTCTTCACAGAGCATGATGGTCAGGGAGGAATGGGTATAATCATCACTGAAAGGGGTGTGGTCATCACAGAGCATGATGGTCAGGGAGGAAGGGGTTTAATCATCATTGAAAGGGGTGTGGTCATCACAGAGCATGATGGTCAGGGAGGAAGGGGTATAATCATCATTGAAAGGGATGTGGTGATCACAGAGCATGATGGTCAGGGAGGAAGGGGTATAATCATAATTGAAAGGGGTGTGGTCATCACAGAGCATGATGGTCAGGGAGGAAGGGGTATAATCATCATTGAAAGGGGTATGGTGATCACAGAGCATGATGGTCAGGGAGGAAGGGGTATAATCATCATTGAAAGGGGTGTGGTCATCACAGAGCATGATGGTCAGGGAGGAAGGGGTTTAATCATCATTGAAAGGGGTGTGGTCATCACAGAGCATGATGGTCAGGGAGCAAGGGGTATAATCATCACTGAAAGGGGTGTGGTGATCACAGAGCATGATGGTCAGGGAGGAAGGGGTATAATCATCATTGAAAGGGGTGTGGTCATCACAGAGCATGATGGTCAGGGAGGAAGGGGCATTGGGAAAAGCATCAAGAAATAAAGTAACTGTAGCATGATCACACATCAACAGTAACGTGAACCACCCTATGAGAGGGACATGACGCTACCTTTACCAATGTTCCACATTGTACCAAGGTAGGGACAGAACCTATGTACTATCAGCTTTCTATGTATAAGAAGAAGAGCGTTTAATCAAACATGCCCAACACTTACATATCTTGCTGACGACATGTTGCATATATGTCTAATTTCTTTGGCAATCATGCGGAGCTTCTCAAAGTTCACCAGTCCATCCACCATAGTGTCATTGCCCAGGTGGATAAACGTCAGGTCCTTCTTCACCACTGGGAAGAAGGGCAGCTGAAAACAATAATGTCAACATATGTGAAAGTAATTAACAACAACTGACAATACAGATTTACACAGTGTGCAAGGTGTTTGTGTTTATGCCTCCATAAAGTCAACAAGTACATAAGTCAACATTAACAGTTTGACCCCCCAAGACAATTCAAAGTCAGAGACACCAATCAGGACAGACAAGCACCATTATCTCATCATTATCACCCTACATCCAATCAGGATATTCCATCTATCACTAGGCATGTCCTCATGTTGTTTGGGTTTGTTGAACATTAACACAATAACAACTGCCACAAACTAATCACTTGTCTATTCTTTAATTTTAGCTTTTTTATTACTAACAACTTAGATTTTGTTTTCATGTCTGTCATTCAGTGCTAAAAAGACTATCAAATACATCTTTACTTAATTTTACTTATATGTCTGTCAGTACCACTACTTACCATGGGAGGTTGTATGTGCTCGCTGTTAATGAGATTTCGATATTTAGCCATGTTCCGAGAAGGATCCATCAAATTTTGAAGATCCTGGAAAAATAACAAGAAACATAAAGTATAAGAGCAATAATCCAGAACTAATACAAATGGGGTCACAAGAAATGGACTTTACAGATTGTATCTATGTGGAGAATCAAACATGGGCCTTTGATGTGACAAGCAAACACTTTAACCACTGTTTACAGAGAAGGTGAACTGACACACACACACACATAGAAACTGCTAACGTGAGTTGTTAAGTACAAACCTCGAACATCTTGTAGTACTTGCTGGGCAGTCTCTCCCACGTGTTACGGAGCCGAGTCACAGACTGGTGACCCAAACCACTTAATATTGCGAACATAGAGTTGAAGTTCTTGCAATCTTTACAATGCTCTGAAACACCAAAACCTCAGTATTACCCTTGTTTCATCATCCAAATTGTTTTAACATTGCTGTAAGGCTGAAATATTAATCACCAGATATAAACATCTGCTGTATGAATGTCTAATTCAAGAAAGAATTCACTGCAATGCTTTTTTTTAGAGGTACACATATAAAAGGATGACATGAAAATCTTTTAAATCTGCTTATCACTTAACAAAAGTACTAGATTCTGTGCTGTACTTAGTATGTTATATTGGATTACACCTGTCTGTCTGCAGGTAGTACTCACTTGCTATCTTGATGAAATGCTTGAGGAGCTTTGATCTTTTGACTAGACTCCCCTCACTGCAGATCTCGGTCACCACCCAGAACATTTCCCTGTTCACCAGCTGAAACAAGACCAGTACAACCTTGATAAAACTTACACAAGAAACAGAATACGGTAGGAATACGTTCCTTCACAGGCAATGATGAGACATGAGATACTGCTATCCCTATGACATCAATACTCCAGAGAAGTTGAATGTACTCTGAAACCATATAGCAGCTTTCTATACCTCTGTATGAACTTCAAATATACATCCCAAGTCCTTTACTCTAATACAATCATATGAAGTTAACAACCACTTTCATACTTCTACAGTAAATGTATCCCATGACTGATCTACTGTAGTAATATGACAGAATTAGGTAATCCTAACTTCTTTTGTTGTGTACATTTTTCAAAATATTATTGCTTGAGTGTGCTCTTAATGTGCAGTGAAAAGAAATATTTGCTGTAAACAGTCAATGAAGTGAAAACTGGGTCCTAAAAACCTTTGATGACGTGCATGCAACTCTGCAAGGCTCACATCTTCTCAGCTACACTCACCTCAGCAAACTTCTTGAGAGAAGGGCAGCCATACTTTGAATCCAGCCCAAAGAGTTCGTCGATGTACTCTGTGGGCTCTATTTCACGGAACACCTTGAAATCCTCGAGGGTGAGTTGTGACGCCACCTCGGCAGAATTGAGCTGCAGCAGGCTGATCTGGCTCTCCTTTATCAGCTCACCTGCGCAGCTCATCAGGGACTAGAGAGTCTGTACTCATGTTGTTCTTTAAATAGTACCTGAGTACACGTGGACAAGTACGCCTGGATGAGTATGGGGGAAAGGGGAGAGAGTTAGCCCCGAGCAACGGCCTGTCATTGTTGTCATGGCAACGCTACCTACCAGTCTCCAATATGGTGCCTGTGGCATCAAGCTTTGTGCGACCCAGCTTGGATGTTTCTTGTTGCTTTGTACAAATTTGTGTCAGTTGTCACACACTCCGATACTCATGTGACGCCTTGTTTACTCATTAATTAATTTCATCATTTTTTATTAGAATGTCAACAACATTTTCTTACTTTATCAGGACCACAATGGTTTCAGTCCAACTTGATCACATGAGTAAATGGCCAGGAGTCTATTTCAGCAAGTGACTTCCAAGCCTGAACACAGACTTGTGGTAGTCACAAGGCAAAGATCCCTGTGTCCGGGAGCCAATGATTTGGGAGTGAACTTCTCTGACACAAACTTAAACAAGCTCAATGCATGCACACATGCCCACAGCCACAATGATTCAAGACATGAGAGATCAGTGACTTTGCTGGAGTCATTGCCATGAGCTTGTCAACTCTTGTGAAGGCATTCTTCAATATCAGAACCAAATTAGCTATATTTCTTCAAGATATTTTGAATGACAATGACAATGTGAACCTGTAACCCTGAGAGACGAAAACTTGCAAACAACTAAATATTGCATCCAAATCTATTTTTTTTCAATGTGGACAGAAACAGAAATTTGATCTCTCATATCTTAGTCCTGGGAATAAAGAAGGGAAGAGTAATAAGTGAACTGCTTCAATACTGGACACAGAGTTCCATGTTATATCATTTTCATGTCGAAACATACGTATACGAAATGAAAAGGTACCATTGTCCAAAATAGTTCCGATTATCTTGTGTGCGAATTATGTGAAAAGTTTGTTCCATATGTAATTTATTGTAAATGTAACACAATATGAAAATAGATTAAAACTATTTCCCATATTGTTAAATATTTAAAGTAACACAAGTTACAAAAGTTAAAATTCTGAAGTTCCTGCACTACTTGTACAATAGAAACAATAAGCAGTCAGTTGTTACTCTTCATATAACAGTATGAATGATGACATGCAATGAGAACAGGACTTAAGACTAGGCTACAGAAACAACTGGACACTGGGATTATTCAGTCTTCAGAGACAAATTTTCCTCAATCAGATAACAGGTATATATTTCTGTTCATTTAATACAGTGCTTAATAATGAAATGCTTGCATTATTCAACAAGAATCCATGAAGACTGAATACAAGCATCTGTACATGCTTGGGAGATGGCAAATAGGCGTCTACTGGAAACTGAGGGTGAAGGCTGAATAGATATATGAACACATCAACAGTGATGGAGTGGGACAGCGAGGAACTGGACTTGTACAGTGGCTGATTTGGGTTGGAACATTGTATTGTGGGGTGGAGTATTGGACTTGTACAGCAAAGGGTATTTTAATCTTGTATGCCTGGGTGGGGTGATTCATTTTACTTGAAAGTGGAGAGGGGCTTTAGACTTGTATGGCACGAAGGGTGGGTCATTGGATTTGTATGGTGGGGAGGTCTTTTAGACTTATATGGCGGAGTCAGGCATTAGACTTGAATGGTGGGATGGGGCACTAGATTTGTATGTTGGATTGGGCCACTAGTCTTGTATAGTGAGCCATTGCGCTTTGATAGGTTTGGGCTTAAAACTTTGGTTAGATGGGTTGAGGTGGGGCTTGTTGTAATCTAGATGAATCCCCAGTTTCCACAGATCTGCACAATACTGCCATCTCAAACATGGTCATAACATACCATACTAAAGTATTGTCATTAATATGAGAAATAGTAACAGAAATAATACACAAATGTACCAAAACTTGCAGGGAATGACCAAGATTATTTCACAACATATTAGGATTGCAAACACCACACGTGCAAAACCACATCCGTGCAAAATACAGAACTAAACATTCCAACCAACATGCAGTACCATCCTATCACTGTCCTAGCATCCATGCAAGTCTATAGATTACCATCAACATCTTGACCACCTTCCAGGCTATCGTCTACACTAAAACAGCTTATCACATCCATCTACATCGATACAACACACAATCCCATTCATAGCAAGCTATGAGTCTATTTCCAACAATAACAGATATATCTATATATGCACTATTCTATGGACAGCATGACCTGTGTACATGCCAAAGCATATAATTAAACAGCAAAGCAAACTGTATAACTCTGACAATGTATGTATAAACCCATTCAGAGGATACATAATCACAAGACTTGCATCATACATAGACACTTAAGGAAGGATTACTCTACAAAATGCATGAATTCTGTATTAACCACATATTAAATGGAATATTTTATGCAGCAAGATAATTGATGTTTTACCTTTTACCATTAATATTTACAATGTTTTAGTCAGTATCATGCATTTTGTAAACCTGGATTACTTTCAATATTGTCAATATTATTGTCTCCCTGAACACAACACCACCAGTGAGGGCTTGTTATCATCTTGTAAGGAGGCACAGATTGTTCTTTTTCAGCGTACCATTTTTAAATGAATTACTTATGTAAAAACACAGCTACAGTTTCTCTCAAATTTCTCAATTCCTTAAAAAATTTACACATTTTTAATGGTGTGCCTCCCACAAGTTTAAAATAACCCCAAAAACCACATTACATGTTTTAACAGAACTTAGTGGAGTGGAAGAGGTTAGCCAGGCCTGGTAAGATTCTACTCCCGTTTCCATGGTAACCATGTTTAGTGTGTCAATGATGATTATGGTGTAGAGGGTGTAATGATGATTAATGGGCAATGATTGATGATGATTTGGAGGTACACGATGAATGACGACAGGAATGATTGGGATCAAGGGTAGTCCATGCACACAGCGGAACATTTTTCTTTAAAAGCAGCGAAAATCAAAATTGTAGCCAGGTGCATGCCAAACGTTGTACAAAGTTGTACACATGTACATACAACATCAAGAAGCACGCTTGGAGGCAAAATTTTGGTTGTCAATTTCAGAACTACCGGTCACTTCGACTCTCTGCTCGGGGCTTTCATGGATTCTGCAAAACGCTCAAATAATATGCTTTGAAATGTGACTTAAGATGAACTGTAATATTACTTGGTTACAAAGTGACAGACTCTAACGTAGGTTCCCAGGCTGAACTCCCCACAGAGACGTGGCAGAGGAAGCTAAACTCCCACCCCCATGGTGAACAGCACACAGTGTGGTGATAGGATGTGTTGGTCTGTGATTGATTATATATAGGTGAGATTGAATGCTGAAGACATTATGTAGTGAACACATGTTAAAACATATCTAAACATACTGTACCCTCGCAGTGCACACGATCTGTAGCAGTCAAACCAAAACCACAACCCAGGAACAAAATAATATGTCACTACGATCTTAGAAGAAAGAAAAAATACTGCCATAAAAAACTGGCTTTAAAAGTTTCAAATATTTATCGGTGCATGGTTAAGATGTGCATCGGCAAAAATAATTTTTTTAAATCCTAAAATCCCATTAAAGGTTATTCACACTGAACTGCACAAATGAACATATTGTGTCTGGTTGCAACTGCTACACATCCAAGCAGCCGACCACTGTACAGACAAACCCCTACCACTGTACAGACAACCCCTTACATCTAACTCCTGACACTTCTAGAACACCAAGACCCTGAAACACCACTCCTATACATTGAAGCCCTGTTCCACAAAGCAATCTTATCGCTACGACAATGGCAACCCCTATATATTGGCATCAACCTTCGATAGTCATACTGCGCTGATTGCTTTTAGAAACAGGACCGAGCTCTGTCTGAACTGAGAGATGACATAATCCCCCTCACCTTCCGTTGAGGCCAAGTCGGTCAGGCAGGTTCGGCAGTGTGTCCGGCAGTCGTTTCTGTTTGATCACTTCCTCGTTCTGAACTGTTACCTCACATAATGAGTAGTTGCTGAAAACATGAATCATGTATGTAAAGTTTGTTGTGTTGTGCTGCCCTCAGCATTACCATGCCTATGTTATACTAGGCTGTATGGAAAGTTAAGTTCTGGATTGAATGAGCTGGGTTTAGCTCCACATGGAAAGTATTCCATTCATATCACTGAATATATAACTTTTGAACATTCTCTGATGAACAATGAGACTGATCATACATCAATTATCCTTTTTGTGTGAACAATACCCAAGATATTATCATCATTCGAATTACCAAATACGTGTACTCAGAGAGTGTTTATTTGACATCTGACAAAGTATTGTCCACATCTGGTTGTGAGACTCCCTCATTCAGCTGATATTGCTATATGGATAATTTAAAAATCAACTCACCAGCTGGGATCTGTGATACCAAACTCTTGCAGGGCAAGCATTACAACTTCTTTGGAAGTTGTTTCCTGCAATAAAAATATCCAATTATTCCATGGTATAGAAAAATCATATCATACTCAGAACAAAATGATATAAATGAAATTTAATTTCTTCACTTAAAAATCCAAAGTTGTTAAAATTATAAACCATATGTCCAAGAAACCAAAAGTCTGCAGTAGTGTTCTCCAAATTAGCAACAAAATCCAACATCAGTCATAAATTGATAACTGCCAAACAACATAAGCATCAAATTGTAAATTGTGTTTACCTTATGAATTGGCAAGTATTTGAATGACTGGTCAGCCTTGTACACTTTGACGACATGTTCGGGAAAGTCACTGGCAGCATCGTTGACGGTGAGCCCAGCCAGGGAGAGGTCAGGATTGCTGGCACTGAGATGGTTTGTCATAGTGCCGGTGTTGGAGGACGAGGTAGAGGACGTCGAGGACTTGCGGGAAGGGTTTGGGTACAGGCTCTCGTCGGAGTGGTTCATGCTACCATTATTACTGAAAAGTCATAAATAGATGGAAATATGTCGTCTTGGTCATTTGTGCCAAAAATCTCATTGATGCTATCAACCTTAAGTCAACAATATAAATATTGCAATAAACAATAAACATCATGATTACAATAATAAAATGAAAATATATATTAAATAATTCACTCCCAATGACAACATATTTTCTCAAAACTACCATTTCACTGAGCCAATCCATTCCACTGATTGGATGTTAACAAGATCCTATCTGTTGCCATCTATATTGAACATATCATACATACCTGTTATTTAAATTTCTGGGTATTAAATTCATCTTCATAAGTGCTTTCTTTAACCGAGGCCTATTTCCAAGAGCCATAAAACCTTTGTCCTTTTTGTCATGCTTGTTATCCTTGGTATTCACTATCACTGGCACAGAGGCATCCAGATCAGGGGCAGATAACCTCTGTTTCATTGAAGGCATGATAAAGTCAGCTTTTAATTTCCTAGGTGTATTCTTGTCAGCTGCCTGCAGCATTTCCTTAAATTCTGAATAAAAATTGAAAGAAGAATTCATTTTCATGCATATAATAGTATAACAGCTATTAGTCTGAGAAAAAGACATTTTAACTTAAACATCATATGTACATGTTTATCTGTGCAATAGTTTGGTTTTCTTGCTATTACATTACTGCTTTTACAAAGGTTTTTCGTCTGTGAGTAATTTCTAATGAGTAATTGTGAACAGCAATACACACTAGTAATGTTACTTGCTTTAAATTGAGTTCACTAAGAATATACCAGGATCTAGAGAAGACTACATTCACTGACCATGTAGGTTGGACTTGACTGTGATGGACAGGTGGGTAGTCCCACGGAGGATCTCTAGAGCCTTGTTGTGGGAGATCTGGTGGAAGTTTTGCCCATTCACTTCAAGTATCTGGAAGCACAACACAAGGGAGATAACTCAACCAGTCTCACAATAAGCTGAGGGCAGTGATACACCTGTCAGTGCTCAGTTTGACGTCTTTTTTACCAAACTAAGTTCCATTAACAGATTTCAAAACACAATCATCCATGATAAGACAGCATGTTTGAAAACATTTTAAAAATACTATTTTTACAAAACGAACTTGAATCAAAAGACTGAAGGGAAGACATTTAACATGAACATCTGACGTACTGTAACAAGACATAGGTCAAGAGAACAGATTACCTCCAACAAAGTCATTAGTTCAGTGTTAACCCTACTGATAACCCAGGAATTTGTACAGTAAGAGTTCAGGTAAACAAAAATTATGAAACAAACTGAAGGAGTTAACCCCCCCACCAAAACTCACCTGATCACCCCTTTTGAGACCAGCTTCAAAAGCTTTAGAACCTCTCTCAACTTTAGTAATAAATATGCCGTGACCTCGCTCACACCCTCCCAGGATCTGGAATCGCAGGATCTCTTCCCGTGTAGCTCGGGTGAGCGTGATTGTTCGAACACGTGCCTTAGCAGCACATGCTATGTTCAGTAGACGCATTTGACCAATCATTTTCTGGAAGGAGGCAAGATGAGCGGAAAGGTTAGCTAGGTTAGTACATTAGTGAGCAGATAAAAAGGTTAGTGACGTACAGCGGTTACAGGTCGGGATGCACTGTGCGCTCCTAGCAGGGGGGAGGTCATGGTGATTAGCAGCGTTCACCTTCCAGGGTTCAAAATTAACATAAGTCTGCAAGTCGGAGACTAGTAACATTCATGACAGACCATGTACATTTCCTTGTGGACAATCAGATGTTCCATAAGGTAAATGGCAATGAACGTATCATTTTTTCGAAAATAATAGATTAATTCTAACCCTGCCTATAGGAACATGTCAGGTTTTGCTTAGATTATTGCAATATTACATACTGTCAAATACATACTGTGAACTTGCATGATATATGTGCACAATGTTTATTAATTATACTATTAAGTTGTTCTGGTAAACGGTATTGAGAACTACAGTACTGACATACAAGAGTTGTATCATGTAAACAAGAAGGTTTCTGTTGTACATATAGTGTTGTATTACACAGGTGTATTTTGTACAGAGGATTATATTGAAGATGACCTATCCCACAAACATTTCTCTATGAAACACTTTTGAACACACAAGAAGCTGTTTCCATGAACACAATCATGTCATGATTTTAAAAGACGTTTGTACAGGCACACAGGAAGGAGTACATAGTGTTTCATAAGTAGCTTAAAAGCTTGCATTAAGATACACATTAAAGCAGCGTTAGAAGTAACACTCAAGAAGCAATTATGACAATACAGAAAGTTACATGATCAATGCCTGCCTGTTGAAGTATAATTTATAAGACAGACAATTTTTGCTTATTATGCACAGAGGTCATCCCGACCTATAGGAGTGAAGGTTTAGAACAGAGAGAAGTTCAAGTTGACCCAATATGTCCCATAACAACGTCTTACCTCGGTGAGAGCATCAGGCTGTAAAACATCAAACATTATCCGTCATTTGTCCATGAGAAGTACTTTCACAAAGAGCAAGGTACTCTTTGACTTAGGTTTACCCAACATTTGTGTACGAATTAACATTAAAATAAAGGGGACACTACTCACCTCTTTTTCCAACAGAGTTTCAAACTCCTCAAGGAATTCACACATTGATGTGTCTGTCTCGAAGTCGTTGAAATGATTGTTTACCCACAACAGTACCACTCTTGTAACCTGCAAGAAGCAATTTGATCATGTATTTGCATATTATTATGCAACAGTGATGAGCATTGGCCTACCTTTAGGACTGCATTTAAATCCAGTAATAAGAAAGACTTGTAAATTTTATTTCAAAATTTCAACAGGGCATGTAACTCATGTAAACTTTGTCAACAAGATGCAAATGTGAATTCATTTGAAACAAACCAGTATTTTCAAAATGTAATGTAATATACATTGATTAGTATTTCATATCTTGATTTTCCATTAATACTGCTTATTTCTAACAACCCATGAAGATCCGGGTTAGAATGAACCGTCAGTAACCCATGCTTGTCGAAAGAAGCGACTAACGGGATCGGGTGGTCAGGCTCGCTGGCTTGGTTGACACATGTCATCGGTTCCCAATTGCGCAGATCGATGCTCATGCTGTTGATCACTGGATTGTCTGGTCCAGTCTCTATTATTTACAGACCGTCGCCATATAGCTGGAATATTGCTGAGTGCAACTCACTCACTATCGCTAACAACAGGGTTACAAATATGCAAAGAAGTAAATGTCAGCACGTTAAAAAAATAATAATAACCATCTTTTGAAAGGTAACTTCGGTGTTAATTTAGCAATTAACAACAGGAATATTACTGACAGCAATTAAATGAATAACATTCACTAACGGTAGAATTACACTA
Organism: Haliotis rubra; assembly: GCF_003918875.1. Lineage (NCBI taxonomy): Eukaryota > Metazoa > Mollusca > Gastropoda > Lepetellida > Haliotidae > Haliotis > Haliotis rubra. The sequence goes on along the minus strand of NW_025767061.1, from coordinate 702,843 downwards.
AGATTTATTCTCTCAGTAAGTTGAATCAGATGTGTGCATGACAGAGTTACCTCCCCTCACACTGTGTTTTACCTTTGATCTGAGGATTGGTTGACCAAACCACTCCAGGAGTTTATGTGCCAGGTAGAAGGGAGTTTCTAGAAATGTTCTGTATGTGAGCAGGAAGTCCTCTACATAGGTAGGGTCTATAGCCGAGTGGTCCTCCACCAGGTGGAGCATCAGCCTCTCGGACGTGCCCTGAAAACAACAGTAGAGCTTTCTGATACCGTCATGGAAATATAAGTATGAAAAATACTAACCATCAAGAATTTATCATCCAAAACTGTGTTCCACAGGAGATATCTCTTGTGTGAGATCATATGATCCTAGGAGATATCGTTTTGACAGTAGATTTTGCACAATGCCCTGACAATGCTATGACATCATCAACTTAATGACGTCACAATGCTATGACATCGCTGCACTGCAAGTCTAATGGTAGTACAGTGTTGAGAGATGTACAATCTTCATTGAAAACTAATGAAGAATGATTTTTGATGATAAATAGAATCTCACCCTCGTGTCTACTGATATCAATTACATCAACACACGTTGATAAAGGTAAAAATATCCTCGGCAAGCCTTGAATATTTGTAACTTTATCAAGTGTTGATATAATTGATATCAGTAGACACGAGGGTGAGATTATCTATATATCCATTGTTAACATTATGTAACAACGGATCAGAAAATTACCACCTTGATTCCATTCCTGGGATCTCAAGGGCTGGTCTTGATCAGTAAATATCCATCAGAACATGTGGTCAGCATAGTGTCAATTGTCTAAACAGTGAACATATACCCAGGATCTGTATCTGTGTAGATGCTCACCCTGATGACTATATGCCCCCTCCTGTTGCCGCCATCCAGTTCCCGATGTTCCGTCAACATCACTACATGACCTTCCTCTTCATGTCGCTTTGTGTTCTCCTCTCCCTGTAACATCAACACCACTAACTTACACCCTGGATTACAGACTCACCTTCTTCATAAGTGATCATAAGGACATTGTGAAAAGAACAAAATTCATCTGTTACAATTACAGTAATAAAGCAACTTCAATGTTGACAATAATTTCAAACTGGAATTCATGCACTAAATAAGCTGACGATATATTCTGCATATTTTGTGTTTCCATGACGACAGATACCTGGCTTAGGATCCTGTAGTAGGCCTGTTGTTCTATACAGACAAACTGACAGTCATCTACAAGGGTCTGCATCACCCCCTGGTGGTACATCTTCTGCATGGTCGGGGTGATTCCAAAGCTGGAACATAGGGAAGGGAGAGAGTAAGAGAGAGGGACAGAGAGATGTTTTGGTCACTCTCAAAATATATCAGCAATATCAGCTTGATAAATAGGGTGTGGAAAGCTCAAGTGACACATAACTACTGCATATGTGGAATATTTTACCCCACAATAAGCAGATCCTGGTTAGGGGTGCAACAATGTGGCATGTATGCCATCTCGGTACGAAGAAGGGAATGAGGAACTAAAAGTTTAAAGAAGTCCTCTCAGTCATTACAGTAAAATTCTTCTGCCCCAAATCCCAAATGACTACACTCAGTGGTTTCTTACAGACATTAAGTCTCCAGCTGTTCTGCATCTTCACAACTGAAATATAGCCTTACTGTCTACACTTTTTTAACCAGATATTGCTCAAGTTCCACTTATGGAAAGAGATCAGTCATTTTGAGGTGACCACCATGCTAGCCAATTGGGTGTACCTGTCTCCCATGTGCAGCACTTCCACCTCCCCGCTCATGTGGGAGACCTTCACCTCGCCGTTGACAATGACGGACCATGAGTCCAGCTCTTCTCCGTCTTTCATCACGATGGTGCCTGCCTTCTCAATCACTGCAAATACCATGACCGCCGTCAGGGCCCGCCTGGTGGCCAGAGTCATGTTTGCAAATGCCTGCAACAGATAGACAGAATTTTTTCTTAAAAATCTGTGAAGTACTAATTTGAATATTCAAGTTAACAACTGTATCGGAAAATGACAAAAATACATTTTCATGTCATAATGAAGTTATACTCACTCTGAAATGCTGCATAAAATCTAAGAGTATTTCTATATCATCTTCTTTTCTGTCTGCCGGTTCCTTCTCCAAACATTCTCGTACAGTGTCTCGAACAGTCAATGACTGAAACAAGGAATAAAAGCTCAAAAGTTCAGACAAATTGATATAAATTATTCACATACTGATATTACCTGATAAACGTTCATGAGTGCCAATTTACCATAGCAGATCAATTTCTGGCACAAGACAAGCAGTTTTACAGTTACCTCAGTGGATTCAGCATATCCCTCTTCTTCATCGGAGTCCACGAGGCTCTCCTGCAGCCCACTGTAGTCCATCTCTGCTGCATCCTGGTCATCAATGGAGGACTGCATCATGTCTGAACCAGAATATGCACTGGAAGTGTCGCTGGCTCGGGAACTGCGTTTGTAGAACTGCTCATTCCGGGGGTACTGCTCCATCCTGTACATGGCATTGGGCACTTGCAGGTCTCCAGCCAGCTGAAACACAGACAGCTACATTTACAACTGGAGGTGAGGTGAAATGGGGTTGAATGTTGTACTTAAGAATATTTTGTTCATATGACGATGTGCATGCGCGAGGCTGCTTGTACTAACCCAGACTCCAAGCTTACCAGTCCTTGTTATCCCCATTAATGCTGTGCGCCAGGCAAGGACCAACAAGTACCATATTTTAACGTCTTTTGGTAAGATACAGCCTGGGATTGAACCCGCGACCTTCCACTCTCTAGGCAGACACTCTAACCACTACACCACGGAAGCGGTATTTACAACTGGAACACACAGCACTGATTGACATTACACAATTTGTTCATAATCAATTGTAAAATTTAGTCACAAATATTTTCATGATAATTCATGACTTTTGGCCATCTTGCTTGTGTCAGTATACAACGTGTGTCATCTTTGTTACAGACACACAAGACCTGTGAAGATCTTCATTGATCTTCAGTAAACTATGCTTATCGTAAGAAACACCTAACAGGATCAGGTGGTCAGGACCTCTAACTTGGTTGATGTATGTCGGGGCGGTGGGGTAGCCTAATGGTTAAAGCGTTGGCTCGTCACGCCGAAGACCCGGGTTCGAATCCCCACATGGGTACAATGTGTGAAGCCCATTTCTGGTGTCCCCCGCCGTGATGTTGCTGGAATATTGCTAAAAGCGGCGTAAAACCAAACTCAGTCAGTTGATGTATGTCACCATATCCCAATTGCATAAACCTATGCTCATTAGGTCAATCACTGGAATGTCTGGTCCAGACTCGATTATTTACAGACCGCTGTCATATAGGTGGAAAATAGCACTGTGCGGCATTAAGCCACAAACACAACAAAACTCAACTTCCTTGACAAGCAGAGCTTTGTAAGTAGTATGTTTTATAACATTCAACTGTTGCAGCCTGATTATTACTGTAAGTGTGAGTTTAGAAACAGGATGTGATCACTGGTTGACTCAAACATGGCGTAACCCAAGTCCACCCACTTTCACACTTCCTTTCCCTGTAACACTATCCAAACAAAGCTTGCACTAGTGACATATTAAAAGTGGATTGTGTTCCACTTCATAATCACAGACAAAAACATTACATAATGACATGTTAACAGGAGACTGTGTTCCACTTCCAAATGACAATCAACATTACATAGTGGGCATTTCTTCTTACCATGGTTTCATTAGAAAGCAGACGAAGTAGCATCAAGAACAAAATAGATCTTTGAAGGATGCACGCCCCAAAATTATCATTGACTAAGCTTTCATTTCCTCTTCCTGGTCATGGATAGTCTACATCACTAACAATCACACCAGATAACAAAACTGTAACATATCTCTGCTCCTCTATTGTCGCTCTTTCTCACATCACTTGACAGGTCTGATACTTTAGGAAGGCAGTTTTTGGACTTATTAAATGAAATCAAAATTCAAATAATACATGTACTAAAAATAATTTTTAATCCTATTTGTCTGTACAAAAAAAATAAAGCAAAATGCTGGCAAATACATCTTTCCTGTTCTAACTGAAAATATGATGCTGGAGGTTCCAGAGTGCCATACACTTCAGAAATCATTGAAGTCAAACTTTTTAAAATAACTCAGTTAATATTCAATTGATTTAACTGGAAGGTAAACAAGGACATTTTCATAAATTGTTGATATTTGAATTTATGACTATGACTTAGAGTTTAGTTATTCAAGACCTCGACTACAAACCAATCATGTTATTGGAAACGTCCTGCAGAGAAACTAATAATTTTATCAGTAAATCAATATTAACAGATAATCCTCCCAATTCATATGTCCACATATTTTTCCTGAAATCCTTTGAAATCAGTATATGTATGTATGTTACTTCTATATTTACATTCAGTAACAGTGTCTATGCTTACATCCTTTTGGTTCCTGTATCAGGATGCTAAACTGTGGCTTAGATATGATTCATGCTATCCCACAACACAATGGGAGTTTCCAGATATACTGACAGATATGTGTACATATCACATTCTATAACAGTATTTTAGTTTTAAATTTCATGCTTCAAATGTTATTTCCCACTTGCATATGCATATATACATATACAACAACTCATCCCATGTACAACATCCCATCCCATGTACAACATCCCATCCCATGTACAACATCCCACACTCAACTCATCCCATGTACAACATCCCATCCCATGTACAACATCAACCATCCCATGTACAACAACTCATCCATGTACAACATCCACACTCAACTCATCCCATGTACAACATCCCACACTCAACTCATCCCATGTACAACATCCCATCCCACTACAACATCCCACACTCACAACATCCCATCCCATGTACAACATCCCATCCCATGTACAACATCCCACACTCAACTCATCCCATGTACAACATCCCATCCCATGTACAACATCCCACACTCAACTCATCCCATGTACAACATCCCACACTCAACTCATCCCATGTACAACATCCCATCCCATGTACAACATCCCACACTCAACTCATCCCATGTACAACATCCCATCCCATGTACAACATCCCACACTCAACTCATCCCATGTACAACATCCCACACTCAACTCATCCCATGTACAACATCCCATCCCATGTACAACATCCCACACTCAACTCATCCCATGTACAACATCCCACACTCAACTCATCCCATGTACAACATCCCACACTCAACCCATCCCATGTACAACATCCCACACTCAACTCATCCCATGTACAACATCCCACTCTCAACTCATCCCATCTACAACATCCCAACACACACTCAACTCATCCCATGTACAACATCCCACACCATCAACTCATCCCATGTACAACATCCCACACTCAACCCATCCCATGTACAACATCCCACACTCAACTCATCCCATGTACAACATCCCACACTCAACTCATCCCATGTACAACATCCCACACTCAACTCATCCCATGTACAACATCCCATCCCATGTACAACATCCCACACTCAACCCATCCCATGTACAACATCTCTACACACTCAACTCATCCCATGTACCACAACATCTCACACTCCCAACTCATCCCATGTACAACATCCCACACTCAACTCATCCCATGTACAATAACATCCCATCCCATGTACAACATCCCACTCCAACATGTACAACATCCAATCCCATGTACAACATCCCACACCCAACTCATCCCATGTAACATCCCATCCCATGTACAACATCCCATCCCATGTACAACATCCCACACTCAACTCATCCCATGTACAACATCCCATCCCATGTACAACATCCCATCCCATGTACAACATCCCACACTCAACTCATCCCATGTACAACATCCCACACTCAACTCATCCCATGTACAACATCCCACACTCAACTCATCCCATGTACAACATCCCATCCCATGTACAACATCCCACACTCAACTCATCCCATGTACAACATCCCACACTCAACCCATCCCATGTACAACATCCACACATCATCCATCTACAACATCCCCACACTCTACTCATCCCATGTACAACATCCCACACTCTACTCATCCCATGTACAACATCCCATCCCATGCACCACATCCCACACTCAACCCATCCCATGTACAACATCCCACACTCAACTCATCCCATGTACAACATCCCACACTCAACCAATGTACAACATCTCACACTCAATTCAACATTAAAGTTGATCAAGAAGCTGATACAATTCAGGTTTTAGTGCAGCATACAAGTACCAGTGCTGTCTGAAAATTCAGCATTCAAAGATTCAAACCATATCTGTCATTACGAACCAGACTGAGAACTATCCATGAATATACCATTCCAAAACTATCCAACAATTCATGAATGTTGAGAGCAGCCATATTTTAACTAGTACCATCAGAAACAAATACATAACAACTAATTAATCCAGGACCACTGAAATGTGCTTGTGACAGTAAACTCCTAGCCTCAAAGAGACAATTTTAACTGAAGAAACATCAGAGCATGACACATTCCACAGACAGGCCTGGAAGCCTCCACTGTGGACTGAAGACCACTGTGGACTGAAGAAATACCCTACCTGTTCAATGCCACTGTCCATTCTTCGGATGCGGCTGTCTTCGTGGGGATCTAGAGCTAAGAGTCTGTCCAAGCTAGCCGTGGGGCAGGGCAGGCGATGCCCAGACTTCATCAACTGGACATCAGGGTAATCAATCTGAAAAGAAGACAGCCAATTTCTTACAAATGACTCTATGTCAAGCATGGACGTGACACACAACACTTCCCACCATGTTGGCCCAGTCTTGCTCAGTGCCTGAACCACATTATGGACAAGTGAAAATACTTTTCATTCCTCCCTTGACGATATAACTAAATCTAATGGATAATCTTCATGTTTTTTAAACTCATAAGCCAAGACAAGCATAATATATTTATTTAATATAGTTATTACATATATTTAATATATATATTTCCAGTTGACGCCTTTCATCATATGCTAACAGAATATGAGGAAGTTTTTACATGTAACATCTAACTGTTCTAACATAACAACAAAACAACCCAGGACTGATTTATATACTTATATCACATAATGACAAAGTACACAGCTGATCAAATACTTCTTCAAAAGGAAACACTATCATTAATGTGGTCATTTCTCATTATCTCCAATTATTGCTAAAATATCAAATACATAATCCTCTTAATTACATGTCATAAAAATCCAACAAGGTTTCACTTCCAGCTGTATTTAATGATCCGTTGGCCTTTCCTTCAGTGACTAAACAGCTACCTTATCTACTGTGTTCCATATCGCACGTAAGTGTGAACGTTCAACAAAGCCACACAACTTTCTACTAACCTTTGACACCCTTCTTGCATAACGTAACATCTTTCAGAAAGATAATCACAAAGATAATCCACAGGTTAATCCAAAAGAAACAACTCCTCAAGAAAAATGGAATTCCAAACACATCATATTATCCACCAAAGTGATCATAGATTACCACATGCCCTGACTGAACTCAAGCTAGAGAGCAGTGTGTTACATCCCCGATATACTGAAACAATCCAACATACAGCAAGAGGATATTAAACTAGGCTATTGTAAGTAGGCTTCTAGGATTGTGTGGTGACATGGACAAAGGAAACAGACCCCTGCCTACCAAGGAAGACGACTAGGATGAACTCACTATTAAGTCTGTTTCATACAATTTGCCAGTTCAGGCCCACAACGGAACTAAAGGAAGTAGGTCCATCCATACACAGTCATTGTGTGGACTTAAATGAAATGTGACGTCAAAAGTTTGAATGCGAAAATTAACGAATTAAATTTACATACACACATCAAGGACAGACTTCGAGGAAATTCAATTGTTAAATATCCTGTAACGTACCAGATACACAACTGCTTTGGTATCTTTCGAAGAAAGATGTGTAAGAAAATATCTTTATTGGAAAAATCTGTATCATGATTGAAGATAAGCATATCACATGCTCTGATCAACAGAAAACACCATACACCAGAACTCTCTGCTAAAGAATATACAAATTAAGACACTGTTGTGAAATATACAGAACACATCCATGACAAGGATCTAAACTTGGACATGAAAGGTTTGAGGCAAATCAATCTAATCCAAACATATCAGCAAGATCTAAGTCTAAACAGAGTCTAAATAAAACACTTCAAGGACTCTTTGGAGTAAGTTTTTAATTTCCCAGTCCTCATAAACTCCAGTTTTCAACCACTGATCACAAGTCACAGCAGCTTCCCAAACCCTGACATAACAACAAGTTCAATCAGTAGGCCACAAACTTATCTCCCAAAATCAAATGTCACTGGAGGGCCAACATGCTGGTTAATAAAGAATGGATCTGCTACAAAGAAGATCTTTCAAAATGTCAGCTGCAAATGTCAACTTCATCTTCCTGTTGTGTTTTTCTATCAGGCCTGGAGCCAGTTCTGTTTTGTTTGATACAAGAATGTCTGAGGCAAGCTTTATTACATACTGCTGGTAATTAGGCAGCAAAAATATGGCTCTATTTGGAGACGTTTGGGTACCGAGTGTATTAACATCAAAGTTAACATCTTTAATAAGGCAGCTACCTGGTGTTCTTTTGGTCTGTCATTCTGTCAGTCTATCTGTCCATTCATCCCTCCTGCACACACCAATTGATCCATCCACCATGTTATTCATTAAATCCTCAGAAAGAGATATTCTCACAATACTTCCATTTCCTCATTAATGGTTTAACATATACACAAGGACAGAGGTCTTCACTGTCAAGACCGCCCCATGGTGTAGTGGTTAGAGCGTCCGCCCGGAGAGTGGAAGGTCGTGGGTTCGATCCCCGACCGCGTCATACCAAAAGATGTTAAAATATGGTACTTGTTGGTCCCTGCCCGGTGCTCGGCATCAATGGGTACAACAAGGACTGGTCGGCTCGGAGTCATTATAATGTGTCTGAGTGGGGTATTCATGCTTCACTGCGGCATGGTATCTCAGTGAGCTAGCACTATAAAACCAGCTTAAGTCTGGGCTAGTACAAGCAGCTGCACATACACATACACACGCATGCACGTCGTCATATGAGCGAAATATTCTCAAGCACGACGTAAAACCCAATTTCACCTCACCTCACCTTCTGCACACACCAATTGATCCATCCACCAAGACCATTTTATTCATTAAATCCTCAGAAAGAGATATTTAAAGGTCACATAAACCCTAGGGGGTACAAATACATAAATCACTAACTGGCATCGTTATAAATGAAACCCGTCATTAAAACTACTCATTTCGACCTTTAATTGACTTAAATCGACCTTTTTTGACAACAGTGCACAATTCTCACCCATGAGCGAAATTTCAACCAATCAGGCGGTAGCCTCTGTGGCGTCATATGAGGAATAGCTTTGAGAGCCGATGCAGAATTCATCTACATTTTAGGGGTAAATTATCGTGTTTACAGGCTTGTATAAACCTGAAATCGTGACAATTGTTGTGGAAAATGAAAGCTATATGTTCTCACAATCTACTGTCATTTAATTTTGTCTCCTGCTTTGCCTAGTTTCCGAGTTACAACTTGTTTTCATAGGCGATTCTGTCAAAATCGATTGGTGTCGTTAGGCCCTATTTGTATAATGACTGATCCAAATTGATCCCATTTCTGTGTTGTTTTACCTCGATATTTAATCATGTCATGTAAAAATCTGTTTGTATTCTCAAAACAGTGTCGGCCCATAAGTTTTCACATGCAATACAGCAATTAATACTCCCTCGTTGTAACCCGTGTTAGGTGGTATAAACCTACACATGTTATTTGTCATCATTCACTTGATGGTCAGTTAATGAATTTATAACAGGTATAATTAGTGGTAACACACTTAGATTACCCGACAAAGGTTCCCATTTGGCATTTCTTGTGTCTGGAGTAAATATTCAACATTATAAACATCGATCAAAGGATTAACCGATAACTGCAGCTGATTGATTAATTACTTTTATCTTACAGCGGAATTGTCAAAGGTAGTGTTTATGTATGTAGATTTACTAATCTATACTGAATACACTCTGTCGTGTCGGTGTCTGCGTAAAAACAACGTCCTTCTTTCAAAGGATTAACCCGGCAATACATTGATTGATTGCCCATTATTGGCTAACTAAATTACTGTTTTAAAGAAAGGCGGACATTATGCAATTAGTTGCCAGGTGTGCTATCTTGGGTGACCAATGAGACTATACACCAATACCTGAAAAGATTTATCACTTTTTCGTATATTAAACTGTTAAAAGACACATCATTTGGAACAGTTTTGTGGATATTGATGGATACATTCCTCGAACAAGGTAATGGCCTGATATTGTTCCTATAACTTTAATCTGTTTTAATTTTAATATTTGCATTTTGTTTTATTCATTTGTCGTAGCATTCAACAGAATCATTGTTTTCGCCGTGAAGTGTAATGAGACAGACAACATGCACTAGGGTGTGTGTGCGAATTATGATTCACATTGGCAAACTATAAAATGTCTAGATATTACAGTTCTGTTATAAATTCACTATAAGTATCAGCAGATCGTCTGCTTTTATTTAGTTTCAAAATGCATACAAGTGTGATAATAAACTAATTAGGATTATAAGACCAAATATAAAGGCAGCACATTGACTAGTATCTACATACTGGTGAGTGGACATTAACCATGGGAATGTAGCAAAGAAATTTATCGCGCAGTATTGTGACTTCGACCCCACACCGGCTTCCGTGGAAGAAATCGTTATGTTATAAGTTGTGTCATGCAAAATCCGTTTGGTTATGATTCCAATACATATTTAACAACGAGTAGAAAGTAGTCTTGATTTTCTAAGCAGTGAAAACAAACTATAATCTCATTAATTCTAACAGATTTTTTATTTTTAAAAATGGCGCCCTGTCGGGAACATCCGCCAGTCTGAGGATAAATGGTATTTAGGTTTGTTTTCACCGAGTTACAAAATCAAAACTACTTTCTACTAGTAATAAAATATGTATTTTATTGATAGCCAATAGGATTTTTGCATGACATAGCGTATATCATAACAATTTCTCTCGTGGCAGCGAGGTGGGTAATCAATATAATACTACTTACAATATTATTGTTACTTGCCGACCACAACCTCACTTCGAGGAAGAAATCGTTATGTTACAAGTTGTGTCATAGAAATCTTTATGGTCATCAATCATATGCATATTTTACTACAACTAGTAAGTAGTTTTGATTCTTTAACTTCCGTGAAGCGATCTGAACACAAGTAAGATATCGTTTCAGGCTTCCACAAGCGCTCGCCGCACTCACAAACATAACCCATTTAGCACGAACTGCGGGGTCCTGTGGAAATCTGTGCATGGGGACACCATCGCCCGACCCTAGGAGCAATTGGCGACAAAGCAGCGATTCGGCATGTCGTCGTTGATGTCGAAATCATCAAAATGATGGCGTGCTACACATTTTCTATACAACTAACTGAAAATCGTTCCTCATATGGCGTCACTGCAGTGCTCTGGCGACAGAGTTACGTAACCTGTCTGTGGTTTCGTTGGCGGGCGAGAGGGAAGCAGGCGACTTTTGGCCACTTTTAATCGCTCGGTATTAATTAACCACAAAGTTTTTAAAGAATAAATTTGGTGTTCCGCATAAGACTAACCACAAATCTTTCATATGTAATGGTTAAAGAGTAACAAAAACAAAGTTTAGTGGTTCTTTAAATTAAAGTCCTCAGAAAGAGATATTCTCACAATACTTCCACTTCCTCATTAAAGGTCACATAAACCCTAGGGGTACAAATACATAAATCACTAACTGGCATCGTTATAAATGAAACCCCGTCATTAAAACTACTCATTTTCGACCTTTAATTGACTTAAATCGACCTTTTTGACAACAGTGCACAATTCTCACCCAGCGAACGAAATTTCAACCAATCAGAGCGGCGCGCCTCTGTGGACGTCATATGAGGAATAGCTTTGAGAGCCGATGCAGAATTCATCTACATTTTAGGGGTAAATTATCGTGTTTACAGGCTTGTATAAACCTGAAATCGTGACAATTGTTGTGGAAAATGAAAGCTATATGTTCTCACAATCTACTGTCATTTAATTTTGTCTCCTGCTTTGCCTAGTTTCTGAGTTACAACTTGTTTTCATTGACGATTCTGTCAAAATCGATTGGTGTCGTTAGGCCCTATTTGTATAATGACTGATCCAAATTGATCCCATTTCTGTGTTGTTTTACTGATATTTAATCATGTCATGTAAAATCTGTTTGTATTCTCAAAACAGTGTCGGCCCATAAGTTTTCACATGCAATACAGCAATTAATACTCCCTCGTTGTAACCCGTGTTAGGTGGTATAAACCTACACATGTTATTTGTCATCATTCACTTGATGGTCAGTTAATGAATCTAAAACAGGTATAATTAGTGGTAACACACTTAGATTACCGACAAAGGTTCCCATTTGGCATTTCTTGTGTCTGGAGTAAATATTCAACATTATAAACATCGATCAAAGGATTAACCGATAACACGCTGATTGATTAATTACTTTTATCTTACACAGCGGAATTGTCAAAGGTAGTGTTTATGTATGTAGATTTACTAATCTATACTGAATACACTCTGTCGTGTCGGTGTCTGCGTAAAAACAAGCGCCCTTCTTTCAAAGGATTAACCGGCAATACATTGATTGATTGCCCATTATTGGCTAACTAAATTACTGTTTTTAAAGAAAGGCGGACATTATGCAATTAGTTGCCAGGTGTGCTATCTTGGGTGACCAATGAGACTATACACCAATACCTGAAAAGATTTATCACTTTTTAAGTATATTAAACTGTTAAAAGACACATCATGTGGAACAGTTTTGTGGATATTGATGGATACATTCCTCGAACAAGGTAATGGCCTGATATTGTTCCTATAACTTTAATCTGTTTTAATTTTAATATTTGCATTTTGTTTTATTCATTTGTCGTAGCATTCAACAGAATCATTGTTTTCGCCGTGAAGTGTAATGAGACAGACAACATGCACTAGGGTGTGTGTGCGAATTATGATTCACATTGGCAAACTATAAAATGTCTAGATATTACAGTTCTGTTATAAATTCACTATAAGTATCAGCAGATCGTCTGCTTTTTATTTAGTTTCAAAATGCATACAAGTGTGATAATAAACTAATTAGGATTATAAGACCAAATATAAAGACGCACATTGACTAGTATCTACATACTGGTGAGTGGACATTAACCATGGGAATGTAGCAAGAAATTTATCGCGCAGTATTGTGACTTCGACCCCCACACAAGCTTCCGTGGAAGAAATCGTTATGTTATAAGTTGTGTCATGCAAAATCCGTTTGGTTATGATTCCAATACATATTTAACAACGAGTAGAAAGTAGTCTTGATTTTCTAACTTGATGAAAACAAACTATAATCTCATTAATTCTAACAGATTTTTTATTTTTAAAAATGCGGCGCCCTGTCGGGAACATCCGCCAGTCTGAGGATAAATGGTATTTAGGTTTGTTTTCACCCGGTCTAAAATCAAAACTACTTTCTACTGGTAGTAAAATATGTATTTTATTGATGGCCAATAGGAGTTTTGCATGACATAGCGTATATCATAACAATTTCTCGTGGCAGCGAGGTGGGTGTCAATATAATACTACTTACAATATTATTGTTGCCGACCACAACCTCACTTCGAGGAAGAAATCGTTATGTTACAAGTTGTGTCATAGAAAATCTTTATGGTCATCAATTATATGCATATTTTACTACAACTAGTAAGTAGTTTTGATTCTTTAACTTCAGTGAAGCGATCTGAACACAAGTAAGATATCGTTTCAGGCTTCCACAACGCTCGCTTCGCACTCACAAACATAACCCATTTAGCTTACGAACTGCGGGGTCCTGTGGAAATCTGTGCATAGGGACACCATCGCCCGACCCCTAGGAGCAATTGACGACAAAGCAACGATTCGGCATGTCGTCGTTGATGTCGAGAAATCATCAAAATGATGAGCGTGCTACACATTTTCTATACAACTAACTGAAAATCGTTCCTCATATGGCGTCACTGCAGTGCTCTGGCGACAGAGTTACGTAACCTGTCTGTGGTTTCGTTGGCGGGCGAGGGAAGCGAGGCGACTTTTGGCCACTTTTAATCGCTCGGTATTAATTAACCACAAGTTTTAAAGAATAAATTTGGTGTTCCGCATAAGACTAACCACAAATCTGTCATATGTAATGGTTAAAAGAGTAACAAAAACAAAGTTTAGTGGTTCTTTAATGGTTTAACATATACACAAGGACAGAGGTCTTCACTGTCAAGACCGCCCCGTGGTGTAGTGGTTAGAAGCGTCCGCCGGAGAGTGGAAGGTCGCGGGTTCGATCCCCGACCGCGTCATACCAAAAGATGTTAAAATATGGTACTTGTTGGTCCCTGCCCGGTGCTCGGCATTAATGGGTACAACAAGGACTGGTCGGCTCGGAGTCAGTATAATGTGTCTGAGTGGGGTATTCATGCTTCACTGCGGCATGGTATCTCAGTGAGCTAGCACTATAAAACCAGCTTAAGTCTGGGCTAGTACAAGCAGCCCACATACACATACACATGCATGCACGTCATCATATGAGCGAAATATTCTCCAGCGTGACGTTAAACCCAATTTTCACCTCACCTCACCTTCACTGTCCAGTTAATCATGGTGTTATAGGGAATGTCTTTCCCCGGAGGTATTCTCTTCACTACACTGCCAGATGAGGGTTTATCTCCAGATATAACAGTATTTGGTCTCAACCCTGCCTCCTTCAATTGTATTGTCTAATGCTGCAGGCCTTTCATGGTCCACCACAAATCAAGATCAGGACAGTCAGATCTCATTTAAGTTTAAGCCATGCACACATCTAAAAACACCTCTTGCTGTTACCACCTACTGACTGTAATTTGTGAAATCAAACCTTGGCCAGGCCAATCTGTAAACCATCTCCATCAGAATGTGTTACATGTTGGTAAATATTGCTGAATGGTGTTCACGACAGCTGTAGCACTCGGAATGCTTTTTGGAATGAGCCATTCCTCGTACTGTCACTTTCACAATATTTGTCAAATTCAAAATCCAACAGTTATAGCTAGGTAAAACTATGGAAAATCAACCTGAATCTTTGACCTGATGCAACTTCAACAAATGACAACACTGTTCACAACCCCTGTGGATTTACCTGGCAAAGGAGGAAATTATACCAGGAAGCAGAGCACAGCAAGTTTAAAGATACCAACAGATCCACACACATCAGGTGTTAACCAAATGATCAAATATCCTCCACAGACCAGGGGTACCGACCAAGCTGTCTTACCAAGGTGGCACGACTTGCCTTTTAGGCTTGACTCATTGTTGTGGATTCAAATTTACCAAAATAAGTATGTTGGTTTCACTATAATTTTTCTTGTGGATTACCTAGATTTGCATCAACAACCTGCAGTAAATTCAACATAAATATTTACCTTTACTACATGCTGTATACAAGGTACGTTCAACTTCAAGAGACTTATTTACCCAGTCTATCAACATTTGATGAAACAGGAGAAGAGTTAAGACTAACATGTAGTCCCTAAAATGAATATATTGTAAAGAAAAAGTTGCTCAAAAAAAAAAATCATAAAATATAATGAAAAGGAGCCCCGAGACTTTCTTCATCCTGAAACAGTGGAAATCTAGACTTGCCACATTTTCTAGACTTGCATGGACTTTCTTGTTTCAGGGTCTGTATGACAGACTAGAGAAGAGTATGACAGCCTAGAGAAGAGTATGACAGACTAGAGAAGAGTATGACAGCCTAGAGAAGAGTATGACAGACTAGAGAAGAGTATGACAGCCTAGAGAAGAGTATGACAGACTAGAGAAGAGTATGACAGCCTAGAGAAGAGTATGACAGCCTAGAGAAGAGTATGACAGCCTAGAGAAGAGTATGACAGCCTAGAGAAGAATATGTACAACTTTTACTCACTGCTATCATCTCGGAGGGCTCGAGTGTGAGGCACTCGCTGGTTCGACGGGCACATCCTTGTGTCCTCTTGCCAAAACTGCAACAAACAATTAAGCAATTAGCACAATTAACAATCCCACATGACAAGAGTTCAAAAGTTGGAGAATCACATATCCCACCCTTCGCATCCTTCAGTGTGTGTACACGCCACTACATACTGGTATCAACAAGGAAGGGCTCATGATAGGAAAGTATCTATGACTCTGTCAACTGTTACAGAAAAATGTTTAATTATTAATAGTACTACAGCACCTGTAAACATATTACTGTGAATGACACAATGTATGCAACATATCACATACAGATTGCTTGAGGAAAACATTTTAATCTGTTGATAAACATTTTTGATGACTTTCAACGTTTTTTAAAAAGTGCAAAAACACTTGCTCAGTTCATTCTCGGGAAAGCTTTTGACAAAAATACAATCATGGTTGTCAATATGATTGTTGGCCAAATAGGTAAGACATTACTTTTTAAAAGTGTGTGACTTTTTCACAGAGCTTTAAGCAATATTTTAGCAACATGACAGCAAGGACATACAAGAAATATAATCAAAGCTAGCATTGACAAGTGAACCACTTGGTCACCAAAACACCCATTTAGTATCTGATGGATGGAGCAAGGTCTGCAAAATTTCTTGCCAATTAGAAAACACACGAGTGATTTGTTTGTTTGTGATATGATTGTACAGGTTCTAATTGGACTTTATGGTCTGACTGATATCATCTGTTGGCCCTCAAAGTTCCATAATGAAGAAATCTCTGGCTTGGTGATGAATAATGTGATGGTTTCTCATCAAAAGTGAATTTCAAATTACATGAAGTATATTTCAAATAAAACCTCCATTTCATATTCACAAGTTGCCACGTCTAGACATCCACACATCCTCATTTTCACAATAAATGATTTTAGGTTAACTAGCTTTCCAAATGCACTGATAATACCTGGCAAACAAATTGTCCCTCCCAAGACTATTTTTCTGATTTCTGATCATCCAGCAAAGCCAGGACTGTGTGTATAAGCCTGATCTAACTTAAGCGTACATGCGACAACATACTGTTTTCTGACCCTTGCAATGCCCGGAGGATTAACCTCCCTAAGCTTACTTCCGACTCCAAGTGCACGCCCACTTCACAGGAAGCAGACATCAGACAGAATAAAAATAGTATTTCACTGCAATAATATCCCACAGTGTCCTGTATTCTAGGAATGAAGGAAAAGTGGAATGATACTTATATTAAACTCAAGATGTCAAGTAGATTAGTATGAATTGCACATCGGAAATCAAAACCATGAATTTCAGTGTACTGTAGATAGGTAGTTATGGATACTTCTTTCCAAGAAAACTTCATAAACAATATCAAATTTCAGCCATCACACCCGTTTCAAACATCTTGCCATCTCCTAAAACCCTAATAAACTTTTAACATGTTTAAGTACCAGAAATAATCCTTTACACTTTTCAAGAACTTAAATTCTATAACTAAACGTAAATACAAAACTCCTTCAATAAAGTTCTCTTCAGCAACATGATCAGCACCTACAACAGTGTCTACAGCATCTACTACGTGAACCGTTACAAGGGGTGAGAACCAGCAGGCTCATGTGTGACTTTCCCACAGAAGCTGTTATTGGCAATATTGTATGTAACAGATAAGACCAACAAGCAACAATACAGGCAGCGTACACCACGCCAGCACACCCTGTACACCCAACTCAAACTGGCAAGCAAGTTTAATGCTTATTCAGCACTGAAACGGCTGAATGAACAATATTCAGTCCCTGGGGGAAGGCTGACAGTTTTATTCCCACGAGATACATCAAGTGGGAATCTGGTAGAGGACTCGATTTTGTTGACCCGTACTATTTGGTTTATGTGAAACATTTCCACATTTTACAGCTTAAAACAACAAAAGATTATTCATGGTATTTCAATATAGAATACAATGTCTGGTATCTTTGGTGGTTTCAGGCAAAAATATTTTATCCACAAATCATAAGACACTTCACCAAGTATGTCCTACAAGAACATACATCATCACAACCATAAACCAAGATCTTGTTTCGATACATATATTGAAAACATACATATCTCATACACTGGGTCTGGTGTTACATCCTCAAATACTCCACAGCTTCATCCAAGGTACACACATCAGTCCTTTCTCAAAATCTGACTTCTCACACCAGAATTTAGGAAAGAATCCACCCCAACCAAATCCACCCACTCTTGTGTTCATCAACTCAGGCTTCAAACCCTTATCCCCTTGCCCCAGTCAACGAAACCTGCTGTTGTTCCTCATATTTGTTTGGTGTGCGATCCAAATGTTACAAGATAAGTCAACGTTTGTGTTAGTTGGTCAAGCTATTGCTAGACTTGTTTGTCCCAGTCATGAGCTGCGGGTATGTGTTGATAATGGCTAAATACACCCACAAGGGTCCCCCACAAACACATCAAAGGCCAGGACTTGGGGGAGGTCAGGGGTGGGTTTGGGAGGAAGAGGGGATGTCGTGCCTGATAAAGCATGACTGGCTCCGTCTCCAATGTCCACCCATGTGCTAATCACTGACGTGTAACTGTGGTAATAGCTATTGTGTTGTAATGAAGTAACTCTAGACTGATCAGTGTCTGTGTTGACGACACAAGTATGACGTCTACCAGGTTAATTTAGCTCAAATAAAGACAGCTGTTGTGGTGACCTATCCTCACTATCACTAAAGCAATACACTCGATACACTTTTATACAAAAGACATCCTTATGACCAGAATTAAAACATCACATAAATATATGACTTCTGCCTGGTTTTCTAACACCTGAGAAAATAGCAATATGATGGAAACAACACATTAAATCTCCAAACCATCACTCATCTTGAAACAAAGCCATATTTCATGTATATCATGCTCAGGCTGGAATATTTGCCCCATGTGGCATGAAATGATGGCAACCACCCAAAGTAGAGACACTTTTGACATCTTTGTGACTCCTATCTGTCCATTTGCATTCGTCATTGTTTCCACATCTGCATTCTCAAAATAACAAAAGAAATATCAAAATAGCAACCTTAAAAGCCTTCAGCCTCAATCCCCCAGGTGGCAAGAACGATGAAATGTGTGGAAGATTACTGACTCAACAGCAACATCACACTGTAATGATGTTTAAGACATAATGACACAGTTGACAACACCCAACAACACAAAGTGATGTTTTTGTCGAACATCATAAAGAAAGGCAAGAATTTGATCTTTATTTCTTTACAGTGTAACAACACCTACTCAACCACAACTGCTTCAACTGATGTTTGTACTGGAAATCAACCAACAAAGATGGTCACTGCTGATTATACCCCCCCAACCTTAGAAATGATCACATTATCTCCACATTCAGCTGGCATGTAAACGACCGTGTAAGTAAAGAAGGGCCTAGATTCCCCTCTATCATTATGGTGTGGGTTACAGGCTAGCATTGTGTGAACTGTTTCCACAGTGTACCCTGCATGGTTCTATGCCAGTCCCACCTGGTTATCTCTCTATCTTGGGGTAATGTGCCAACACCCTGGGGTTCAAAGTGAGATTATCACTCACAACCTGGATCATTTCTTGAAATGATATACCTTGATTTGATATGCCGAGATGGATATCTAGTAGGTAAGTGGGTTGGCTGACAATCGATCAGAAGGAAGGACAAAGGTTACAAGTTCACCTGGGTCCACTTTATCAACATTAATCAAATGAGCCATGAATTGGTCTTTATTGACATTCAAATCAAACAACATGGCAGGATTAAATAAATTGTCAAGCACACAAAGTGAAAAATACCTTTGATTATTTATCTACAAAGGAATAAGCCATAATACAAAGCTGTAGGTGCAATAAAATGTGTCCTTCCGACATAAGAAAAAGCAGACAAGTGATTAACCCAGTTGCTATGGCAAATATATGTGATTGTTGGCCAACAACAACAATTTATTTTAATCATTGAAAAATATGTCATCATTAATTTGTGCAACGTTTAAATCATGTTTCCTATGTCTAAATTCTTTAATCGGTCCATTCTACTGTTACCTATTCTAATGACAGGAAATCGGGCAGCAAAATATTTTCTCACTGAAGTCTAACAAGACACCAAAACAAATATCCTGATATCTAAGAGAAGAAGCAGTGTTTGTTTTCACTATTTAAGGCTTAGGAGCTTGTTGATTCCAGTGTACTAAACCGTAAGCTTCATCCGACCACCATGTCACTTGTCATGTACATGTCATGAGCTGAACATGAGTCATGGCAAGGCATACCTGACACCGGCTCAGTGTCACGCCTCAGAAATCTCCTATACCATCTCGTCGAGTTGGCCAAACACTTCCAATATATACGTGAGCTTCCCTCCTTACGAGTGATGAGATGAAAATCAGTGCAAGGCTCGTCCTGGACGGTTCAGTCTTTTTTAAACAACAGAAAGCAATAGAATTCCACTTAATGTCTCCGTGGAGGTAACCCTGGTGACATTATACGGCAGTTTGTGTCGTGTCATACGTCAAATGTTTGTTCATGATTTTGCAGTTCAGATACTCCATGGTTTATGGCCCTATTTAAACACACATTAGAAAATAATGACATTAGTTGGAGACAAAGTAATGAGCTTCTCAACCATTTATCAATCTCTACTGTCAAAATCTGAAAGTTAAACTATGATTCACCTGTCATATTCCAGAAATATTTTTGAATAGAAGATGAGCAAGTGATTTATAACATTGCCCGCAGGGAGGATAATTTTATTGTAAATTTGTGGTTCCAATTTTGTAAATTTAACAATGAATTAGATGCGCCTGACCCAATGAGATACTATTATACGGAAACTTAACCAAGAATATTGAGTCCTAAACTGCGGCATTATCACTATACTGAGGACTGTAACCAAGGATCGTGAACCAACCTGTCCTGCTTTCTGTTTCGGGACAGTTATCAAGGACCTGAATATATCCAAAGTATCCATCAAATGTTGGTAAAAATCATCAACATACTGATTGACACTTTCCCAATTCATGATTATAACTATAGTGACTGATATACCAACCTGTCCTCCTCCTCATCCTGCAGGTATCCATGCCCACTGCAAGGGTCTGCACACTCCAAACACCCCTGCCACTCGGGCTCCCTTCCCTCTACCCCTGGTTCACTAGGGTCACATGTACCCTGTGGGTCACCAGGGTCATCATGTGTACCCCCAGGGGGATGGACCAACACCTCTTCATCCTCCTGCTCTGAATGTCCAACCAGGTATATGAGCATACTCAGCACTACAATCTATATGAGCATTATGCACCAAAAACCATTGTCCATC
Source organism: Haliotis rubra (assembly GCF_003918875.1). Taxonomy (NCBI): domain Eukaryota; kingdom Metazoa; phylum Mollusca; class Gastropoda; order Lepetellida; family Haliotidae; genus Haliotis; species Haliotis rubra. The sequence continues at coordinate 681,350 of NW_025767061.1, read as the reverse complement.
CCTGGTAAGATCCTGACCTTTGAAAATTACAACTTTTCTTGTGCACTAATCCAGTCTGTATGATCCTCAAGACAAAATCCCAGTGCTTGATGACAGGATTAATTTGTTTTGTTTTTATTTTAGAAAAGTTTGAGCAAAGGCAATGTTGTCAAGCCGTGGGCACCACCACTGCCTGTGTCATGTGCTTCACTGTTAACACAGTTTGTAGCTTGACAACAGAGTTGTTGTATATCACCTGGATTACCCTCTGACGCTAAGAGCCACTATAAACAAGGATGAAGTCTCAGCACTTTTTGTCATATCCATGCTCCCAAATCTGCTTCTCAAATGTTGCCAAATCACGCACCAGCACTTGCACTGTGAAAATATCCAGCCCTTCAGACCACAGTTGTGACTGTGAGCACAATGTGATACACATTAACTACAATCAGCCTGGGTAATTAGAATCTGTCAATTCAAACCCACTCACACAACACAGTGGGTCACTGTAGCAGGCCAAATGTTGCTCTGGTACCAAATATCCCAGCACTCTAACTCAAGAGCATCCAGTGTTAAGACTGCCTTTACCCGTCACAACAAAGGCCAGGCTGTTCAATGTTTATAAACATGACTGTATGTCCGAAGAATCCCGTCCTGTGACATCCCTCGAATATAGTCAACTGTCATGAATTGAGGACACAGCAACATGAAATGAACGACATATGTGCAAACAAACCTCCATACTGCACAATATTATGAATCATTCTTCATGTTTACTAATTATCTGATAGGGCGCCACGCGCCATGTGACAACACCTCTCTCTAGTAGTGAGTCACAAACTGCAGTGACCAATTACAATGCCACAATGGGCACACGCACAGAACCTTCCATATCGATCATCACGCAGGTGGATGAAGACACACCGGTCAGTCAGTGGTCACAGAACTCAACAGACCCAGGTGTTAGCAGCAAACTGAATCAGGATCGAAGGTTGAAATGGAGGTGAGCTGAGCCTTCTACAATACCTGGCTGTCGTCTGCCACCTGACAGACTGAGCCATTCATACATGAAGGGCTGACTCACTTGGCCTCAGGGGGTGGTGGGCGGATTGGACTAATTGATTATGACCTCACAGGATGAATTACATTGTATCTCTGCCATGGTGTACCCTAACAATGAACTTTCAAACCCAATTAACCCATACAGTCATCTTTATCTACACATACAGAGATATTTGTTTCAAATCCGCTCTGCTCACACCCCCTAGAGAAGACCAGATTACTGCCGTCTGTTCGTGGTTAAATGGCTTAGGACTTGGCTGACACAAACTGGACAAATCATGCGAAGGTGAAATTATTGCCTCCACAGAGCAGACAGCATGTCATGTGAGAGACCAGTTGAGCTGATTTGATAACCAAGATCACAGGTTATTCATGACTGAAATCAATCAATTACAGGCCTGTTACCTCAGATCAGTTACAGTGTCAACTGCACAGCCATAATGTCTTTACAAGTTTACTTCATAATGTTGCCTTGGAGGACAGAAAATACTGCTGTATCAATTCAGTAGCATACTCACACCAGTGCATGAAATTCACCACAAGCAACACACGTATAGAGAAATATATAATCATACAAAACACAGCTGACCACTGTCACCAATCCTCACAGTTCACCAACTCTTGTGCTGGATACTTGAAACAGTTTCACAACCATAAACGATTTCAACTATCAACATACATCAGCCCAAGTTTTTCCTGCTATTACCCCAGATAATATTGTTCCTTTATTCAATAGTATGAGTCAGGAAACCATGATATGGTAGAATGCACAGTTATGCATATTCCAGACATCACCTCACAGTATGTGATATTACCAGGTGAACAGCCTGTACCGAGTATACACAAATTATTATCTTTCAATTTTTTATAATGTTGGTTGAACAGGCTCTACAAAGCATGTATACAAAATGTTATCTTTCTATTCAACAAAACCTGTTCTGCCTGAAAGCCTAACCATAGTGTCCAGGTCACCCTTCACAAGTCCCCCCTGGAGTCAAAAGGCAGCCATGGATTACATTTTCATAAAGACGTATCCACTGTGGAACATAATTGGGGCTTTCTGTTAAGATGCCAGCCTATATGTCTTTGCCTCTACACATAGGGTCTTGTAGCACAGCATACAACCATCTAACAGCCCTTGCGTCTCTTTACCTCCGTACCAGTAAGGGTAGCACCACGAGTACCACACATCAATAGATTTTGCGTCTCTATACCTCTGTACCAGTGAGGGTAGAACACCACAACTACCATCCATCAATAGACCAGTGAGGGTAGTCATCTTTACTCTTTACCTCTACCAGTGAGGGTAGAACACCACAACTACCACCCATCAATAGACCTTGTGTCTCTTTACCTCTGGACCAGTCAGGTTAGAACACCACAACTACCACCCATCAATAGACCTTGTGTCTCTTTACCTCTGGACCAGTGAGGGTAGAACACAAGCACCACCCATCAGACAGCCCTGCCTTGACCACAGGCTAGACTCTTACAAGGACTTAATCCACTAATTCCTGACAAAATATTGATCTCTTGGGGTCATTACTGTTGCACAGAGTGACAGCAAGGACTGGGACAATAGGAACTACAGGCAGGAGAGTTTCAATATTTAATGTTTCTTGAAACTCTAGCAGACCCGTTATGCTGCATGGTATCAGTTGTCACACTCAAAGTATTGTTTTACAGCTTTGATGTGCACTGGTGTAGACAGGTAACTTCCCGTAGTGATGTGCTGGAGTCAGGTGTACTTGTACTAATCTATGTATTTATCTACAAGATAAGTGCTGGGAGACTCGCAAGGTTGTCAAGTGCACATCCCTGGTCCTGTTGAACCAGATTACAGCTAACGTCATGTTCAGTATTTCACCTGTCATATAAATATACAAATCTTTAGAGGCCTTTAAGGAACATCAGGTAATAACAGTACAAGTAAATGGCTTCAGAATGGCATCCCTGAACACAGCCAACCATGCGAACTCTGTGTGTGTATATGCGGTACTTAGCAATATTTCAGCTACATGACAGTGGTCTGTAATTACCAAATCTGGACCACACAATGCACTGATTGACACTAGGGTCAACGATCCATAACCCATAGGTCCGATGACAAGCTATGAAACAAGTCACCGAGCCTGACCGCCTGTCACTTCTATAAACCCACATACAGAGAGAGAGAGCCGAATATCTGAGAGTGAGTGAGTGAGTGAGTGAGTGAGTGAGTGAGTGAGTGAGAGTGAGTGAGTGAGTGAGTGAGTGAGTGAGTGAGTGAGTGAGTGAGTGAGTGAGTGAGTGAGAGTTTTAGTTTCTTACAGAAAAATTTCAGACATATCCTTGAGGAAAACAAGAATGGGTTTCATACATTGTACCCATGTGGCGATGCCAACACTTAAAGTACTGTGCTTCCCCACTGCCCTATCTCACAAGAACTTTGTACAAAAAGGTAACAAACACACACTTAATGTATTTATTATTAATTATTGCTGATTACATCTCATGATCTGGTAAAAAGAATCCCTCCATGTTCATCAACAGTAACAATTACATTACGATAACAGGAACCTGATGTCACAGTAATGAAACAAACTATGTTTTATGGGTCTCTTACAAAAACTGTTAAGTCTACCAGTATGAACATGATTCTTAGCATGATATTTATTAGTTTAGTCTTATCTTATACTTATCAGCTGACTGAGCACAGTTTGTCTTGACTCAGGCTTAGGACTAGCGGCTAAAATCGCAGACAGCAAATCTTCAAACCAGTAATTTCCCATCTGTGTGTGAACACATCAACAAGGATAAGCATGAAGCAAAACACTAACTGTTAAATTACACAAAACAAATTAGCATTACCTGACCACAAAACTTAATCTTCTTGAAGTTAATAACACAATCACAAAGTTGATGTTCGACCATCAAACCAGGACTCCAGCAAACCCAGCAGGGTGTGTAGGTTCACACAAAAGGATATTTTTCTACATCAATGGTTTCCAGCAGTATGAGATAGACAGATAACTACACACAAAGGACATCAAATAAACAAGTTCCAGCAATGGTGTGGTGTATAAAAGCTGTTTATCAACTTGCCTAGATAGCATACCCAAACAACAGATCATGACACGTGGTAACATATGGTCCAACATTGTCATGTTACATATTCTATCAGATAAAAATCATGCATTCAAACTAGTCACATGCATTCAATATAATGTTAAATTCAATCTTATTTCAAAACATTTTTCGTGTAATTACAATATCAATATGATCAATTTTATCCAACATTCATGAAGAAAAACTTGGCATTTAGTAGATTCCTGGTCATATCTGGTTTATAGATTTAGCAAAGAAACATATTTGAGTAAAACACTCAAAGTATCTCTTTTGAAACTCATTATGTACTTCTTTGTTTGTTTGCTGTTGAAAGTACACTCAGAAATATTCCAGCAAACAAATACAGTGAGTGAGTGAGTAAGTTTAGTTTTACGCCGCACTCGGCAATATTCCAGCTCTATGGCAGCGGTCTGTAAATAATCGAGTCTGGACAATACAGTCAAGTGATCAACAACATGAACATCGATCTGAGCAATTGGGAACGATGACATGTGTCAACCAAGTCAGCGAGCCTGACCACCTGATCCCGTTAGTCGCCTCTTACGACAAGCATGGGTTACTGAAGATCAGTATTCTGACCCGGGTCTTCACGGATTACACATACAGTGACTATCAAGCGACACATATGGGATACAATGACGTGTCAACAATGTCAGCACACCTGACCACCCAATCCCTTCAGTTGTTACTACAACAGCCATGGATAGTTGAAGACCAGTCATAATTCTGTCCCAGATCGTCATGGGAGCATTACCATCACACAGGTCTTTCATTACAACCTTGTCACGCACAGGTATTTTGTGAAGTGTGCATTGTTACAGATAGATTGAACCTGCAGATTGATACAAACATACAAAGCCAAAAACTATGAAACACATTGTCAAATATATATAGTTTCCCATGGCAGAAGAATAATTACTGTACCAAACATTTGTCATCAACTGTTTAGTCTTACTTCCACTCATACTCATAGGATCAATGAAAAAGAATTTGGCCTCTAACTTTCGGCCCTTATGAAGTCGCATCCAGCTAATGCTAATCCCATGTCTCATCATCAAAACGACCGCCTCCCTGGTGTAGTGGTTAGAGCGTCCGCCCGGAGAGCGGAAGGTCACGGGTTCGATCCCCGACCACGTCATACCAAAAGATGTTAAAATATGGTACTTGTTGGTCCCTGTCTGGCGCTCGGCATTAATGGGTACAACAAGGACTGGTCAGCTCGGAGTCAGTATAATGTGTCTGAGTGGGGTATTCATGCTTCACTGCGGCATGGTATCTCAGTGGGCTAACACTATAAAACCAGCTTCAGTCTGGGCTAGTACAAGCAGCCCCACATACACATACACGGGCATGCACGTCGTCATATGAGCGAAATATTCTCAAGCACGACGTTAAACCCAATTTCACCTCACCTCATCATCAACACATGGGCTGTGCACGCTAGAGAGATGTAAGTATATATTGCACATTTTCACACAATGCACAGAAGACATGACTTTGAATCAACTTGATTAACAAGTAGGGATACTCTATTTCTGTACCTGGCTCCATCAGTACTGACCCATTACCCCTGAGGGGTTCATGCACAACCAGCAGGCAGTTTAGTTTGATAGAAAATGCCTGTGTTTGTTTCATGGTGCCTAGATATGACATACCTATAAACACAACAATGGCCGTCTTTGTCAACAGCTATAGTGGGAAAGGACTTTAAAGGAAGTGAAGCTCTTTTGATCATAGTCATAAAGGAGGAGTTATTTCATCTTCACATTTAAATTCTTCCATAAACATTATTTCTCTATAAAGTGCTTTGTGTCTTCACAAAAAACAACAACATAAAGTTAATCATATTTAGACCATTAATTTACAGCCAATCAAAATGGCATTCAACATATGCTGCTCAAAAGAACTTACAATATCTTTCATATAGTTATAGTTCATCTCACAATATGAAAGAATCGAGTGTTCTTGTTTAACCTGTTTTGAATAGTACCGTATATTACCGTAGATAAGCCAATCTCATAGATAACTTGACCCTTAAAATCAGTGTCAAAATGGTGTGTTTCGGACATAAGCCGACCCCGGCGATGGGGTCCTAATTGCAGCCAACTCAGACCACAAGACAACTGGCAGATACCGATAACCATAACTTCGGTCCTCATTATTCACAGAAAACACAATCATAATGCATCTACTCACGCCTCGAAATGAAGTGTAGTTGACAGAAAATGGACAATATATTTTGTTTCGCTAAATGTCATATTTATTGTAGCTGGACGATCACGTGTCAACAAACTGGCATGCTTATTTCACCTCATTCCATGCGCGTACAACTTCCGCTTACCATTTTCGTGAAGGTACGCTTTTGCTCAAACTGTGAGAGCACCAATTTCACATTATTCTCAACAATCAAGAACTGATTACTGCCTCGTCATCCATGGACCGCTAGTTTACAGTAACTCAATATACTCAATACCACAATAAACACCTAAGGACAGAATGAATAAGCAATAAGTTAAGAAAATGGACACAAATAATTTCAAAAATAGTAACTTTCCTGTCCATAATATGAGCACAAAGATTTATAAAATATTATCAGTGAAAAACTGCATCATTGGCAAGTGATGAAAGATGTTTGTAATGTCTGTAAAACTCAGTGAGTCTGAATGTATTCAGAATGTGTTCCTCCCTCATCAACGACGCATCACAAAGGGGAACACCCCTTCCAAATCACCTAGAGATATTGATTACTAGATGTCATATACAGTACTCCTGGTGTGTTACAATACTGTGTGTGCTGGGAGCAGCCCTGGGCCCTTGGTGCCAAGTGTATCTATAGAGGCAGCAAACAGAGGATCAGGGAGAAGATTAGGATGTTAGTCAAGAGAATCCTCACAAAGATGGCGAGGCGGATAGGCGAGGTAGGAAGTCAAAAATTGCTTGGATAAATACACACCATTGAATTGGAGCAAGTTGGACAAACAATCAAAGATTTGGTAAAGAAAATTACATGGACATTGACCTGGCTCCAGCTCAGAAAGAAATGTTCATCAACCTGTCTGATGGACTGTGTTCAGTTGTGTTGACACCAAGACTTTAGTTCTTGTACGACCAACTCTACTGTGACAGTGTGAAACTTTCATTTTCAGTACACAGTGTTCATTAACAAACGTTTACAAGCCTTGATGCGACGTTTCCTTGTAGTTCCTTGTTATCAGCATATTAGCAAAACAGTCTATTATTAAGGACAAAGGGAACACTATCTAATGATTCATTAAACTAATTTACAGACACAATAATTAGCCACATTATCACGAGCAAGGGCTAATGAAGACAGAGCACTCCCTGTCAAGACATAGATTTGATGCAGTGTATGTCTTCAGCTGCTGCTTTCAACAATGGGTACCGCAGCATCCAAAGGGTCAGACATTTAGTTTTGGGTGACTGTTGTATGAAATAGAACTGACAAGCAAGAATATACAAAGGTGATAAGATATCCAATGATGGCACACATGACTGTCATCCAGACTTTGTGTTCCCGATGAGTGAGTGAGTGAGTGAGTGAGTGAGTGAGTGAGTGAGTGAGTGAGTGAGTGAGTGAGTGAGTGAGTGAGTGAGTGAGTGAGTGAGTGAGTGAGTGAGTGAGTGAGTGAGTGAGTGAGTGAGTGAGTGAGTGAGTGAGTGAGTGAGTGAGTGAGTGAGTGAGTGAGTGAGTGAGTGAGTGAGTGAGTGTTTGAGTGAGTGAGAGTGCTACCTTTAGCAATATTCCAGCAATTACCACATCAGGGCTACAGGGTTTACACATTGTACCCATGTGGGAAATCAAACCAAGGTTTTCTGAGTGGCAAGCCAACACTTAATACACAAATCAGATGAGTCACATGGATAGTGAGGCACTACAATTGTATGGTGATATTGGGTTAACGTTCAGGAATGGGGTTTAATATAGAAGAAAGCACAAAATCAGGATATCTGTTGCGATGCAAAAACACCAAAACCAAGTAAGCTTTTGTAGGATCTTCCTGGGAAATCATAGACAGTGAGAACATTGTGCGGACTGTGAGATATGGTAGGACCATCTTGCCCAACAAGGAAGGTAGTGACTCGATGAATACCTCGTCAAAGGGACCCACCCATCCCATTAGGAAGACAATGCAGAGGAGGAGCCACACAAAGTTTCCTGCTGACTCGCAAGTGCACACTTAAATCATTTGAAGTCAGATATATTCTGGTTTATCCACATCAGTAATTACTGTTTCTGAAAACAGATTGTTTGATGTATCTTATTGATTTGCTGCATTTAGAAACCCTGTGATAATAGATGGCTGTTGCCAAGGCACCCGACTAACAGCACATGTAGATCACTGAGAGATGACACCAACACTGCAGTGGTGTGGTTTAGATGGAATATAATCCCAGTCATAATCATGATAATAGTACCACAGCTCGTATGTGAAACGCCACCTAAAGTTAAACACTAACTGAATTAAGTATAACATCAATGTTACACTCACTGATCGACAGAAATAGATACATGTATATGTGTGCTGACAAGACTGATCTGAAAAATTAAAATTAACCCAGACTTATCTCACAGATAAACAACTATTCCTTACAACTTACACACTACAAAGTCCTATAAAATTATCCCACCTTTAACTTATCGTCAGCATGCCTGTCTCTGTTGTTCTCTCTACCTGATTATTGTCAGGGTGGATCCAGATTTCAACTCTATGCACAAAATGTCCAAACTGGGAGACAACTTTATCTTAGCATCGCATACAGAACACACTGCAGGGTATAAACAACACTAACTTGTGTAGATGCCATCTGAAAGTGTCAATCTCCCAGAAAACGTGGAGACCATTATCTTGAGTTGTAACATACCATGGTCGTCTTCCTCTCCAGTGATGCAGGTATGTGTGATACCCTACTGTAACTAGAGTGAAAGGTTGCCTCCACATTCCCCTCTCCCCCCCATCTCAGGAGAATATTTAGATAGTGTACATTCAGTGTTAATGCTCAACACTGAATGGGGAAGAATCAACAGTTTGTGCCCAACACAAAGCAAGACATATGGAAGATGGGGGTCAAAAGTCCATGTGTCTTCAGTGTTATGAAAGTCTTTATTCTGAAGGATGAGGTGTTTGAAGAACATGAGTGACTGAAGGACATTTCTCATTTGATGAATGGCCATGGATGGTTTTTTGATGACTGGACGTATTGACAAGTACCGGTACTTGAGATTCCCCTCACGACTGATGTTATCTTTAACAAGGATGGTATGCCAACACAATAAAGATTTTCAACACATTCATGCATTAATCTTATGATTTAACATTAGGTTAACACACATTTATAGACCCATGCCCACCAATTTCATACTTAAATGAATTCAAAATGGCAACAGTCACAAGTAAATGTCAAACTAATTATGAGCCACTATTACACTAACCACATATGTCAAAGTCATTAAACACTGTGAAATCACAATTACAGGCATAATCATTTCATTACTCTTCACAGCAAGAAGTAACTGGCCAATATGTTCAATTTCATTACTGGATACACTTATATTTAAACACTACTGGTCATACAAAAAACAAAACCCAACAGTCGAAGGGAGATAACTCCAGTGATATTACACCTGCAGAGCCACAAAAACATGGTGGCTGAAATGTCACCCGAGTTGGTGGTTCCTGTTGACAAGACCATTACATAGAAAGTATGTATACTCAGCCAGTGTAATAATGCATTCCAGCCCTCTGAAAGCAAATAAGTCAAATACTACCAGTGCCAAGACATGAAGTAATGGCAAGCTAATTAAGTGTGTGTGTGTGTGAGTGAGTGAGTTTAGTTTTACGCCGCACTCAGCAATATTCCAGCTATATGGCAACAGGCAAGCTAATTAAGACTGGTGATGGAAAGGAAAGGAGATATTCCCAAAGGCTGTCTTATTGTGTACCGGCCCTGACTTTCCATGTTCCTACACCAAGACACCCATCACCCTCACAGGCATCGCACTGTCCACTGTATTCTTACCGTATTACATGGCAAGGCAGACATTTATTTTCCATCAGCCCCAAATGGCATCGAAGGACAAAATCACACAAAGGCTTAAAGGACTGCTGGGGGAGTCTTGCCTTGATTAAAGTCAAAGTTTAAAGTTTGAGGTGGGCAGGGAATTGTGGCGCTGTGGGGTCTACTCCAGAGTTGTTTTCAGCTCGCCAGCCCTCAGGAGGTAACGACCATCTCTGACATCAAACGTAAAGGCTTGTACAGCACAGTGGCCATACACAATGATCACGTCAAATCAGAGGTGGGCATGTTCAGTATATGATTAAGCCTGAAATGTCAGGGGGGCACATTACTCCGGTCTCCTTAAGGATAACACGTCTGGTAACATTTCTCAAGATCATTTTTTCCTTCCTGACATTAACAATACTTCCAGTGCTGAACCTCTCCACTGTAACACATCTCAAATGATAAAACAAACTTACAACCTAATTCCTGTCAGCAATGCGTAGGACGACATTGTACGAAACTAATGACTAGTGTGTTGTTGGATTGTTATTCATCGCAGAACCTTCAAAATTGCCTTCATGACTACCAAAAAGAAACACTACCTGAATTATGTCTAACATCTTCCAAAAATACCTCCAGAATTAAGTCTTCATGTCTATCAAAAATATTTCCAGATTTAAACCTTCATATCTACCAAAAATTCATCCAGACTTAAGCCTTCTTATCTACCAAAAATCATAATATCTACCACAGAAAACAAACCTGTAGTCCTTGCCTCCAACAGAATGAATAATCATTTAATGACACACTGATGTTCCAGATTCTAACAAAGTCTCCACAATGTTATAAAGGTCAAGAATTTGAAAGGCAGACAAATTGAGAAACTAAATGGATTTAGCTCAAAATTGGAATTTTCATAATTTCTTAAATTCAGGGTTACATAAAGATTTCATTTCCTACAACAACAATATAAAACTAACATAAAAGCCTCTTCCTTTTCTTGGCTCTGTTATCAGTGAAATGCATGTGACCTCTGCAAAGCTATTTCTGAAAAATAGATTGGAAAATTATTAATTCCAATTTGGGAATTTTTTACTGACATTAGCTCCAGGCTTTGGGCCAAAAATCAACCTCTGAGCAGGTCTAGATGAATCCTTGCATACATAATTCTGTCTGGGCAAACAAACTCTTTAGAAAGTCTGAAGCTGAACGCCATGTCCCAGATCAGTGTCTCACCAAACATCATCAACTTGAGTGATGGTTGTCTCCCTTGAAGGACAATGTACGCACAAATAGCTTACTTTGCAGTACCGATCCTCTACAGGGCTGTTCATGGAGAGGATGATGGTATAATACATTACAGATTCTGAGACAGGAATGCCATAAAGTTGGTTAGCACCTCATAACTACATCAAAATCGATCTGGCTAAACACATGACAAGATGTATGGTACAAGTTTCGTCACGCCATGCAATTCACAATAACTGTGATTCATGAATGAATCTCTGGATTGGCTTACATTTCTGTATATGATTCAAAAACTGCTTTCAATGAATGTTTGCATCTTTTCAAGTTGGAAAATGAGCATTTTGTGTTTGGAAAGCCATGGATTCTGGTAATATACTTGATTTATACAACAGTGACTATTTCGAACTGCCATGCAATAAATCTGTCTCGGTGGTCTGTGGATGACAGGCTACATTACTTAATCAACATATACCCTTGTTATAACATTCCAGATTGGATAAGAAATGTTGGCCATTATCATTAGTGTATACATATATAACCATTACCAGGTCGCAGCAGCGGCATTTACAACAGTTTCTCCAACTTTGCAGCATCAATGTATGTATTAAAGCATGTAATGTACACCAGCTAAATTTCTCATGACCGATCAATATTCAGATATGGAGAATATTCGAGCCTATTCAAACACAGCTTGCATTTTGAGAATCTTAAATTACTTATGTCTCTATTTGTTTCAGGAAAATCACCTTGTAAGTGAACTTAATTCCTTTCCTATCGTGTGGTTTATTTCGAACATTTGTATCCAGCAGATACAATTTTAGCATCCATGGTAGTTTCTAAGCCTCGGAAATATTCCCCCACCATAACAGACAATCAAGCATGACTGGAGAGTTAATCCAAACCTTGCATTAGAAATCTGATGTTATCCTATTTTCAAAGGAATTCCACTTTCAACTGTAATATACGTCACATGTGTAAATATGTCTACATAATAACATTAATAATTAAGGTTAATTTCATCCAAGCCAACATATGCCCAGTCATGACAGATGCTTTCACTTTAAAGGCTAAAGGCGCTGATAACATTCACTGAGAGCCAGTAAAATAATTTATTTTATTAACTAGTTCCTTCTATCGCAGCTAGTGAAAAGCACATATTTTGACCAGGTATTTAAAGCCCCATTTCTCCAAAGGCTTCAAGCCATCAGCATGGAGTGAACAAATCTGCCCTGACAGGCCATGATTAAGACATGTGTAGTTAACAGAATGACCCAGTCCATGTCTGGCAACATCAGTAGTAGCAGGGAAGCAGTATCAGTGGCACCTAGGGACAGCTTCAAAGGGCCCTGTTGTGGAAATGGAGACACTCATGGCCATACTTCAGCATCAATTATCTTTGAAGCATTGAATCACACTTGCAATGCTTTGGGAAAGAAATGTACTAAATGGTAATTCTTTCATGCAATATGGATGTGCACCATTCATGTAATTTATAATTAAGAACTAGAATTCAATTTAAAAGTAATTTTTCTTTTTCAGTGAGTCTCTAAAGACTTAAATTTTCACAGGAAAGTTTTTGGTGCAGAACTAAATCAGTCTCCACATTCATTCTGTATCCACCATGGCTAGTTCCCTGGTTCCTAGTTCTGTCATCCCACACATTTCCTCCAAATTTGGTGCTACTTTTCATCTCCCATCTGTACCTTTCAAGCTCCTTCCCCCATCCCGTCCACATAATCTCTGACCCCTCTATGTCACCCCAACCTACTTTCAGACCCCCACTGTCATCATCACCTCCCATCACACAAGACACCCCACCCCTACACACAGACAAACATCACACATACCCCTCTATGTTACCCCAACTTGCTCTCAGACCCCCACTGTCATCATCACCTCCCATCACACAAGACACCCCACCCCTACACACAGACATACATCACACATACCCCTCTATGTTACCCCAACTTGCTCTCAGACCCCCACTGTCATCATCACCTCCCATCACACAAGACACCCCACCCCTACACACAGACATACATCACACATACCCCTCTATGTTACCCCAACCTGCTCTCAGACCCCCTGGGCAACTATTCCATGTTAATTTGTTAATGAATTGCCAATATGGTCGAGATGGTTCAGATTAGTACAATCTGTGAACAAAGGTCTTCGCTCAGATGGAGGTAGAAAACAGACACAATGAATGTTATTAATAACTGCTAATTAATTAAACCCTGCTGAGTCTGCAGTTTTACAGTTCTTAATGCATGAATACTATCTCCCACAAAACTCTGCGGTAAAAAAGAATGCACCCATCCATGCAAGACAATATTCCCCTCACAAAATCCATAACACATCTGAAATATGTACAGAAGCATATTATACAGAAAACAAACCATTCATGTCCAATTCATATGCATTAACCTTGCACCACAGTTTACCAGAGCATGCTTACTTGACCAGTTTCACTATAGCAGTACCAGCATCCTTGATAATCCAGGAAAGGAAATTTTTACATGTTTGAAATACCAGAATATAAAGTAAGCTTGTCAAAAAAAAAACAACAGACTGTGAGAGGTTCAGATTGAATCAAAGTCATCTCAAATCAATATTCTCGCTCTGAAGTTTGCTTGCGAACTGATTCATCTAAAGTCGTCATCATATGGTTGTTACACTGGTTGTATGATATGTCTTTCGGTTTTAGACTGAAAATCCAAACTGTGATAACTATAATATCACCACCATCCAGTGTACACTCAGTTGATGTTATTACAAACATATCCTGTCAGGTAAAATCGAGGAAAGAGGTTTCCCAAAAGAGTAAATTACAGCAACATGCTAGCCTTTGATGACAAACTGACAAGATGGATTGAAAAGACAATCATTACAGGTAATCATATTAGAACCTGGTTTGCTGGGAAGCCAGTTTCTTTAAACACTTTGAACCAGCAGTTTGATGTGGAAAAATCAAAGAGAGGCCATATCCTACCCCAAACCTCTAATTTAATCCCATCATCCGAAGGGAGAATACTCAGAACGAAAGACATGGCATTTGAAATAAAATATCCTGAAGCTTGAAGTAAATTGGTCAGCATCAAGTAACAAGTAAATATCATTTTCTTTCATTACTGATAACGAAAGTATGCCAGAACATATATGATACCAAGAACATTGTCATCAGAACAGAAGCATAACTGCTCTCAGCAGAAGGAATATTGAGAACTTATCTTTGCCATTGAAAATCTTTCAAACAGTTACATATTTCTTTACATTACAATAAACACCCAGCATACTGGCTTCATATTGTGCACAAAGATGCAACATTATGTGAAATATTTGTTAGAACATCCATCGTATTCAAATATTTGAAAATTATGGGTCCGACTAATCCCCAAGGTTATGTTGACATAAGACAAGCAATATTTTAGGTTTGTCCTGTTTTCCATACTGCAATAATTATCACAAGAAAACTTTCAGCTAAAGTATTCAGGCAGCTCAAATTCGAATTCGAAGGAGCCTGGTATAATTAAGTTGAGGAAACAGGAAGCCAGCCATCCCTCACATGGCCTGCCTTGCTGAGGAGCACATGGACTTAAGTGAAGGAGTTTAATGTTCCAATAATACCTTCCACAAAAACAATGCATGTTAAATACACAAGTATATGCTGGACAGTAGACTGCAGCATGCAGCATGCAGCTCTATACATCAAGTTATTGAAAGTCATTTCTCCAGATCTAGTCTCCAGTGAACCTGATCGGTGCCAGATGCTTTCACAGCCTCTGCCTGGCACTGAAGGCATGCCAGGCCTGGATAACAATGTGTGGAAATATGCTGTCAAAATCCTGACCGTTTTGAATCAGAACAGGCAAAACTCACCTTGAGAACTGAAGGATATCCAAACAAAAACCTTGACACACAAATACAGGTACAATCCACTGAGAAAAAAGTGCATCAAATCCCTGAAATGTCACAAAACACACTTGGCCAACAATTCCATCCAACTTTCACTGCCAGCAACAAAGGCAATAGTGTTGTTGAGAGTTGCCTCCCCTTGGCCTCCTGCTGCCTGCATCACAACATGGCCAGTGCCAGCTGTAGGGGGGATTGTGAGCTGTGTGCTACCATGGCTGAGTCATCACACACATCTGATAGCTCACTCTCTCTTCACACCCGCTGGCTGGACACAGCTCCATTAATTGTCTCCTTGCTTCAATTTGGGGGAATTTCAATGGAAAATCAATGTTTCTCTGGGTGAAATTCTGACGGATGAATTACTGTTGCTTCTGATATTGATATGATTGCTTCCTGTGTTACTTACAGCTCCTAGTTTTCATGGTCTCCTATTTTGTCTGGGTATACAAAACTGATTATGCATAAACATTTTCCTGATCACTTATACAAATATCGGGGATACACAAATTAACTTGTCAAATTAATAGTAAAATATAACCATTTAACCTTTTTCTCATCCTGCCATGGAAAATGTTTAAATTCCCTAAACTTACTTACTTTTTCTCATCAACACTAAGAATTATTAGCTTCAACAAAAAACCTCACTTTTTAAAGATTTGAAACATTAAGCATTAACCAATATTGTTATTTAAGTCGTTCCAAACATGAGTTCAACACACGGGACATCTAGCAGGTTAAAAAATGAGAACAATGTAATCACACACACCGGTAATAATGTTAACAAAATCACACCATCCCAATAGATGGCCTCTCAAGGCTTCTCTGCTGAGACTTAAGATCAAGTGGACTATTTCCCTCCCTCCCCACCAAAATGGCAAACTGAATTCCGTGCAAAACCACAAGGTACTTGAAAAGCCCTAGATCCAACACAAGGTGATCACATAACAACTGCACCCTTATTCAGCTCAGTATCGTGTGGTGTAGACGTAAGTGCGAGGACTTGTGTTCCATGTCTCAGAGGAAATATTCCCCTGCACCATTAGCTTGCTGTGCAAAGGGAAAGTTGTCACTACCATACCACTACACAAACTGAAGTTGTTAACGCATCAAATATTCACCACTGGCTATCCCTCTGGGTCAAACCACATTCAGTATCAACATTAATCTTCAACCATTCAAAGGAGAATATGTTTTCAAGAGTTTGAAACACAATATATCTGGACTTATATTTGTTTGATGAAGTGTGTATGATGTAGCAAGGGTTCTGGAAGTACATCATCAAGAAGCCCTCTTAGTGCAGGTATCCTATCACAAACGACAGTATATTTCTGAGTAATGAAGTGATCCCTTAGATAAAACAATATCAGAATAATACAGTGACTTGTTGATTTCAGGACTCTATAAACTGATAAGATCTGGTCACATATGATCAGATGTTTTCAAACAGATTCTGTTACCCTTGGACAAATATACATGAACTAATATGGTTTTTTTGTGTGGTTAATTTCAACTTATTTTTGTAACCTTTTAAATATATTACTTACCTACAATTTCTCTACCCTCAGCATCAATATTTGCATTACGTGACTTCCAGGATGCCACAAATAGAAGCAGGCATTAGCACAGAGACAATGACCTTTCCCATGTCTGACAGTGACCATATCAGATGTGTCTCCTACTCCAGCAAGTACCAAGCTGTTCAGTGCTAAGTGGTAGTATTCTCCGATCTGTGATAGACAATAGCTGCAAGCCAGGCAACAGACACAGGGATCAATACTTCTTATGTAAAACACTCAGCACATCATCTTCCTGGACAAACCCAGGTCAAGGCAAAGAAGCAACATGGCCATACCAGGAGGATGGAATAAGATTTGGCAAAAAGCAGTGACAAGATAAAACATCAGTGAAGCATCTGTTTCTCTCTGAGTTAGCGTCTGCATGAATTTTCAGAGGCAATGAGATTGAAAAAAATAAGCCTTGGCTCATTCTGGTATGCTTGGGAGTGACTGGTTTCACGTGATGCTACAGTAAGACATTCATACAGAGATCTGAACCCAGAATATAACACAAACTACTTGGCCACCCACAATTCTAGAAATGTTTATTAAACACAGAGCATGTATGAAACAGAAGCAGGTCTTCAACCTGCAATCTCTATACACATTTCAGTCAACAAGCCTCCCAAATATAATGGCAATGACATGCATTGTATACTCCTTGTCGACATTTGCTGCTCTGGCATGGCTCTGGCCACTTACTGAAAACTTCCTGTCCACATACCAAGATCAAGATGTCCTGTACTTCCACATCTATCTGTGTCTGATCTTAAGCTATGATAACAACCATGACTTCTGGCCTTCCCCCTTGTGTAAGCCAATGGGAAACTTCTCAGCCTCCCCATGCTAAGATGATGCATACAACTGACCGTTCTCCTTTACCACAGAGCATGGGTAAACAACACTGAATGTATTTACTGCCAAGATGATACTCGGGACCAATTCTAGCCTCCTGATAAAGCAAAGACACATATTTCATGAAAACCTTCACACTGTGTGAAAGGCATAAACAAATTAAGGTACATCTCTGGATATTGACTTCATTATTGCAGACAGTAATACCCAGCTCACAAACTGTACCCTTGAGGGATCCGGGCCAAGACGTTCATCCTCAGTGCCAAGGAACTAATCATTACTGTAGGCTGTTCATCCACATCTCTGAGCAACCCTTTGTCTTCATACGATATCCATTGGGTTGTAATAATAGTATTGATCCTCCCAGTTACATCTCAGTCAGCGACAATCTGAGGTACAATTCTAGTCATCATATGCAATGAAGTACATGGGAGTCAGCAGCAACGATATAACAGTATGGCTAACCAGGTCCTGCTTTATGACTGTAGAACATATTTATTTTATGAAAACAAAACAATTGTAGGCCATGTAAAACAAGTCCAGACAGCTCTATACCACACATATCAGGAAATATATATTCAGAAGAGAGATAGGTATTCTGTAATAAAGATTTCACAGACTACAGTATGAACTATAAAAGACCACTAATTTACTTTGTTATAACCATATTTAGTTATACATGTTTCAACTAAAATATATATGTATATATCAATTGTCAAAGACCAACAATATAGGTTGATCTATCCATTATTTTGTTATGAGCATGTTTGTCATAAATGTAGTTTATTGTATTTGTAAGTGTTGGCTGAAGCCTTGTGAACACTGCCACACATTGTTACTTTTGGGGAATCAAACCCAGGTCATCAGTATGGAACACCACCCACTGGGCTATCTGACCTTCTCCAAGTCTTAACATCCATGACATGTTATTATGACCAGGCACATACAATCGTTCAAATCAATTTGATGCGTGCACACATCATTTGAGACAATCTACTAATTACCCATAATCCACTAGGAGCAGCAAGAGATGCTATTTCACATGCAACAATCTTGCTGACTTGTCACTTCCTAGAGGCAGGCTTGTTGGAACTTGTGAAGACTGAAAATGCTGACAGTTCACTTCTCAACCTTTAGAAACATTCTGGACTGAAGTTAACTGCAAATGTATCTCGAGGCAAGTAATAGACAATATGAATACAATAGAATGCAATAAAGTCTTGCCAAGAAAACATTAGTCTTATGTTTAGTGGAACTGTGCATCAAAATTAACATAACCTATCATATCAGATGAAACAATGTTAGCACGATGATTGTTTTTAGATGGTCTGTTTCACATGTAAACATTCTCAACAGGGTTGCCGTAATGCTGTTCCACAATGCCACAAATGTCCATTACAAGTGAAATGAACATTTGTTGCGAGTTTCCCCAGAGAAATCATTCAGTATCTTCAGCAAGTACGCGCCACTGACAATATCGACCCACATCAACTGGTGAAATCATTCACCCTGATACACTACAGTATCACACAGCGTAGAATCTCCAAGCTAGGCCAAGCAGAAACAGGCCATGTCATAGGTTTATCACTGGATTGCCCCAAATGGCAGATCGGGCCAACTCCTATTGGTTTGTGAGGTAATAAGACGAAGGCTTCTGTATAGTAGAATCAAATTAGCCTCCTATTCTGGCATTCGGCTGATACGTAAAACATTCATACAGCTGAATCAGACAGGATCAAAGAGTGGAAACAATATGGCCAATCAGTTTGGTTTATACCATCAAAAGATAGTCTAAGTTGTTTTTGATAAACAAGAATTCAACTCTGACCCATGCTAAGTTGAAAAAGATGAGTCAATTCTCCCTTTTATTTGTTGAGTAATGAGGCCACTGTTTGTTGTAAAATCACTCAAAGATTGTGTTACTTTCATCCAAACTTGAAAATGTGATTAAGAACATTTATCTACAAGTTGGAGACTGGCTTTCCTCTCTTACGAGATCAACCACCTCCTCTTACCAAATCAAACTATCGTTTCTCAGGTTATCTCACAAAGGAGGTTAGGGTGCTATAGGTTATCAGGATGTGTAAAACTTGGTCAGGAGATGGAATGTTTTCGGGTTTTGCCTGATAACTTTCCCTCTCTCCGACATTTGCGATGGGTAAAACACCAAGACCAGATGCACACACAAATCAGTCTGTCTCATGGCTGAAAAAGTGTTTATCTTGAATAATAGATAAAGCTCATGAAATCTGAAGTGTACAAGGGTGGGAAAGTGAGGGAAGGAACTCTTTCACATGTCAGTATGTACAACTAGGCCTAAAGTTACTAGAATTCTCCTAACATAATCATCTGTCAAATAGAAATGTGGTCAGAATTCAGTCTGTTGTAACCAACAATTGCTTGTCAAAGGTGACTAAACACGACCAGAAAAAAACGTTCTGAAGGTCATCATTTGAGATCATTACGATCTGCTTGTGTTGGTGTGTCTTTATTACCTCACGATTTGATCATTGGCTGGCATCAAATGTTCCTCTTCCACAGTGAACTTGATACCACTCCTGCTATCATGTTATCATTGTAGTGAATAAACACTGCAGAGGTGTTAAATTTCTAAAGGGATCCTTGAATTGTAAAAGACATTTTGTTGCTTTGTTTGAAGAGACATTAACATATGTTGTATCAATGATTTCGACACACAATTTAAAAAAAAAAGAAGATAATCACTAGTGAAGATTTGCATCGATTACATCATGTGCACAACTGACACCCAAAGTTAATACCAACTTAATCGTGTAAGTCAGATTTCAATTTTTGCTAGACAATAGAAACTAATATTAGATACCATTCACATGTGTGTATGCATATCATTCACAATAAATATTGACATAAACATCCGTTTTGCCAGCGTACCAGTAGATTTAACCTGTGTACTCTATCAAGTCTTATGACCCTTCTGACGAGCAACTGTTCCAGGGCACAGACAGAAAATGGTCCAGTGCCCAGACAGACAGATAGATAGATGGACAAACAAGGCTGACAGACAGTGGAGAGGCATTTTCCTTTGCCAACAGCAGCAGCATTGCGAGCTGATAATTCCTGCCAGACACAGGGAGAACCAAGAGAGCATCTGGCCATCAACACAGCTCCAGCAAGCAGACCTATATATCCATCAGCATATACGTTCAGTCATCAACAGGCTTGTTGTATGGGTCTGTGGCCTGATGATCTATAGAGAGTTTGTGAAAGGACCAGCTATTCAGAACTGTAAATAGATACATAAAAGGTGCATCTCTTTCCAGGATGTTCCATCAGAAACATATTGGTCTCACTCCCCAGTCTGTATGTGGAGTCTGTATGAAGTCTATGAGCCTACGTCCATAGGGAATGTAGCAACTGTTCCATTCACTAAACTGAGTAATTCTTCCCTGACAAGGACAAAAACCTTCATCATCTATTTATCATTGGGTCTTACACGGTAGAGTCATGACAGTTTATACATATGATTAGGAATACATAATACATAGTTGCTATTCATTGTTCATAAACGCTGTTATTAACACTAGATTTTACATTCAAGAAACATCAGAGGCAACTCTCCCTTGCCAGTTACTATGTAAGTAATCAAACACAGTATGTAGACATGTGTTCTTGTGCTCAGTTTAATATATCTTAATTTCCTTGGAGAGCTGTATGCATGCAGGAATGATTGCACCAATCATTTCTATCAAATCCAAATTTAATGTGAATTTTCCATGCATAAATTGAACCACAGCTTCCAGACAAAACAGCAAGCCTAACTATTTCTTGAGCTTGGCTGATTCCCCTGACAATTAGCTATAATATGCCAATGGCTTGCATGCACATTTGTCAGCTACTGAACAATTTTCAGATGACAATGCAAAAGTATCACTTTTTCCTTCTTACACAGACTGATGGTTGATCTGCTACAAAACTATCACTTTTTCCTTCTTACACAGACATGGTTGATCTGCTACAAAAGTATCACGTTTTCTTCTTACACAGACATGGTTGATATGCTACAAAAGTATTTTGTTCACATGATGGTAGATATTGACATCTGAGGTAAACCACTTCATTAGACCTGCTGGAGACAAACCATAGACTACTGGCACTTTCTTATACAATGTCTGTACAATTTACAAAATAGATGCAAACCCAACAACTTTTAAATTTCTGTTAAATTACCATTCTAAGAGCCAAGAAAATAAACTCAGGTTCAGCCCATGAACAAAGTAGGACAAAGGATATTCGTTGTTCAAGCAATCAGTATGTGAAATCAAGCAAGTCAGTAGGATCCTTGTAATGGACCTTATGTTAGACATTAACATTTAAGGTGGTCTCCAACATTACAGCAGCAACCATTATGGATCCCAGGAAGCCTGTTAACATTACTGACAGTGCTCAGTATCAAAATCAATCTCGTAACACAAAATATAATTTTACTTTTGCTATGTTTCATGATATGCCCATGACAGTTCAACCTATAAAACTCAACAATCTGATGCTCCCCATCCTACAACAGTTTGCCCGCTACTCCAGTCATAAGTCAGTTCAACTTCCTTCCACCTCACTGAGATTTTTATCTAAGCTCGTTATATACCACTAGGTTTAACACACAGAAATTACAAACCCCTTTACATCTCAAACACCTATAAAACATGGCCTCCATTGCTTCCCCAGGTATACAATTTGCTCTGTGTTTCACTGATGATCAAAAGAAAGCAATTTTTATTGCGGTTGTAAACCTTCCCATCAAGTCCAGTTCAATCTTGCCTGACAATGTGAAGTTGTGGATCACAGCTTGTGTATGGAACATAATCCTAACGTACCTCATTTAACAGTAACTTAAACTGATAAACATGTTACAGAAAAAAATTAGAATTGTAAATCATTCATTTTTTCAAGTTAGTGTTCACGAATGGTGTTTCAAAGTAACAGGACATTGGGTCCTGTAAGTTTAAGATGTCTGTCTGACCCATTGAAAATTCACAGGACCCATGGAATAAAATTAAACACACATTTCAGATTTAATATTTCTTATAATTGGCATTGAAATTATTAACAAACATAAGAAAAATTAAGATAAAATAGACAGCAAACAAGTGTCACATGTCATATATAACAACTTCAGTCAAAGTCATTGTGAAATATACAGTCAGACACTGGGGCCAATGGGTTGTAGACTTCTATCGGACCGTTGGCGAATCTGCCAGATTTGTCAGAGGGTCAGACACTATTCGCGAACACTGTCAGGTATGTTCTCAATTTCATATTTTTAACCTTAAAGTCTGTAATATTTAATCAAAATCGGACCTATCAGAAAAACAACACAAGTATTAAAACATTCAAGTAGAAAGCTACACTTTCCAAGAATTCCTTAAAGGTTTATGCAAGTTGTGTACAAACACTATTATATCCTGTCGCCATGAGTCAAGATTTGGCTTGATGTGGAAGCACATGAGTCACTGGTGGAACTATTGAGGATTATGAGTGCCAGTACAATATGGTAACCATCCTGGCCAGTTCACTCAGTTCCACGTCACTGGAAACCGTGATCCTGCCCAGCTGGCCAGAGCACTGAGTAGCTGACAGAACAGAGAAAGTCTCTGTGAAATGAATCACTGCTGCCAACAAGGCACTTGAGTCTTCACCTGGCCAATTTTCTCCATAGTTTTCACAACCAAGAGAGCATTGAAATCAATCATTGAAATGCTTCTTAGCCTCGAATCTGCATACATCACTCAGAACCTGTTCTTGTTGAATCAGTGACAACATCCAGCCATGAAATTTAGCATGTGTTGTGTTTACTGTTTTCAGAGGAGTCCCACAGTGACAAGACGTTCACGAGATTTGGAGTAATTTTCCTGACTAACAGCTTTTAAATGGAAACCAATTTCCATGTAGTGTGAAGCCAGCACCCTGAACAACAGCAATGGTCTGTCCAAGGATAAAAACATTGCTGAATATTTTACCTTTTCTAAACATTCTAAACAAAGAACTGAGGTGAATTGGAACGATATTGATATTTTGTTCAATATTTTGGTTATTTTTCAAGTTTTTAAAGAATTTTAACTATAAAGTATCACTGCTTTCAGAGCAGTCATGTTAAATTAAGCGTTAAAGTCCGTTCCTTTGATTGGTCCTGTTATTAGTGAAATATGAGTCACCTCAACCATGACAGAACATTAGTTTTGACTATGTCAACATGAATAGGGACATTTGTAATTTCCATTTGAGGATTTCACTGACATTTGCTGCGGTCTCCGTGCCATACCAGCCTCACGTCTGGATAAATCCCTGCAGATCATGGGAGAAGACACTTAGTCCTTCCAAATCTTCAGCCGTTCTGGGATGAGACCATGTCCAAGCTTTGAAGGCAGAGAAATATTAACTATCGTACCAACAATGTAAACCTACAAAAATTCAGTATCAAGCACATATTCATGAAAACGGGTCCTTCTCATCAAAAACTAAACATTTGAGATATTCGTCCCCTCTATTCAGCGTATGACCCAATCCTCTACTAACCTACAAAAACTCGAGCAGATATTGATGAAAACAGGTCGTCTTCCGCCCAAAACAAAACATTTGAGATATCCGTCTCCTCTATTGAGGGTATGACCCAATCCTCTACTAACCATTACATCTGACAACATATTCTAAAATAAAGCCATAATAAGCTCCTGTCACCCAGGATAGGTGCAGCCTTCATGACTGGCAGGATAGTGTGTGTCTTACGAAAAGTACACTCCTTGAATACTTCATTGAAATGACATGAGCCTACAGAGTGCATTAGCCAGCTTTAAACACAATGTAACGCGTAACCAAAAGTATGTTGACAATGTACTTTGAACAATGATAAATCTAAGTTTTCTTGCCGATAACATACAGCTGATGAATATTGGTCCACTTGACATTCCATATAATGGAAGGCATGACAAATACCATCCTTTACCTATTGGTAATTTGTCTGGGATGAATAAGACCTTTATACACATGTCTGGAACTAGCTCCATCTGTGGTCAGCATCACCTCTTAAAGTCACAAGGAACGGGGAGCACTAGACTTGACCTTTGGATGCTGTCAAAGACAGACAAGATCCCACAAACCTCAGATATAGTGTCAACCTCCCCCCACTAGAGATAGTCTACAACACACAATACAATATTCACAGGGATTAACTCAAGTACTCAAGTACTGATGAGCACATCAGTCAATACAATTCAGAATGTTATCTAGTGTTATCTGGAAGTGTTTACAATATTTTTCAGAGTTGATGACAACATGGTCTGTCGTACAGACCCTGAAGCAAATATATGCAAGGAAGCCCACACAGGTCTAGAAAATGTGGCAAGTCTAGATTTCCACAACTTCATTCTGAAAATGAAGAAAGTCTCAGGGCTCCCTTTTTTTATATTTTATTGTTTTTACTATGAATTGTTTTTCTGTAAAATATGTTCATTTCAGAGACTAGTTGTTAGTCTAATGACAACAGTGATATTTAATGTTTGTTATTTAGCCGTAAGTAGGACAATGCAAGAAAACAATATTGTGTGTCATATTACTTGTCAAGACTCCGTAATTACAATACAATACAATACAGTATAGTTCATTAAAGTCTCACCATTTGTACAACAAGGTTTAAAATACAGCATTTTGAATATTTAAACGTAAAAGCACAAATGGCACCCAAAAGGGTCATGAGAGACTGTTTTACAAAATACTTTATAAAATAAGGTAAAATGATATATATATATATACTATAAAGGTATAATTTAAAGATAAAAATATTTACATCTTACCAGCATGGACGTAGTGCAGTAGCACTGATTGGTAGGTTAAGCTGGTAGACAAATGGATGGCCCTCTGACATCAAGTACAAACCACATTCTCCAATAATCAATATCCACACTAACCATAAGCTTAGGATATTACAGTGGGACACCCGATCAAATGTAGAAGCAAGGCCACTATAAACACCTTGTTGTGACAATATATCCAAGAATGTATGCATAAGAAATTTGGTTATCATCTAAAATAATGTTTTGTATCTTATATCAACAGGCTGGGCAAGCTTTGTTAGTTATCATGATTAATAGAAATGTTCTGCTTCAAAGTCAGTACAGTTTTTATTTGTGGATTGTCTTTCATGCCAATCTCATCATACAGATTATTTCTAATAACCAAACATTAACAAGAATAGTTGCTACTTTAAAAAAAAACACCATAAAATTCAGATATACAACTTCAGCTTATCATGAGTGCCATACCATTAAATTGAAACATCAAGCAAAAAACATATGTTCACACAGAAACTGTGAAATGTCATTCGGTGCAGCAGAGGTTTTGTTTCTAACAGATGCTGACTACAGCTTGTTGATAGCATGTATTTTTCACATGTGCTTCCATCATTACACTGAGAGAGGGAACGAGAGTGATGTGAATATGCTTCCATTTGCTATTTAATTGCCCAAAAACTATGCATTCCCCTTGGCGAAAATAGTCCGTAATGCCACTCTGAAAGCCATTGCAGCTTGGAACCATACAGATCGTCTTAATGTCAAAAGATGAAAGAGAGCATTCAGTGGAGACTCCAAGGTAACATAGTCAACTTTTTGAATAATCTCAAAGTGTCACTTCAAGGCTTGAACTAAAACATATTTTCACAACGTTGTAGTAGCTTTTTAAAGTAAACAACATTAACATGGTTTTTCAGTCTTTACTTGTTAAACTGAGTTTAGATTAAGAAACAACTTGAAAACATTCAGTATCTAGCTGAGTGAGTGAATGCTGCACCCAGCAATATTCCAGCAAGAAGAAACCAATGGTTACTTAGAGTGAGTGAATGAGTATGGTTTTACACGGCTTTTAGCAATATTCCAGCAATATCACGGCTGGGGACACCAGAAATGGGCTTCACACAATGTACCCATGTGGGGAGTTTTCCTTAGAGGTATAACAACCAATAAACCAAGACACCAGACCTCACAACCCTGGAGAATCGGGAATAATTCTACTTCCTTATCCTAATGTGTTAGCATTAAAATTATTCAAAATAGTAGAAGAGTGAATATATCAGTATGCACAGCTCTCAACAATATTCCAGGGGGACAGTCAGAATTTGGCTTTCCAGTGATGGCCAACCACCACCTCTATGATGACAAGAGAGAAGCCCCCATGACCAGCAGTAGAGTCCTCCTGCTCCTCCCATCAAATCCTTCCTGTGGTGGGACCTAATGCATCATCTCCTGTTTACTGACCCAACAAGGAAGAGTATCCAGCGTGAGATATACCATCCATATCTAAGTAATACAGTACATCAGCCTTCATACCCCTTGCCCTCAATACAAGAATAAGTAACATCAGGTTTGCTGCTATAGTATTTCAGGGCCACAACCAAATTCTTATATTCATTAATCTACAGAAAAGATAGGATGCTTCTTATTGATAAAAATTCAATTGATAAAAATGTTAGTCCACAATGTAATGTGGCCATAAAATTGTATTGGTCTTGGTCAAGAAAATTATGTAAATTTCAAACCATTTATTGAAACATATGGATGCCTTCTGTTGTTACATTATAACATTTAGGTTATGACAAGCACCCTGACTTGCATGGTAATGATATTTTCACTACATACACAAACATCCAGTCTGGCCCTTTCTATCGTCACCCTAAATAAATCCCATTTTTTCATTGAAACTGAAAGTGTGTGCCTTTGTATAAAGTAACCACCACTTCGAATTGCCTAAATAAACAAATGAACCGAGTGCACTCAAAGTGGGTGAGCCCAAACAAATTATTGCCAATAGATAATACCCATAAAGAGAAGCCTGTGAAATCAGCCCATACAATCATGGCTGCGGAAATGTTCATGGCATTGAAACTTGCAACAAAGAGATCATTCATCTGTGTATATGATTCCTGTCCAAAAGAGAAACATGGTTCGGAAGAAATCCTGTCAACATTACAGGGATGTGTGTTTGCATATGTGACAATATACTGTATTCCTCGTGTCGCCATGTCACAGTCCACTGTGGGCTACACCTGAAGGGTTGGACATATTTGCAAATCTTTAACTGCATGAGTGGGTTGATGAAATCATCTGATAAAACTAAAATAAAACCAGAAAACAAAATATACAATAGAACTTGACGCTCAGCCAGATACAACATGACTGAGCATGAATCATGATACAGTTTGTACATGTCACAAGTACTGACTGGTTGTGTGTGGCCACTGAATGACAACACACCCTTCACATATATCATACCTGGTAGCCCCCAACTCACCTGTGGACATGGCCAGTAGCCACCTCACTATACCACTCCCAACAATTACCCCCTTGTAACATCCTGGACACAGTTCATGGTCGTGTCACACACTGAACTTAATGCAAGCTTGTTTATATCTTGGACAAGCCATGAAATTAAGCCTAATTGATGATTTCATGGACCTAAACAGTGGTTGTTTTATTTAATGTGGTGGTATCTGCTTTAGGTTTGCAAAGATATTTGGTTCATTTTGTTAAAAGGAACAATTCTCAGTAATTATTACAAACTGTTTTTCCAGAAACTATTCCCAAGATCTGTTAACATATTTACAATCATAAACACATTTATTGCCTATGTTTCACCACAACTTGGTACTGTTTCCATGTCATCATTATGCTACATCTGTATTAAAATGACATTGTTAGAATGTATGTTCTGCACGTGTTTTGTACTCGTGTTGCCTATATTTTGGAGACTGTAGAATATTGATACTTTTCTTCAAGGAAAGTTTCACAATCAATATTTATCAAATCTCGTTTTATCATAGAGAAAACTATTTTATCGTCTTTACTGCAAAATGAACTTACAGATGAATCACAGAATTATCACAATCAATAAGTATGTAAATTAAAAGTCAAAAAGGGCCATACATGTGTTATTCCATTACACTTGTCTATCTAGATGTCAGCTTGAGTATCCATGGGTACATCCATTAGAATATATAATATCATTCTATTACATCTGTTTCTAAATGAAATTGTTATAATGTTTTTCAGTTGTATGTGGAAGGTCGACGTCCCTCTGTGTCTTGTACTTAGTGAGCATATTGTTCAAAGTTCACAGAATACAGCCAGTCGAATGTTACACAACAATTATCTTGAAGGAAAACCAAGTTCTATGGATAGTCAACTTCTTTATTGCAATAAGTGTGACTTTCAGGTGTAGGTACTACTTGCTTGATAACAGTGTTAGTACCTACACCAAAACGTGGCACTCATTGCAAGTTGACTATCCATAGAACTTGGTTTTCATCTATACAACTTCTAAAATATCTCTCAAAGAAACAATTATCTTATCTAATCTGATACAAATGTAGATGGACTATAACTGTAATTTCAATCTCCCAATTCATGATGTATGCATACAAGTAGTCTGTCTCACAGTCCCTGAACCACATTATTTTCCCTACTGCCAAGCCCTCTCTGCAGTGCTAAAGCCCTAAATAAAGCAAGTCTAGATTTCCTCAGGTTCTGAATCTCTGGCCTCCGTGGCACGCCTTTTCAATTTAAATGGGCTTTTTTGTTACTATCATAATTATATATATTCAGAGATTAAGCATTAGTCTAGCATACAAGTGCATATGGAAATATATAAACATATGCCTTAAAGGGCCCTTAAATATTTCAATGGTTTTTACAGGAGTTTAATGTGAGGAAAGGCTCCCTGGTGGATCAGAGCTAGCCTCTGTATCAACACATACATGTCAGTATCTATGCACATATGACAAGTCGTGCCTATGTTTACTGCTGTATTTAATCTGTAGGGGGAAAGCAGACACATCTCCCAAGCTACACTGACGCCAGCTAGCTATTCATGTAAGCTTGTTCTCTGTGTTAACTCCACCCAGCCGATCTATTGACAATTTGAAAGCTGGGCATGAACCAGAAAGCACTTATTGCTACACTGAAATATCTGCAACCTTCACTGTAGCATACATTGTAAAATTACCGCAGTTCATTCTTTGTAACACTCATACAATCCAACAGATGACAACTTGATTGTTGAATAGGCAGAACCCAAATTACAACATCTCAAGATACGCTGACAATACAAATTATATATCCCCAGCAACACAGTACAATTATAAACAGGTGTCACCTACTAGGAGACACTCACAGATCTGGTCAGTGGTTGCTGTCCACAACCTGACCTTCACCTTCAGGGTCCCTCTCCCCTCCTGGTTCAACCCCCTGTGCTCTCTTCTGTAAATCAAACATTGTAATCCACTGAGTCCACTGCCAGGTCAAAAGAGACCGAAATGGACAATTTCTCTTTGAACTTCACACCAACACTGCTATCCTGACTGGAACATAAATCTCCACCACAAGATTTATGTCTCCCCCTGAATGTATTGGCTGCCCTGGTCTGTATACACACACCTCTACTTCATGTGTTCCCCAGTAGCACCTGCACTTGTCATCCAGCACATTCACAGATGCTACAGTACAGTAATCTATAAACCACAATGCCCATTTTAAATTACATATTTCATACATGTGAAAGAACTTCACTTCACCAGAAGTTTGCTATTTAGATGAACAATAACACAAACAGAATGTCACTGTTTTCTGGAAATTGACTTTTGTATGTAAAATACTCAAACAATAAAGAACATCCAATTCTTTCATGTTTCTATTGTTAATCTCCCCCATGTTACTACGTTGTAGTATGTGAAAGAATTGGGTGTTCTTAAACTTCCTTGAGTGGTATAGATTGCCAACTCCTAGTCGAATCCAAATTGATGATTCTATTTTCATTCATAAGACACAAACCCTAATACAATCACATACAATAAATAATGTAACATACTCATACGGAATTCATTACTCAAGTTAAAGAAAAATTGAAAGAAATCAATTTGCAACCAAAGTAGACCTATGATCCCATGACATGCAGAAATCAACGGATTCAAAGGAACGCATTGCTGTCATCCAGTATATCAGATAAGCCATTCAATGCAGTACACACGTCTATCACTGATACTACTACACAGTTACAAAACACAGCTCTGCAATGTTCAACTCATTGCAGTTCAGGTATTGATTCATTGCCTGAGACATAAACTCTGTGATTAAGTCACTACAAACAGCTGTGGTTGACCACTTGCCACCAGATCATATCAAACAGTTATCACGTGACCAGGCTTATCTTTCCAACAATCGTTTGATTAGTGATCCAGCAATTAAAACCACTGAGACGTGTGAGCCCCTGCCAACACACACTTGGAAGTGTTTTATTGCCTCTGACCTGAATACCATTAACTGGTAGAAACTTCACAACGTTTACAGAAACAAAGCACATAGCCTAAGGAAAGGCCACTATTTGCATATAGAAATATTAGAGGTGGAAATGTGCACTTTTCGAAAGGGATTTAACAGACCATGAAAGGTCATGTCCATTTGTTCATCAGGTCTATTAATCTTCAAATGAAGTCATGAGGTTATAAGGGCCATAAAGATTGCAAGACCCAAAGGAATTGATTCTCTTTACCAAGCATGACCAATAACCACTCAATCTTTAAATGAAGCCTTTACTTCAAAAGAAGAAAAAATATGTCAAATGATCATGTAAATACTGACACTTGTAACTGGTTGGCAGTGTGTTATAAATTAAGGGGGCAGAGGTGGGGGATGGCTTTGGAGTTCCCAGACTTGCTGCAATCGCATTTGAAACCTGAGATCCCTGAATCTTAAATTTGTAACATTAGGGAAGGGCCCCGGGCAGCTTGACTTCCATGCTGAAGGAAGAACACTGCAATGTATGCACACATTTCTGAGAGAAATTGAGTGTCACTTTCTCAATATTCCGTTGCCATTCCGTTCTACCAGTATCACAAAATGCCAGCTTTATTGTACAAACACTGACTGACTGAGTATGGTTTTACGCCGCTTTTAGCAATATTCCAGCAACATCACCGCGGGGGACACCAGAAATGGGCTTCACACATTGTACCCATTGTACAAACACAAGCAATTGACACACCTAAATATCTCAGCGTCAATCAGCAGTTTAACGTCTTTGTTGTGTTCATTATCATCTGATCAGAAGACCAACATGCTCCTCCTTGTTAGTTTATCAAGCTTTATCAGTAAATGCTGGACATAGGCCCATGTTCTTAATTTCAAAACTGTTCCAAATCGATGGATCCCACCCTTATGGGAACCTCAACAGGCTGTTGGAGGGGATGTGCAAGGCCTGCAGTGAGCATCATCAAATTGTGTTATCACCTGATGTGCCTCACCATGGCGACACCGGATTGAGAGATACCACCTATCTCCAGCCTCTTGGTCCCCAACAGCCTTCTATCACAGCTAATGCCCCACTCTTATCTCCTTAATCACGTCTCTGTCTTAAACATTTCAATTAATCTTGTGTAGAAGGATAATAGGAAGTCTAAGACAAGAGTCATCTACATCAGGCTTGCCCAGATCTGGTAGGTCCGCCTGGACTCAGGCTCTGGTCTGCTGACCAACACACAGTGAGGATTAATAGCAGCAGGACTAGGTGAAACTCACCAGCACCTATGGGAGGTAACACTTGGTAAAGGGCACATATCATAACTACTGGATTAGGTGAACTTTTAATGTCAGATTCAGGCAATAGTGCAACATTTCCTGTTTCAAGTTCCCACTTCAGTTAGCTATTATAGCTGCTGCAGACTTCTTAAATTACTGACTTTGCTCTACATGAGTCAATGTTTTTAGAACACCTAAATTTAAATACTTTTAAGGAGCTTATCTTCTGAGGACTCCTTTAGCTACACAGTCTACAATGATGAGACATAAACTAAAACAAAGGAATATTTAGTTCAAAAACCTGTCAAACCTATGACGCAATGCAAGATGGTTTTACACCCTTCAACATCCCAATACAATAGCAAAATATCCCACTATTTTGTTTACAGAACCCACAAATGAAGTCATAAGCTAAACAGACACACACCAGGTGACGTAATATTGTAAGGAGCATTCACACATCATGATATTACCCTTTACATTATCTCCAAAAGTCACAGGCTCAAAAAAGCACACTGAGAAGGCCAAAGGTCAAAAACACGTAAAGCTTAGCGGCAATGAACAAATAGATAGGTAAACTTCCAAAAACTCCACAAACCCTACAAATTTCCAAGACTGAATTCTTCACTGAGACAGACATGAAAAAGTTTGAAAAACAAATAACAGTGAAATGCCTTTCTGTGTTTAGTAAATGTGAGAATAAAGGGGCCGTTGTTTCTCGTACCCTAGGTGTGAGGACACAAACCTCGACCAGGTAGGTAAGTCGTGGAAGGGAAGAATGCACAGGCAAGTAAGTGCTAAACACACATGTTCTCCTTTAGCTTCCTGACCAGGCTAAATACAGAGCAAATATGTCTCTTGTAGGCTAACCTTTAGACAATGCTGGCCAAACTGGAGGGAATTTTTTTTAGGAAAAATGTTGATCAGTTCATTTGGTGAGAATTGGTTATGCTAGTTCTACAGGATGCTACCAGTCAAATACTGAAATACACACCCATACACAATTAAAAAAAAGACAAAAAAAGAGAAAAATATGAAATATTGACATACAGAAAAAAGTTGATCTCATAAGCCATAAATTCACACTTTATTAATATTTTGACTTAGAAAAACGGAATCAAAATAGAATCAAAGAATGAATATATGGTAATAGTGAGTGTGCCTTTGGAATAGAATTGTCTTGCTATTTGAAAATCACATTTTCTTCATATATTGTCACTGAACCCATTAGAAAAAAACATGTTGTCCTGTAAAGTTATGTGGTCAGCATCTGTCCAGCACGGAAGGCATTCTGGCTACTGTGGCAGGCTGTGATTGAAATGTCAAGACCCAGTGGCCTTCAGATCAATCACTTCACATATGTCTGGGACAAGTTCCGCTCAAATGCTCCCCATTTTTCCACTTGGGAGGCAAACACCCAATGATTGGCAAGGAGAATCCTAACCAAGATCTCATACTCATTAACATTATTGATCTGCTTTGGACTAAACTTTGATGTCAATTTGTTGAAATAAATGACCGAGGAAGAAGACCCAACAATCGCTTCTTCACATAACCTGACTTGATTTAGTGCTGTTTTTGTGTCATTTCTTTGTTTCCATGTGTGTGGGGAAAGGTCAGGGAATTGAAACGACAGCTGTGAGCATATGTCCAACCAGGAATACAAATATTTACTTTTTCTGTGTAAATCCCATTCATGTGTTAAGATCATTTATGTTGTAGGAACTGAAGATTATTGCTTTCACAGTAGCTAACTACTGGAACCAAATATAACAACAAAAACTGTGCCAAATTGACATACGAAGTTCAGAACCAGCATCGCCCCAGAAGACATTGGCTGCCAGGATCCTGGGTGTTGCAACAGCAGCTACTTGAAATGAGCAAATAAATGAAGTTAAAACTATACCAAGGATCACTAGATTCATATCCTCTGTAAATGATGATTAAATGTTTAAGTCATCATAACAAACCACCTGCACATACCTGCTGTTACAAAGACGTTTATACTAATATTAATTAACAATTCAGCTTTCATTAAAAGTAAACAGATGAAACAAGTGTTGGGTCTCACTCAGTGCCAATGTATTTGACACAAGGGACCCCAAGAGATTTGATTCCATACATTGGGTCATGACGAGGACCACTGGACTTCCAAGCCTAATTTCAAACACCAAGTCTCAGACAACTATTGATACAGAACAGCAGCCCAGGTGGTTGCATCCATTCATCCGTGACATGATGTACAAGTAAGGCCACTCTTCATGCCAATCCACCTGCAAGTGCATGTTCCAGATCTCTACCGCTGTGTACCTGCAAGTGTATCTGTTCCGGTCCTCTATCACTACCACTGTCTACCTGCAAGTGTATCTGTTCCGGTCCTCTATCACTACCACTACCGCTGTCTACCTGCAAGTGTATCTGTTCCGGTCCTCTATCACTACCACTACCGCTGTGTACCTGCAAGTGTATCTGTTCCGGTTCTCTACCAATACCACTGTGTACATGCAAGTGTATTTGTTCCGGTCCTCTATCACTACCACTGTCTACCTGCAAGTGTATCTGTTCCGGTCCTCTATCACTACCGCTGTGTACCTGCAAGTGTATCTGTTCCGGTCCTCTACCACTACCACTGTCTACCTGCAAGTGTATCTGTTCCGGTTCTCTACCATTACCACTGTCTACCTGCAAGTGTATCTGTTCTGGTCCTCTATCACTACCACTGTCTACATGCAAGTGTATCTGTTCAGTTTTCTACCATTATCTACCTGCAAATTTTCAGGTGTTCCAGTGTTTTCAAAAGAAGAGACAGTGAGTTTGTTTGAAGTTGTGACAGCTGAGGAGGGGATATATCTGTGCAAAGATGGTATCTGGGTCATCCAGTATTTTTATCTTTACACTTCAGTGGGTGTCAGGTATGAGATAAGAAAAGGATGTCTAAATCTGCTAGATAATATGACTAAATCGACTGTCATCACCCCAGGATTTCTACACTCTTGTATCCCTTGGGTCTCCCAGACTTCTAAAATCAATCAGAAAGTAGTTTTTTGTCCAAATGTTTCAAGACTGACCGCAGCACTGACACCAGGATGATTTGTTGTGTATTCATTAGAAGTGCATATCGGTGGAACTGGATTATTGTGTTCGACAAAATTGAAAGGAAAGGGTTCAGTCCGTAGGTCTATTGTCAGTCATGTGTATTGTGTATTGGTTGTACTAGATCATTCTGTTCGACAACATTAGACATCACAACAAAACATTAAATGCCTTATCACAAATGGATATATTTTTGTTATTGTCCTCAAATTTATTACACATTGTCATGAATGGGAATGTATTTATCATTAAAAAAATTGACCTTTTTCTCACCAATTTTTCAATCGTATTGAGACAGATGTAAAAATAAGGTCAAACTCCCAACTTCCAAACATCCCACAAAACATAAACAAGAAGACATTTGTAAACGTGTATGTTCCACACAGAGCCACACACGAGACATACGTACTCCCATCACAGATCACGATTCAGTACACTGTACACCATACTTACCACTAATAAATCCAAGTATTGTACGCAGACAGAAATGTAATTGGAAGCCGATGTGGTTAGTCTTGTTTTAATCCCGAAGTATCTGCTCTTTCACACACAAGAATCCATTAATGGTATCACTGATCCCAGAATGAAGAGGACAATCCAGCATCTGGTCGCCTAGTGACAACACATAAATCTGTCACCGATATCGACTTCTCCTCTGGTGCAGTAATGACAGTCACCATCCCTAATGCACAGTGTGGAGGAAAAGGGAGGGCATGTCTCAACCACTGACTGTCCTAGATATGCCTGTGTCACTTGCTTTCCTTGACGTCTGCTCACCCTGCTCCAATATAGTATATCCTGGCTATGGCAGATGTAGGTCTGCTCAGTGACAACAATGGTTGACAGTGGAGCACACGCAGTCCAGTCAACACTCTCAGTCTCTATGCACTAGCAGTATTGGCTGACCCCAAGTAGGTCAGAGTGGACAAACAATAGCCACAGTTCAGCTCTCAGTCTGATCAAGGCTCCTAGATGCTACAACATGTGAAGGAATGCCTACTATCCTGTTTTTCCATATGTAACACTCCACTGATCTTGAAGCAGCAGTCCTAAGGACCAGTTCATTATCTCTACAGGTGGGTTGTGATATGACAGCAATGCGCCATGGACTCAGTGATGGACTGGTAAAATGATACCCCAA
Source organism: Haliotis rubra (assembly GCF_003918875.1). NCBI lineage: Eukaryota > Metazoa > Mollusca > Gastropoda > Lepetellida > Haliotidae > Haliotis > Haliotis rubra. Next base: position 644,781 of record NW_025767061.1, on the reverse strand, counting down.
AGCCAGGCTGCTTAATTAGACGTCTGCATGAACAAAGGACTGCCAGGTGATTAGGAGAATCTGTCGGGATCTGACTCATATGAAAAATCAATATTTTCCCCCTGTCATACAATGGACTCTCCCATTTCTTACTATCCACTACACTGGCTTGTGACACTCTTCAATCAATGAGGGGAACATGGCCTAGAGGCAGAGATGGAATGTAAAACATGGCAAGCTTCTTACTCCTGACTTAGAGGGTAGTGGACAGTGTGGTGACCTAACTTTCTCAAAACCAGCCATGTGTGACCATGGGTCTCTGCATGGTGAAAATATGGGACCAGAGGGCTCAAGTTTCTCAGTAAACACAAGGTGCTTATTGAAGTGTGGCTGGCTTACTTTGTTGTGTAATTTACCTAGCGGAAATATTTATGCTTGAGATTTGTGCCTATGGTGTAAAACTCATTGTTTACTCAAATGGGATTGAATCCCTATCCAGCATCTTCTAACAGATCCTAAAAGGGAATGCTTGAATACAAACAACAAACTTTTGATGAGATAATCAACAAAGTAATAATTAGTAATTTAGTGTCATAAAAATATGATAAATCATAAAGAAACACAGAACACACTTCAATTCAGATCATGTTAATAATGTGACATCCAGCTACAATTTTAGACCTGTAATTACATTTATTAAAAATCCACAATAACAATCCACAAAATACAATACTGTTTAAAAACATAAAGATATACTTCAGCTTAAGAAAATGATAACATGTCTCCATAAGCTCCACATGAAGACAAATCATATTACAAATAACATATTACAGAACAACACAGAAACCCTATCAAAACAGATTCCACCCCTTGACCCTCACAGTTTCCTCATGTGGACCCAAGTAAGTACACTGTACATAAATATCATGTTTTGCGTAGTCAAGAAGTCCAAGTTTCTATTAAGGTGATAATAATATGACATGTCCATCATCCTTGCATGGTCGCCTCGCCTCACTGTCATGGCAAACACTTCACTGGTGGCAAGTGCGTGAGCAGAGCAACCAATGGTGATCAGCTGATAAACTGTAGCGGAGTTTCGAAGCAATGACAATGTCTCACAATAGCTAAGAGCCACTGCTAACTCTCCAAAGGGTTAGGTGTAATCAATGTCGTTTTCAGAGCCATTCAACCATGACAAATATGGTTACAAAGCCAAGGGATTTGGGGGATAGTTCAGTGTCCAGGAATGTCGGGGGTCCTACGTGAGGTAGCAATACAAAACATGTCATAGAGCTAGGGCATGTTCAGAAATAAATGTATTTGTTACAAGTTCAGTTCTGACATTATCACTGTATTATCACTGTGCAGAGTTGGCAATGACGTATATATGCCTAAACATATTAGGCCCATCCTTCATTCGTCACTGATTTTGACACCATTCTGAAATTGTACACTTGAAGAAACACAACTTCCTGGAAATAATTAATTCTCACTTCACATCACTTTGTTTTGCACTTGCCCTGTTAATATCTCAGAGAATGGTTTTACTTCTTATCACAAGTTGCCAGGCTGTCCCTTACTCTGAATCTATCAGACACTGTCCAGGAGAAACCGAGTTTCTCCATGAAATTAAACTTTCAAATATTTAACAACCCAATCTTAATGCTTCTTTGTTATTTTACCTTAAACAGTGAAGAAAGAAACGATGTGTATTACAACCAGATATATGTAAACATGGCTGTGAGACATGGCCGATTGTGCTCCACGAAATGTGCTTGTCATTAAACATTGACATAGACATGATCTGCGGTACATTTCACTTACTTGTGTTGGTCTACATGTGTGCTTGGCCACAGGAAGCTAAATTTATATCTGCACAAACCAGGTAAGTTTTTAGGTAAACATACCTGTGTTATACAGAAAAACTGATATATGTTTGCATAGTGAGAAAATAAATTTGACAATAATGACACCGAAAATGGGATGGCCTTGCACTTGAATGTTTTTAAGCATAAATCAAAATGAGAAACATTGTGTCTTTTGTTTACCAAGCTTATAGATACAAAGTAGGATTTAACTAATTGGACATCTTGGTGTGGTTGTAGTAGATGTACACTGGTGTTTTAACATAGCCTTGTCACACTCTGCTATGGATTAGTGCTATACTCATGGAAACAAATAAGGGAACATATGAAAGTACAATTGTTCCTTTATTCTTTTCTAGGGTTCTTCACAAGGTATGTATTGCACTCTGGGTGAAATTCAGGAAATAAACAAAGGAACACTTGTACTTACATGTGTTCCCTTATTTGTTTCCATGAGTATAGCACTAATCCATAGCAGAGTGTTCATAAAAAGACCAAACTTCAAGGACTGGTCTTTTTCCAAATCTCAAATAATTGTGTGCTTGTACAAAGTCGCAGCTGTGTATGGACACAAGAGAAGATTTCATCTTCCATGAGGCAGGTGAACATGACATTAGACTTGTGTTGATAAGTTACCTAGACCACATTTCTTTCCTTAAATTCCCATCTCCACATGCTCTGTAAACCATCCTTACATGGGACAGTTAATAACCCTGTATTCCTAAAACTCAACAGCTAATACAAATACTCCAATCACTGTGAGATACACAGGATGCATGCACTATACTGGCTTCTGGACAGTGTAAACCACATTCCCCATCTCAGGATATAATACTAAATACATATCAGCTTCCATTCTGCTACTCATGTGTACAGTGGTCAGTCATTATGGGTGTCTACCTCCCTCCTGGATATGAAACTGCCAGATGCTTCATATTAAATACATTGTAAGCTTCAACAAACATAGGTCCACCCTTGACGAATCCGTATACATGTAGTATATGGTTGATTTAGTGTTCCATGATGGGGCACCCTCACATGTACCTACCAATAGGTCCACCCTTGACCAATCAGTATACTTGTAGTATATGGTTGATTCAGTGTTCCATGATGGGGCACCCTCACATGTACCTACCAATAGGTCCACCCTTGACCAATCAGTATACTTGTAGTATATGGTTGATTCAGTGTTCCATGATGGGGCACCCTCACATGTACCTACCAATAGGTCCACCCTTGACCAATCAGTATACTTGTAGTATATGGTTGATTCAGTGTTCCATGATGGGGCACCCTCACATGTACCTACCAATAGGTCCACCCTTGACCAATCAGTATACTTGTAGTATATGGTTGATTCAGTGTTCCATGATGGGGCACCCTCACATGTACCTACCAATAGGTCCACCCTTGACCAATCAGTATACCTTGTAGTATATGGTTGATTCAGTGTTCCATGATGGGGCACCCTCACATGTACCTACCACTAGGTCCACCCTTGACCAATCAGTATACCTGTAGTATATGGTTGATTCAGTGTTCCATGATGGGGCATCCTCACATGTACCTACCAATAGGTCCACCCTTGACCAATCAGTATACCTGTAGTATATGGTTGATTCAGTGTTCCATGATGGGGCATCCTCACATGTACCTACCAATAGGTCCACCCTTGACCAATCAGTATACCTGTAGTATATGGTTGATTCAGTGTTCCATGATGGGGCAACCTCACATGTACCTACCAATAGGTCCACCCTTGACCAATCAGTATACCTGTAGTATATGGTTGATTCAGTGTTCCATGATGGGGCACTTGTAGTATATGGTTGATTCACATGTACCTACCACTAGGTCCACCCTTGACCAATCAGTATACCTGTAGTATATGGTTGATTCAGTGTTCCATGATGGGGCACCCTCACATGTACCTACCAATAGGTCCACCCTTGACCAATCAGTATACCTGTAGTATATGGTTGATTCAGTGTTCCATGATGGGGCATCCTCACATGTACCTACCAATAGGTCCACCCTTGACCAATCAGTATACCTGTAGTATATGGTTGATTCAGTGTTCCATGATGGGGCACCATGTACCTACCACTAGGTCCACCCTTGACCAATCAGTATACCTGTAGTATATGGTTGATTCAGTGTTCCATAATGGGGCACCCTCACATGTACCTACCACTAGGTCCACCCTTGACCAATCAGTATACCTGTAGTATATGGTTGATTCAGTGTTCCATGATGGGGCAACCTCACATGTACCTACCAATAGGTCCACCCTTGACCAATCAGTATACCTGTAGTATATGGTTGATTCAGTGTTCCATAATGGGGCATCCTCACATGTACCTACCAATAGGTCCACCCTTGACCAATCAGTATACCTGTAGTATATGGTTGATTCAATGTCCCTTATCTAAACTTGATACTAAGAAGTTTTGCAAGCAAGCTTTGAATTTTGACATTGAAGACATATACATGTCAACTCTAAGATCTGATTCTACCTAAATTAATTACTAGAGAAACATGAAGAAGAATTCTGCTCCCAGCGGATTATCACATTCTTACAGGTCTGACATAGTTTTAGCTCTTATTGCAGCATGACTGTCAGAATCTACCTCAGCTAAAATGCTAAACACTCCAAATGAATTTGGTTTGATATAAAGTAAGCTCCCAGAGGATCTAAACCACCTTTGCATTTTAGTATGGAGGATACAGGGATATGATTTCATATTCTACTTCGGTGGACTTCCAGATACACCCAAATGCAATGGTGTCAGATCCTGCCAAGGTGGATTCTACTTACAGAGAGAACCCAGATGAAACTTCGGTGGACTTCCAGATACACCCAAATGCAATGGTGTCAGATCCTGCCAAGGTGGATGTACAGAGACACCCAGATGAAGTTGGGTGGACAGAGTGTTAGCTTTCTGCAGTGGTGTCAGATCCTGCCAAGGTGGATGTACAGAGACACCCAGATGAAGTTGGATGGACAGAGTGTTAGCTTTCTGCAGTGGTGTCAGATCCTGCCAAGGTGGATGTACAGAGACACCCAGATGAAGTTGAGTGGACAGAGTGTTAGCTTTCTGCAGTGGTGTCAGATCCTGCCAAGGTGGATGTACAGAGACACCCAGATGAAGCTGGGTGGACAGAGTGTTAGCTTTCTGCAGTGGTGTCAGATCCTGCCAAGGTGGATGTACAGAGACACCCAGATGAAGCTGGATGGACAGAGTGTTAGCTTTCTGCAGTGGTGGATGTACAGAGACACCCTGTGGACAGAGGTGGATGTCAGACAAGGTGGATGAGACACCCAGATGAAGCTGGATGGACAGAGTGTTAGCTTTCTGCAGTGGTGTCAGATCCTGCCAAGGTGGATGTACAGAGACACCCAGATGAAGCTGGGTGGACAGAGTGTTAGCTTTCTGCAGTGGTGTCAGATCCTGCCAAGGTGGATGTACAGAGACACCCAGATGAAGCTGGATGGACAGAGTGTTAGCTTTCTGCAGTGGTGATAGATCCTGCCAAGGTGGATGTACAGAGACACCCAGATGAAGTTGGATGGACAGAGTGTTAGCTTTCTGCAGTGGTGATAGATCCTGCCAAGGTGGATGTACAGAGACACCCAGATGAAGCTGGGTGGACAGAGTGTTAGCTTTCTGCAGTGGTGATAGATCCTGCCAAGGTGGATGTACAAGGACACCCAGATGAAGCTGGATGGACAGAGTGTTAGCAGGGCTACCATGATGAATACCGGCTGAAGAGGCTTTGATGAGATGGAATGTCAGTCCCAGCAGGGTGGCTGGCTCCAGCCTTGACCACTGCACTTGCTGTGTAACATCACAGTGGGTGGGAGGGCAATCAATAGCACACTGATCAAAATCTGGCAAACATGGCGTGACTAGAAATTTGATAATGCATTGTAACCATTACACCTTTGTCCAATCATCCTTAATTAACAAGTAACCAGCCTTGTATTTATACTGTAGATCCTGTAAGTCTCATTGCTATTCCGGCAACCACTATCAACACCTTCACAACTTCCACATTACTACGGATACCAACCATATCCACAAACATAAGGGCGGTGGGATAGCCTAGTGGTCAAAGCGTTGGCTCGTCACGCCGAAGACCCGGGTTCGAATCCCCACATGGGTACAATGTGTGAAGCCCATTTCTGGTGTCCCCCGCCGTGATGTTGCTGGAATATTGCTAAAAGCGGCATAAAACCAAACTCAGTCAGTCCATCAGTCCACAAACATAATATTTACTTGCTTCAGTTTGTTCTCTAACACTGCAGTCACCAATATTCCACCTCTATGACAGCAGTCTGTAAATAACCAGGTCTGAGCAAGACAAACTAGTGACTGATATTATGAACACCAAGCAATGAATATAATCAAGTACCAGCCTCACCACAGCACAGCTCAGAATCCCTCATACTACCTGTTTCGGTAGTAAAGTAAGAAATTTGTGCAGTGCAGTAATGTCCCCAGACAGAGAGATCTTATTTATTCCATAACAGAAATAACTGTCATAGAAACTTATATCCATGATTATTCCATCTGCCACTTATAGGCAAGATGGTCTGACACGGTGTGGATTACATGTGATATCTACATCCTACATCTGGAGCAGCACTTCCTACTTCCTTCTCTTGGCTTTACTCACTGCATCTGTCACCATGAAATGGACGTCCTTCCTCTATTAGGTTCTGTTTGATAAGCTCCAGGATGGCCATCAAAGGATAGATGTTGGACTAGATGTTGTACAGATTTTTCTTCAAGTTGATGGTTATAATCTCAGACAGATGACATTTTCAGGATGAAACCCCATTGAAAACAATCAGATTAAAAATACTTTTCACGTGTGAGTGAGATAATGTGTAAACAAATAGATAACCTTGAACACTGAGGTATTTTTCTACAAGCCCAAACTTGGCTGTAAGCATCATTTTGAATACATATTACCGAGCTTACTAGAGCAAACAGAATTTTACAAGATTCAGGCAAGTGATTAACATGACATACTGCTAAATAGAGTGAGTGAGTACGGTTTTCGCCGCTTATAGCAGTATTCCAGCTATATCATGGGGGACAATCAGAAAAGGACTTTCACACATTGTACCCATGTGGGGAATCGAACCCAGGTCTTCGGCGTGACCAACGATCGCTTTTACGACTAGGCTACCCCACCTTCTGCTATAATATAGACATGAAAGTACAAGAAAATTTCATCCCTTGTATTCCCTACTGTACTCTCATTTACATTTATTTTACGCCACAGTGAAAGAGTAACATGACATTTCATAATAATGCCACATCTTGGCTAATTTCAATATACATTTATGAATTTTGACTGCAATGGTTCATATCACTGACAGATAGACGTCAAATGTCCTGTCAAAGCACTCATATTCATAATGTCTAGAAATCAGTTCAGTTTTTTCACCTGCCTTCCTCAGATGATCTCATGTATTATGTAGGATATACTGAAGATGCCATGGCTACCAGCATGGGATCTTTTATCCCTAATAGATCAATATAAGTTGCAACAGTCGGTAAGTTAGTAAGTGAACATACACGCATGCAGGTAAAGGGTCAGTCACAGAAGCTGAGGATGTGTCATCATACACCCCAGTATAACACAATACAACAGGGTGCCGTTGTACAAAATAACTTAGCGTTAAGATCGTTTTGTACAACGGCACCCAGGGCATCTATCACCTGGGCCTTGTGTTCTACTCAAGTCAAAGAAGGCCAAAATTTTAAAATTACAGTTATATCATATGACATATTAGTTCAGGTGTAAAGCTTCAGGTGTGTTAATCTGCAACAAGAACAGCCTCTCAATATTTCCATCGTGCTGAGAATGAGTGAGTGAGTTTGGCTTATGCACCTGAGAACAGTATATCTATAAGATGATTGGATGTATCAGTTCAGTTAGGACAGCCGGCACGGATGTAGTCCCTTGACAGTTGCTGTAGGGCATGAATGTAGAGCTAGGATACAAACACACAATATCTAGGAATGACTAAGGGAAGCAACTCTGCACAGCAAATTGCAGGACCTGGAACCACAGAGATTTCTATCAACCATCATGATCTGAAACGATGAAGTAAATACCAAACAATTATATATGTGTATGTTATTGTAATACCCATACCAGACTTGATTACTTACAGACACCCATAATATAACTTGAAACACTGACTGACTGACTGAGTTTGGTTTTACGCCGCCGCTTTTAGCAATATTCCAGCAATATCACGGCTGGGGACACCAGAAATGGGCTTCACTCATTGTACCCATGTGGGGATTCGAACCTGGGTCTTCGGCGTGACGAGCCAACGCTTTAACCACTAGACTACCCCACCGCCCTATAGCTTGAAACAACAAGCATAACACCATAACAGACTATTAAACATTCCAACAATTTTGGTAAGTGAGTGAATTAATATTTAACATCACATCGGCAATATTTCCAGTTGTGGAATGTAATCCCACTTTGATTGTTATCCCCTTGCAAATCTGAGATCAAGGTAATAAAAAGTTGCATCCACTTGTTGTTTACACAAAATATGGAATTATTCTTGTCAATTTTTAATATCACTGTTTTTACACAAACTATTTGCTGTAATCATAAGAATCATACCTAATTACTCCCAAAATACTAATTTATGAACCCAAGAATCTTCATGCCAAGAATTACACGCAAACAACCTCTATGTCCTAAATCATATATCTAACACTGTAACATGACCATAAAATGCAGACAATGTTAATGTCAACTTCTCCGATATTATCTGACCTTCTAAGTGACGAGCCAAATGACATTCTAAGGAGGAGACCTCCCTCATATATGTACAGTTATCCGCAACATGTCATAATTCAATACTGTGGCACCATGACGTCAATAAACTGGAGATTCTTCCTGACAGCCGCAGCAGTGACGCTGTCGATCTGGCCTCCACAAACTATCCTTTGTGCATGTGCAAGATGTATTTACATAAACTTCATTTGGAATTTAAAAATCCAGATTACCATTATTTGTTAGAAAGGTCAAATATTTCCCACATATATTCAAACCTATTAATCACTTACAAGTAATCATGTTATTTTGTTATGATTATGGTGTTTGATCGTCTTACGTGTTTTATAGCGGCCAGCCAATGACAAGGAGAAACTCAGTCCCCAGCAACAAGATGTTTTACAATTTCGCTGAGTCTTGAAAACACCAACTAATTAGAATGCCATCAGATTTAATACAGTAAAAACAGGCATCCAAGTATGAGGGGATGAACATAGCAGGAACTACTAAGAAATACCTCTGTAGTGAATTCCATGCCATCTCATGATGCTTTCCTTTCTTGAGCCAATAAATACATTGTCATCATCTGTTTGTGAAGGTGGTAATGACTACTTGCTCCAGTAACCTACAGTAGGTCATCACTTTGCTTTCAAATTAATCATTAGTAGATACACAATTCATCACTTCAAGTTGTTGCAAGATGAAATATTTTTGTAATGCCATCTTATTGAAATTAATCAGGTTACTGACAATTACCAATTTAATAAATAAAATGCATAGATTTGTCGAGTACTAACAAACCATGACAATAACCTGGCAAAGTATGGGATTCAAACCCACGACCACTGGATCCTGGCACAGTTGAGGGGAGACAACTTTAGACATCAAGGTGAGGCTCCTTACACCTTCACAATGATTTCCTGATGTGTCAACCTTGCCAGTAATGGCACATCCTATTTTTGTGGTAATGGGTTCTGACAGATACCGGATCAGTGATTCATATCTTATTTTCAAACACATTCAACTTTCCCAGACTTGAAACGGAACCATTTGATAGGAAAAGGGTGTTAACTTTAATGACAAAATGGGCAGAGATTTCATGCATCGAAATTAACAATGACAACAACAAGGATTGCCTGTAAGTTTCATGACTTCTAAACAAGGATATCCCTAAATATGATTGAAATTAATGAATAGATAACACACAGTTGCAATGATGCAGACGCAACAGATGTGAGAATCAGGATGTAAACCACTGATGAACAGGACAACAGAAAGGTGACAAATCACTGACAGATTCACCACAGTACGGAACTGGCTTTTGTACCATCAGGATACACACACAACCAATCAGATTACACACAGTTGGTCACCAGCAGGGGACACCAGAAATGGGCTTCACACATTGTACCCATGTGAGGAATTGAACCCGGGTCTTCCGCATGACGAGTGAACAGTGATCCTGGACAGAATCGGTCTTCAAAAACCTATGCTTGCCATAACAGGTGATCAGACTGGCTGACTTGGTTAATGCATGTCATCAAATCCTAAATACATAAACTGATGATCACTGGATTGTCTCGTCCAGACTTGATTGTATACACACATAGAGCTCTAATATTGCGTGGGGCATAAAATGACCAACAAACATGGACCAGACTGACCTAACCCTAAAAATGGGGCCTCAAAAAAATATTCTTCCCCACAAATCCTCCATGATAGAGCACATTCAGCTAAATCTTGATCAAACATTCACTGTAAAAAGTGTTTGCAGCCCCTAAATGCTCCCTATTGTTTTAACATTTAATGTGGATCCGATTCCGCAGTCCCACTTTTATACCCTATAATTAGCCTAATTCCGCTTTCCGATCCTGTTTTTGTAGTTCTTTTGTCTCTGATTAAATGGCTGCCCACATGGCAGGTCAAATGACCATGTGCTCTGAGTTTTCTCTCTGACTGATTCCATAGCCTAACCACTATCCGGTCCATACGCTGATATAGCCACCAGTACCCACTCCTACTACCCACCTATACCTCATTTACATTCACACATGTCTTATTGATCAAGGTCCTTTTCTTCCACTGTTTCCTGTGACTACGTATTCATACTGAAATCAGTTTGTAATTGTTTAGCACTTTTCGCAGAACAATTTTCCCTTACAGTTCAACAACTTTCACCAATGTTTTTGTTTTGTTGTTTAATGCATCACTCAGCAAAATCTTTACTTACAGAAATAAAAAAGTACCTAATCTTCAGTTTCTGTGACTGAACCAAAATACCAAATATAACACCAAAACAGAATTCAACAGAAATGCAAGCCACCAAGGTCTGTTGAAACAATCCATGTATCCAATAATAGATATGAGTCATCGTCAAGTTTCTTAACCTCATTTCTCTCCTCTCTGAAACAGTCCTATATCTGCTATTTGGAAACACACAACATTTTTTATGACCCATGCAACAAAAAACACACTCATGAAAACATGCAAGGTACACCGCGTGGGAATGTATTACTCCAGCTGAGATTTCAGGGACAAACTGTGAAATATTAATGCTTTGCCACTGAACATTAGGCCCAAGCTGTGAGCCTGGTCCACAGGCTTTCAGCATCTATTATTGCAGCATCAGTCAGTAGCTCCAGCTGTAGACATACACAGCAGGGGACAAAGGATTAGGGCAGTAGGTTACTGCAGGTTACAATATGATAAAGTAAGAGGTTACAGGGGATAGGGTAGGTTACTGCAGGTTACAATATGATAAAGTAAGAGGTTACAGGGGATAGGGTAGGTTACTGCAGGTTAAAATATGATAAAGTAAGAGGTTACAGGGGATAGGGTAGGTTACTGCAGGTTACAATATGATAAATGATAAGAGGTTACAGGGATAGGGTACATTACTGCAGGTTACAATATGATAAAGTAAGAGGTTACAGGGATAGGGTAGGTTACTGCAGGTTACAATATGATAAAGTAAGAGGTTACAGGGGATAGGGTAGGTTACTGCAGGTTACAATATGATAAAGTAAGAGGTTACAGGGATAGGGTAGGTTACTGCAGGTTACAATATGATAAAGTAAGAGGTTACAGGGGATAGGGTAGGTTACTGCAGGTTACAATATGATAAAGTAAGAGGTTACAGGGATAGGGTAGGTTACTGCAGGTTACAATATGATAAAGTAAGAGGTTACAGGGGATATGATAAAGTAAGAGGTAGGGTAGGTTACTGCAGGTTACAATATGATAAAGTAAGAGGTTACAGGGATAGGGTAGGTTACTGCAGGTTACAATATGATAAAGTAAGAGGTTACAGGGGATAGGGGGGTAGGTTACTGCAGGTTACAGGGATAATATGCATATGATAAAGTAAGAGGTTACAGGGGATAGGGTAGGTTACTGCAGGTTACAATATGATAAAAGAGAGGTTACAGGGGATAGAGGTTACATGATAAAGTAAGAGGGGATAGGGTAGGTAGGCAGGTTACAATATGATAAAGTAAGAGGTTACAGGGGATAGGGTAGGTTACTGCAGGTTACAATATGATAAAGTAAGAGGTTACAGGGATAGGGTAGGTTACTGCAGGTTACAATATGATAAAGTAAGAGGTTACAGGGGATAGGGTAGGTTACTGCAGGTTACAAATGATGATAAAGTATGAGGTTACAGGTAGGTTACTGCAGGTTTACAATATGGGATAGGTTACAGGGGTTACTGCAGGTTACAATATGATAAAGTAAGAGGTTACAGGGGATAGGGTAGGTTACTGCAGGTTACAATATGATAAAGTAAGAGGTTACAGGTTACATCGCTCTACACTATTGGGATACAACGACATGCATCAACCATGTCAGTTTTTGATAAAATACTTTACATCTGTTTGACACTTGAGAAGAAAGCATTTCCATCAGTAAAACGAATGAATGGTAGCTATCTGAAACCTATTTAGCAGATCAGCGTGAAACAATGCATCGTGTTTACAGGCAGAAACAATATTACAGTTAGCTTTCAAACCATTCCTATGTCAGTTACAGCAGATGAGATGAGGTGACTTGGGTCTGACATCATGTTTAAGATTCTTGCACTAATATTGCAATGTGTATGAGTGCTTGCACTAGTCCAGACTAATGTTGGTTCCCTAGTGCTAGCTTACTGAGATACTATTCTGCAGGTCGACATGGTTACCCTACTAGCACACAGCGTACTGACTCCATTAAGCCAATTATGCAGTCTAGAGTGAAGACCAGCTCACTCAGGTTCAAGGCCCTGTGCAGTATTCAGCCAGAAGCAGCAAGCTGCATTTTAAGGAAACGGTTTCCCACACTAAAAAATGGCAGATGGATATACCATTAATGATGCAATACTCAAAGTGTGGGATACATTTAATGAATTTCTATTAATGTACTAATTAGATATGAAATCAAGCATAAAGTAAACCATTTCACAGTTGATTACAAACAATCCATATTTTGTTGATCCTGTTAAACCTTCCATGTTCTGATGAACAGTCCAAACCAAGCTGATACAGACCTTTCTCTGATATATTTTCAGAGCAAACATAAACCTAAATATTCCAACATCACACATTTCAACATTACAAACAGGAAACACTTAATTCCTTCTCTCAATAAACATGGCAACAAATAAGACATTTTATGTGAGATTTAAACATTAAGCATGTCTGCTAAAAATTGACGTCTGGAGAATCTGGAAAAGTGTGATCTCAGTGAAGTCACACAGAAGATAACATCTGGAAGTACTTTGTTATCCATCAGATACACCATAATCTCATGAGACACTTCACCTTGAACCAAACACTAATGATTTAGGACTTCAGCATTCAGAAGTCACTCAGCTGTACTTATGTCTCCTGTACTTTCATCACAAAACCAGGCTTGAAATAATGCTGTGGAGTCATGAAAGAAAAAGGTTGGACAAGCAGAAACATTTTTTTTAATCCAAAAAATTATATACGAAATTGAAAACAAATCAAAATCGTTATCAAATGTCAGGTTGACAAAGCTGTGGCTCTTCAGGAGTCATTTTCCATTGATTTTGTTCAAAACAGGGGATGAAAAAAGGGGTTGAACATCTGCAGGTCTGTATGAATGATGGAGAGGCAGTCTTACAGAGACAGAAAACAGCTGAGTCGGAGACTGATGCCGGCCTGGTGCTACCCCAGCAGAACAGTTGTGTGAGACAATATGGTCCAACAAAGATGATGTTTGGACAAACACACCATGAACACAGTGATGACACGGTCTTATATCTTAGCATACAATACACTGATTTACACATAAAATATTAACTCATACCAGCGAGGGACAGGTCACTGGGCTTGAAAAGGTGGTCCATCAGTTCATCTGATTGTTAGCACAATTTGAATAGGGGATCAACAAATGTTCTTGTCACTTTTCATCAAACACGATGAACTCTTTCTCATCTTGGAACAAACAGGATGACAGAGTTCATGGAAGATTAAATGCTGCGTAAGAGATTATCTTCACACAGAACTATCAAATAATACATCATTAGTGAAACACACTGACAACTGAAACCAAAATTTGATATTTTACTCTCATACCTTTACAATCATTTAGAAATATAATTTGAAATTATTTCTTGAGGTAAACTTAAAAATGGTTCTTTCTCAAGCTTTAAGATATACATGTTACATCTGTTTACTATTCTTTAAGATTTAGATGTACATCAGTGTTTACCAATCTTTAATATCAATGTGTTACATCAATGTTTACCAATCTTTAATATTCATATGTTACATCTGATTACTATCTGTTCTACCTACCTAGATGTACGTAGTGCCGTGAGCAGGTAATGTGCCTGGATATGAGCGCCATATAAGCAGACTATTACTATTACTTAAAATAGTTTAGGTGGTGGGGATCTTAGATGCTAAAGTGTTCATCTTGCTGTAATATTGCTGGAATATTATTTATCATAATTAGTTGTAAATTGAAACACAACACTGTAGTGAAATTTTAGTTACGGTTGCAGTAAAAAATGTTGTATCATTAAAATAAAAGAAACAATATGTTTCTGTAATCAGTTGGATGCTGTGACTTTGTCTTTGTTAATCAAAAGGCTGCAGCGTCAGGTAATTATTCATTGTCAAATCACGCCTTAGTTAAACAAATGATTCCGAGGCGTATTATCACCATAGGGTGCTCAATCTAGCATATAGTCCATCTTCCAGGACAGTCCTCTCTCCACATCAGTGTACATAAAGAAAGAACTAACATCCTGATTGACAGGCTGAATAAATCCACACCATTTAATAACTGCTTGAACATTAAGAACACAGAGCCTTTTCTTGAAGGTGTGGGTCATTAATCCTGCCGACTTCGGTATCTGACATGTGATTAGCAAATCAGTTCACAGCTTTACAACAACTAACCAATGAAATCACACCTTGGTCACAATTAACCAATCTTGACACCTCATTGATTGTAATGTGACACACTGATAGTGTTAACCTTCCCCACTAATGAATTTCTACATCACACTTGATTTCCATATGACAACCAGAAGTCTGGAGATATAGAGACTGGGTCTGCTACTAGGAGTTGCTACAAGGATGACAAAAGAAATGTCATGAAGAAGATCAATTAACTGGAACCTTCATAGCAATAATTCCCTGAACTCATATTTTTAACTGCAGTTTTTAATGAAGTGAGTGAGTGAGTTTAGTTTTACTCAGCAATATATATTCCCGCTATATGGCGGCTTTATGAAGAATAAATAAGGGTTGCTGCAAAGTGTTTGTGGGTGTTACACAACAAATCAAACAGGTCATGATACAGTTCACCATAGACACACGGTAACAAGTTCTATGAGACACTCAGTCTAACAACTACAAACCCACAGAGTCAAGAGAACTTCTAAACTTTTGACCTGGACATGTTATCATGATGATGCAATCTAACACCATGGTAACCCACCTTCAGATCTATACAGGATGGCTTCAACTGCACATCCATCACACAACAGTGATCCTGCTGATAATGCATGTGTCAAGATCTGGGGATGAACATATTTTAATATCATTCAACATATATTCATACCTTGCTATTATGGGATGTACATATATGATATATTGCTATTATGGGATGTACATATCTTGCTATGTGGTGTATGCCTTGATAATGGGAACCATTGACATATCAAGATGTACACATCTTGACATCACATGTATCATCTGGACACACACTTCAATATACCTTGATAAAAATGTGTTGGCATCAGATATTTCAGTGACTTCTATAGTTCAGTGGTGGTTAGTGTATAAACTTGAACACATAATGTAACAGACAACACAATGGAAGGAACAAACAACTAGATTTTCTGGTGATAAAGTGTTTGGAATACACTTCTGAACAGATGAAAGACAAGGAAAGGGATACCTGTGGTAACAGGATCAAGTGACTTGTCTAAACATACACACACATACTTATCTCCTTACACAGCAGACAAAGGCTCACAAGAGGTACCGCATTAGATCCTGTAAGTTCCATAATCCTTGATTCTCAATACAGTTAACATTCTTACAGTGCTATAGAACAAGAGAGAATTTCACAGGATTTGTTTGTTTTCAAATCAATTCAGGCATGCAATAGCTACACAGCTGCAGTGTTGACTGGATCAGGCAGTCCAGTGATAGATAGAGATTATTACACTCGCAAGTGTGTCACACGACTTATACGAAATGAGTGTGAAATTTTGTATTGGCCAAGCAAGAGCGAGGACAATACACAATTCTGCACAAGTTTTGTATAAGTCATGTGGCACACTTGCGAGTGTAATAATTTCTTTATTATCCATTTTATTCATGTACATTTGTGCAGTAAAACACAGTAAGCAAGTGTTACTGCCCTTTTCCCTGACGTCACGTTCAATTGTTGAATGACGTCACAGTCAATGAAATACAGGAACAATGGTTGCTAGGCAAAAGTGATATGTGCACATGTGCACATGATATATATGACACTGGTTTTGTATCACAATATGGAAAATAAATATCATTAACAATGATCCACAACATGTGAAACAAGCATAATGGTTTAGTTGTAAGGATGTTTATTGCTTAATGTCCCACTCAGTAATACTCCGTAGATAGTCAAGACCAGCCAATCCAGTGATCCACATCCTCAGCATTGATCTATGTGATCGGACTTCAATGACATCAACCAAGTCCATGAATCTGACCATCAGATCCTGGTAATCATCATATGATAAAGGCATGGATTGCTAAGGCAAATACTGAGCCAGATTTAAAAACAGGCATTCCTTATATAACAGAGCTTAGTGTAAGAATTTAACCAAAGGGATTCTCAACCTCCCCTTCAATAGTTACAAAAGTACTGTTTATAATCAGCAGGTTATTCTATACTGCAGAACAATTCTGAAATGGATCATTAAATGAACTAAGAATGCGTCTTATACAGTTAGTTAAGAATGTGTCTCATACATTCTTCATCTTGACCAAGAACATTTCTTATACAGTCCAGTGAATGAAACAAGAATGCTTCTTATACAGTCCACAAATAAACCCAGAATGCTCATAATAAAAGTCCACTGAAAGACTGACTGACTGACTGAGTTTTGGTTTTACGCCGCTTATAGCAATATTCCAGCAACATCACGGCAGGGGACACCAGAAATGGGCTTCACATCCACTGAAAGAACCAAGAACACTTTTTACACTATTCACTGAATGAACTAAGAATGATTATTGTACAGTCCACAAATAAATCCAGAATGTTCATAATACAGTCCACTGAATGAACCATGAATTATTCTTATGAAGCACATACAGGTTTGATAAACAGCAGAGAGTGAATGAAATGCCAACGTATAAACTATGCTACACATACACACACATCTTGTCACCCCACAACAGCTTGGAGATTACAGTGTATTTATTTGAACTTGACAAGCAACAATTTATTTTCAGTTTAAGTTCCCAAGTGGCAGTGAGTGCGTTAATTACGGTATGACTGGCACATGTGTGTGTTTATATCGGTGATCTAGCCCAGGTGCAAGGTGTAATGTGACAAGCTTCACTTACTTGCAGATATTGCTATGCTTAAAATGCCACATTTACAGCTTGAAGGTTTCCCTACCCTGGTCTATTTCAGTATTCCCTGCAAGCAGAAGGCTAAACTACAGATCATGCTAACCTTGTACACTGTGACGGAATATCCATAATTACATGTCCAGGGATTTTGACAGCGAAACATATTATCTTCAGTTGTCCACAGTTCAGTTCTATATGTCTACGTCCTCAGCACTGAAAGCTCAGATAAATACCTGAAAACACTTAGTATTCTAATCAAACAGCAATTCTTTATCTTGTAATAAAAAATGTAGTCTTCGTCTTGCACAGGCAAGGCCATGAGTTTCCTCACCCAATAACTGTCCATGACTTCTGTTTTCACATCATAAACAGACTAACATCCATCATGAGCTGTTGTCATCCAGGTGGATCTCAAGTCAAGTTCAAGCTGGGGAAAGCAATGTTTCAGTGTTCTGATCAGGTCTTCACGGTGGTCTGTTATTAACAGGAGGAACAGCTGGAGCTCTTGTATGCTTTGTTAATGTTTTATGAACATAACATGTTGAAGAGTTAACTTGAGACCACACTGGCAGATTACTGTTTTTGTGTTTACTTTTACCTGAGCTATTAATTTCACTTGCTTACCATGATCAAGAAATGTATCAGTTTTACCGAAGATAGAATTTGCATTACAAAGACATAAATATATCTTTAAGTATTGTCTGATTTTTTCAAGGTTAAGAATTTTACCTTTCATTTACTATCATGTATATAGATACCTTTGCACATATCTTCATAACAATCAATTACATTGATTACCTCTCGATAGTCCCAAGAAATCTCTGCTAAATGCAGATTTGAGTGTTCTCATGAGCATGCATTTATGAATAACTATGAGATAGTGATGATGCCAGGTGCTCACAAAAAGGTGAGTGGTTCCTGCTTGAATAATACAGAAATGTTCTATTTATAACCAGAAATAATTTCCTGCTCATGTTTCTCAGCTCACAACAACGGCCGAAATGCAGAAACAATTTTCAAACCAAACTACCTTAACATTTCATTAGTTTTATCAGTTAAACTTGAAGCTACCTTCAATATAAATGACATCCCTGTCTTTTGACAATCAGCAATAGGTAAAAAAGAGTTAACAGAAAACTGATTCTACAATATCAACTCAAAACACAAATTTAATTGTGTCCAAATGGATTTATTGACAATATTTATACACTATGATGATACACACAGTGTGAATCAATCTCCTACCTGGTTGTAAATAATACTTATTGACACAGGCAAGGTTTGTTTCACGTTATAAAACGTGTTTGGGTATGAAAGAAAGGCACACTTCAAATGTCATTTAGCTTCAAATATTGTTGAACTAATAACGGGGAACAAAAAGAATCATGACATTTCACGCTAACCTTTGATAAGAAAACAAAAATTGCAAAACAGAATTTAAATTCATTTATTTGCTGAATTTTCAATGCTAAACATTTGTAGAAGCCCCCTGATGTCTCATCTTAACACATTTAAATGATCGTACATTTGAAACCCTAACAGATGTTAAGAGTAATAATGCACTGCTAAAAATAAAAAGAGCAGACTGACAAATATTTCTAACATTGAGTTTTCAGGTAGCAAAAGAGATTATTAATTGGCACTTGTGCTACTTACTGCCACTAATGGCAAGCCCTAGATCATCAACAAAACCTTTGAAACTAGCCATTCTTCAACCCTTATACAAACCTCTGAACAAAGTGACATAAAATCACAGTGCTTAGCATACCTGAAGCACTTGTGCCATACCTATGATTGATTGCCCTGGCTATCTACATCACAGAATACCTTGACTGTATATTAGAAACCACACCTACAGTCGCAGCCAAGGCGGGTGATATTACCTCGTATATCATGTCTAGCCATGTACATTAACAGTAAATCAATTTACTTGGAAAAGTTTTGTTAGACATCTAATCAAAACACTGACAACAGCCAATCTGTAACATTTTCAAAGAAGATTTTAAGGTGATCTTAACACCTTTCAATTCATACATACAGATATAAAAAGAAAATATTACTTGACTTTCCAATAAGATTAAGAATCATTCAGAAAGGCCACAACATATAATTTGTAACTGTTTATAAAATAAGTTGGAATTGGATAATCTTAATGTGTACGTTAACAATGGCCGGTTAAGGGAATTCTTTAGTATGGTTCAGCCAACGCAATCATGCACACAGCTGCATGTACACACGCATGCACATGAGAGCACATGAGAGCACAAATAGAGCCAGAAATTATTCCATTTTTTTTAATTAATAACATTTTTCTCTGTGTGCTGTATACATCTAGAAAGGTCGAATACCAACACACAAGATGCCATAATGTGTGGTATGTGATTTCCCTGTGTATCTCTCCAGTAACCATGGAAACACTTTCCTGTGACTTTCAAAATATGAGTTCCTGCATGAGTACAATGTTTGGTAAATCTAATACACCCTAGAGAACATCCACTGATTGAAGGAGTAAAACAAACATGTAAACACCCATAGAACAGCTAAAAGCATACACAATGATTTTGGAAAGTCAGATCATTTCTTAGAATGAGTTTGCAAAAGTATAGTGAAAATAACTAAAACAAATTTGTTTGATCAAAAAAAATGTATCCTTTGAAAATAATTTAGTATCTACTTTAGTTTTGACTTAACTTAAATGATGCAATACGTAAATTCCATCCACCAAGAAAACTAGTTTTCAATATTTTTCTCTCTCTTATTTATTATGACAATCCATAAAAAGAATACACATATCTGATCTGTTCTAAGAAAAACATAAAATTCTGATGATGTATTTGACTTTCAGAACAAACAACATGGAGGTATGATAAGAAACACAATATGTCTGGCTTCGTGTGTGAGAGTGATAGGTAACATGCAGGTGCTTCAGCTGTCACTCAAAGTGATTGACAGGTATATGCACATTCATTTAACTGAACAAACATTCCTGTAGATGTGGAGAGAAAGGCAATTACAGGCCATCAGTTATCAGCCATGGCTGCCCTCTACATGGTGGCACATCCACCTTCACAAGACACTATCTGCCAACCTGATCATGTCTACCAATGGATATGAAATGAACAAGCCCATGCAGGCATTTCAGGAATGTATGTTCTGCAAATGATTGGAATTGAAAGTCAAAATGCATACTTCACGATGATAAACTAACCACATCCACATCTGACAAGTGCCTAGAGGGATTCATTAAAATATTACATTTAAGTGAATGAAATTTTTTAACAAGTCGATAATGCTTGGCATCTCAGCATTTTATTTCTATTATCGGATTGTTGAAAAAAATCAATGCTGCAACGCTGCTATATTTCCCTCCAGAACTGAAAACATGCTGATATTCAATCCATTGTTAAATAATGAATGCCCTCAATAATTATACCGAAAGTGAAAGGGTGCTTATGTTTAAAATTACAACCTGATTTCAATAAAACATTTAAAAAAGAGAGACTTCCTGCCATACTTTCACTCCATGTTTGGTTGCCCCTCTGGGAGAGGAGCACTGTCAGCGTGAGTTGGGCTTAACACCACTTGTGACAGTATTCCAGTTGTATCCCAGCATGTCAGACCAATGTCGGAAGAGAGCCCCAAGTGATGCAGGTATAAGGAATTACTTGAGTGTATGATGCTGACAAACAATAGGAACATAATCATGACACAGAGGGAATCCAACCCACAATTACAGGTTCTGGCATGCCTAGGTGAAATAATTCAATACAATGATATATCCTCATTGGGGGCATGTGGGGGCTGGCTGCGCAGAGGTGTGTCTGCCTTTGACTTTGGGTTCAAACCCTGTTTTGCCTTGATTATGTTCCTTGTTTGTCAGCACCAAACACATGCTTTAGGGTATCACCATACCCATGCTCGAGGGTTTCACCATACCCATGCTGGAGGGGTTCACAATACCCATGCTTTAGGGGTTCACCAGTCTAGGTTTCACCATACCCGTGCTAGAGGGTTTCACCATACCCATGCTAGAGGGGTTCACCAGTCTAGGTTTCACCATACCTATGCTTGAGAGTTTCATCAATCTAGGTATCACCATACCCATGCTTGAGGGGTTCACCATACCCATGCTTGAGGGTTTCACCATACCCATGCTTAAGGGTTTCACAATACCAATGTTTGAGGGTTTCACAATACCCATGCTTGAGGATTTCTCCATACACATGCATAAGAGTTTAACCACCATACCCATGCTTTGAGAGTTTCACCATACACATGCTCAGTATTGCTTAAGGGTTTAACAAAAATACACATGCTTGAGGGGTTCACCATACTACCCATGCTTGAGGGTTTCACAATACCCATGCTTGAGGGTTTCACCATACCCATGTTTGAGGGGTTCACCATACCCATGTTTGATGGGTTCACCATACCCATGTTTGACGGGTTCACCATACCCATGTTTAAGGGGTTCACCAAAGTTGTGAACATCTTACAACTGCAGTACTTTTGGCTTTTCTTACACATGAAGATGATCGGCAGTGATACAACAGGACAACTGTTCAAACCAATTCTCACACCCATACCGACTGAGCAACAAAAGTGTCCCGATGCAATACCACGATGGCAGCGAGTTACGTCTCTGATTAAATGATCCAACCATATTCAACATCCTTCTCCCTTAGCCTTCCCTGCAGCACATCCTGCATCCCTTTGAGCATCCCCAATTAGCACCTAACCTAGTCATATGTACATCTACTTCACCTGCACTCCAACGGTCATGAAGGATTATCTCAAAATGCCCCCAAGAATATATAAGGTCAAGGTTTCCAGTTATTATGTTTGGGCAGACATGTTGATTACTTTCATAAATATCTTAAATTCTAACAAATCCTGAAAAGTATTTATGAACATCCTATTGGTGTATTACACCTGTTCATATAGGAACATTTCTTCATATTGTATCTTTATTTTATCATGATATTTATACAAAGAATCATGCCTTATTCAGACCTGTGAAGGTCCGGGTTAGAAATTATTGGCCTTCAGTAACCCATGCTTGTCGTAAGAGGCGACTAATGGGATCAGGTGGTCAGGCTCGCTGACTTGGTTGACGCATGTCATCGCTTCCCAATTGCGCAGATCGATGTTCATGCTGTTGATCACTGGACTGTCTGGTCCAGACTCGATTATTTACAGACTGCCGCCATATACTAGTAGCTGGAATATTGCTGAATGTGGCGTAAAACTAGACTCACTCACTCACTCATATTGTATCTTTATTTTAATCATTATATTTATACAAAGAATCATGCCTTATTCACACTTCTTTCACATCAGTACTTCCCCTAATGATATCTTACCAGTTCATATTTCACATATTAATTATTTTAAACAATCAGGACAAATGAAAACTTGAAATACTGAAATTCCATCAGGTGCCTCTGAATGTATTTAATCCTTTCAATAAGTCATAACCCCAGCACAATATACACTGCAAGAGGATCAGAGTGTGTTACAGTGACGGCTCAGTGTAGAATGTTGCTCCCACCTGTTAGACTATCAGTAACATCCCCCCAACCCACCATGTATGGGATATCATAATTCACACTGTACTCCCACACCCTTGCGGCTTTATCTTCTCTTTGATGATTTTTTCACTGATATTCAAGTAGTTTTCTTTTATCTTCCTCAATGTTTAAGAACTGTTATCACCACCAAGTAGCAACTTGTAAGATATGAAATGATTTTAACAGTGATTGTAACGGTATATATTCTGCTACAGAAGTATTTTAATAATAAAGGTCTAACTTACCTGACAGGAAATGAGATCATCACAATTTCTTTATCACTTTCATGTGCATTCTGTTTTAAAATGTAACACTGATTTCATTCTTTCAACTCAAATTTTTAACTCAATTATTTGTTTTATCACAATTTCACAGCACACAAAAAATGGATCATACTGGCACTGAAAGCATTCTATTTCTATTTCCTATCAGACATGATTTCTTTCTCCATATTCAGCAAAAGAATTCCTTTGTTCATCAGCTGGTTTATATAAGAGTATGAGGACAACAAAGTAAAGAAAAATATGGATGGTAAATGCACAAATCCATGATATGTTAATCTGTAAATTTGAAAAAATCTTATCCTTTTAAAACGGAAATGGGATTATGAGGGACTAGAAGATTCCTAAGTGAGTTACATCAATGGAAATAGAAACAGTAGAGCTCCCTGTTGCAGACCTTTATTGACATTTTACTTAACGAAAATGTATGCACAACGTCTCTACATTAATGCCTGCACCCAGTGAATCTTTGACTTCATGATTCAACTGATCCAACTGTATGTCCAGGTAACCAAAGTCTACAAGACGAAGACACTTAATCTTCCCCCAGACAAACCATCTCCAACATCTCTTGACACACAACAAAACCACTACCATAATATTTGTATATACTTTCACACAAAAGTTTACGGTATACAAGAGTAGCTGTCACAATAAACAAGTAACATCTAAACCAACTGTCGAGCCTCCCCCATCATTTTCCACCTGTGGCCCTCCCTATAACAACACAGGTAGATAGTTACTGTCAACAAGCTAAGCAAAGCACATGGTCCTTTGCTACGACCACCCAAATCTCCCTGTAACATGGATTTCCTATCATTTGGTTCACAGTCTATGTAAACCAGTGGCCACCCACTATCCCGTATAACAACTTGCCAAGTTCTCGCACGTTTTTATGAAGGGCCAACTGAGCATGTGCAAACAGTCCTTCTTGGGTCAAGCGTGTTATAACGAGGGTCAAGTGTGTTGAAACGAGGAGGCAAAATGATGTTTTTCTTGGAAAAATAT
The DNA here is from genome assembly GCF_003918875.1 of Haliotis rubra. NCBI lineage: Eukaryota > Metazoa > Mollusca > Gastropoda > Lepetellida > Haliotidae > Haliotis > Haliotis rubra. The sequence continues at coordinate 620,170 of NW_025767061.1, read as the reverse complement.
GTCTCACTGCTCAGCATACAAAGTGATTCACTGTGAACACCTTTCTGTGTCTGTGATTTGAAATCTGCTGCCAGAATTAAACACTGGCACCGAGATTGTATGAACTTTACATACACCATTTTCAATTGAGTGATACTTGTTATCAGTCATATAAAATGAGCATCATATGAGACTGAACAAACGTTATTAAAATGTATTGTGTGTTTTTTCATGAGAATGAAGCATAAGCAGAGACGCTTCTTGGAAGCTGTTCATAAAAGCATCAACTCCTTACCATATTCAAAAAAATTCTCTGCTGAAAGTAGAGCTGAATTAACAAGTCAATTGCATCATGAACAGGTGTTATGAATCCCTCTCAAATAGTGATGACACCATGTGTTCACGAAAAGGTGAGCATGTCACGCCTAATCGATGACACTTCATGTATCAAAATGTAAATGTACAATGTCAGTGCCATAGAATAAACAGTTCATCCATCTTAACATACAATCACTTCACCAAAATTTAACTGTAACAGCTTCAGCTTCTAATATGTTGATATCACCATTATAATAATTTGGGAATTAAACATGCAAGTGACACAAAATTTAGTTTATTGGCATATCATATTAAATATTATCATGCTTCAAATCTTTGATCAAATTGCTAGAGGGGTACCGTATGTGACATATCACTCACAAACCCATTCGGTAATCCCAATTTCCTTTTTAAATGAAAAATTGATTAACCAATGCATGTATGAGCTTTGATTTACAGATTAAAATCATCATTAATCAGACAAGTGAAACATGCGTCAACAAGCTGCATAATTCATACACGATACACACAGCTAGGGGATTCCAGAGTATCTGAGGTAAGCTGCATATCTGCCATATGCTCCCACATAAACCAGAGACCAGCCATTGACGACACGCTGCTGATTTGTTTACAGTGTCACTGATTTCATTTGACATACATTTGATACTTGCTGCATGGGGACACATCCTGTTGACAAAACACTTCACATCTGCAGGAATAATCACTTTAATAACCATATCAGATTGTAAACATGCCCAGATATCTTACATTTCCACATTAATTTTACAAACCAGCATGTTTGCAAGGCTGGAGATACCATATGGTTGAAACAGAATTATTTGATATGATTCTTACCTGTCAAAGTGTTGTAGCACCACAAGCAATTAGTCCTAGTTCTTATTGGTTCTACCATAAGTATTATGTATCACTTTATATAATCAGTGGTGAGTGAGTGAGTTGGGTTTTACACTGCTTTTAGCAATATCCAGCAATATCACGGCTGAGGACACCAGAAATGGGATTCACACATTGTACCCATGTGGGGAATTAGGGGAATCAGTGGTACATAACATAAATTCTGTATGACCATAAAGGTAACATGTATCACATGTATCACCAGTGGTACATAATGCATCACATATTTCAGGTATACCTGTACAAACTGGTCATGTATCACTGTACCTTGCCATGTATCACCTCATATAACCAGTGGTACATAAGATGTAATTTCACAGACTAAGTTGACCTATGCAGACTGGTTATGATACAACATGCATCATTGTACCTTGAAATGTATCACCTCATATCATCAATGGTACAAAACATATAGAGCAGGTCGATCTGTACTGTTTACCAAATGTATTATGTACCCAATCATGAATCAATATGTATCCTCTCTATGTACCATCAATGTATCATGTTATGAATATGTATCATCAATGTACCTACCAGTACTTGTACATAACATCCACAATCTCCTCGGAGACGCCTTCATCCCAGTTCATCTCGAAAGATGGCATCAGAACCGAAGTATAAAGATCTTGATCAATGACACAACTGATTGAACAGATCAGATTCCAGGTATGTCAAGAAACAGTTCATGTTCACCACCATTGTTGCTCCACTACCTTCAATCTCTTCATTCATCAATACATTCACGTTTTCAGGTTCAGTGGCTTTCAGGTTAATATACCACACGAAATACTGTACAAAAATAGTCCAGGTTATATCAGTCTTGCTTGATAGACACTGAAGCCTTTCATCTCATGAATGAATAAAGAATCCACTGTGCACCTCCACCTATACACAGGGTTCTCAGTTTCATTTATAATACATGTGTTCCTCAATGACAGTTATTGTCCCCGATAAACAACACGTGTTGCCAGCAACTGACATCACACTTACTGTCACTTGTTATTTCTGGCTTTCCCACCTGATTCTGTCGTTAAAGGAGCAGTTCCGGTTGGAAACTCCTTCCAAATTGGCAAATTGATTGGCTTATTAATGAGGTCAGGTTCTGGAACTCGACAACAATCAATATTCCTGGAAATGCAGCAGGTTTTTGTGAAGTCTACAATGTTGATGATGTAATCAGCGTCAGTTGCAGTCCCGATCATCAATCACAACCACCATTTGCAATCCTCACTGGAATCAGTATCACATGCAGCAACAGGATATAGTCTGTGGTTTTAAAAATCATAAATATTCCCCAAAAATGACCAGCAGGTTAAATATGCATTCTGTAAGGCTGGGTTTCAAGTGTAAAAACTAGTATTCAAGCCCTCCCTAGAATGTGTCACGCTGTCACCTCTGTCAGTCATATTCACAAGCACAAAGTGTTAGGAATCCATCAGAGCTCAGACGTCAGCAAGCCACCATCCATCATGTTTGTCACTCTCGTAAAATCCAAACCTTGAAACTTTGACACTTTGTGGACAAATCTGTTCCTTTTCGCTCTTCAATACAGAGATAGCAGGAAAGAGTTGAAACGTGACAACAATGTGCACAGCAAATGTTGAGCTCTCATCCCTGCTGCTCCAAACTTCACATAATTGATTCAAATCTCTTCCCAGTCAACACTTGTGTCACACATAATCCATGTCCATCCCTACTTCATATCTCTGCATCCATTCATCAAATATACATTCCTGTTATCATACAGGTGTGATATTAATATGCAAACCTGCTATTTCTCTTCTTATCTATTGGTTGGCTGTCCAGTTCAAACTGCACAATACCATGTTCCTTTAGGTGCTACAAAGTGCATGGATCATTTGGTCGAGTACGCGCTGCTCTTCTGTTCAATGTTGACTGACTGGCACCATTTCAAACACACGGAGACGCTTTCACAAATAAAACAGCTCCAATTGTCCAATCATTGTACCAGCGATTGAGTTGTCCATTTCAAATACATTTCAGAGAGGCTTGATTTAACCTCTTAAATTTCACACCTCCAGGAATACATCTCTCACCAACTGCTAGAATTGACAAATCATCATAGTATGAAGGTAGAACAGGATTTCGAGATACACGCCTTTAATCTCATCTTAAGCGCCCCTTGACTCAGGAGAAGAACGACCCCTGACTGTTGACTCAGTCGCTACCCCCAAAAGGTAGTGCCCCCACAGATATGTGTCGTGATCAGCAAACTTGCCCAAGCTACATCAAACTTCGAACTGAGCAACGACAAACACATCATCGTCTTAAGCACATGTCGTGTTGTAATCTAGGTACTGGGGTGTTCGCCTACAGTTCGTCTCTAGTAAACTCATCATGGGACATGTGAGCAAATAACAGGCCTTTATTTGTGCAACAGAAAGTCAATTAAGAAACTACCGTGTGCACCTTTTTCTGCTGGATGTCCGAGCTCCACTTCCCAGTCAGTATGAAGGAACTTGGTACAGGCAAGAGGTCAGAATGAGCCAACTGATTTTTTGGGTCACGTGTTACGACATCAAGGCCTCATCAATCACAACTGACATAAAGAAGTCCCATCATCATTTCTAAAAGATAATTCACTGAAAATTGAACTTTTTTAAGAATCAACTTCCAAAGACATTTATTGATAATTAAAACTACCCTACATCACCAAATAGAAAAAGACTCAGATTATTCATAGTCAGACAACGCTATAAGATTTGAATATCATTTACAGAATTGTTAACAAATATGAAGAAATATCTTACCTCTTACCAAAAAATCATCAATACTAGAATTTCCTACCATTTGACCCTGGCCACTAAACGATCATGTAACATGAATTACTGACAACATTGCACATCCTACACACAGTCGTTTGTGTTACCTGCAGGACAGGTAAAGTAAGATTTGGCCGTGTGTGCTTCATCAAGCCCGGCATGAATAGGGTGCCACTTGGAAGGAAGGTGTTGGTTGGAACAGACTAACCTGTGTTTACCTAGGCTATCAACTGTAGCAAGATTAGATACTGCCACACAGATAGCTAGGTGCTGGGAAACATCTTGAAACCCTCACATCACAATCAGAGCTTAATACTTCAAATGTGACAATCATGAAGTTGAATGAAGAGAGAAATAATTAGTGAAATTCAGAGTTACATAATTGACGACATCCTCATTAATCTTTGAACAAGGAAGTAAATGTTGCCTTAATCAAATATGGCTGTTAATGATGGAGCAGTGTTATACTAATGGTGTGCTGGGATGTACCTGCGTTAAGTCCCACTACCGATTTACTGGGATGTACCTGCGTTAAGTCCCACTAACGATTTGCTGGGGTGTACCTGCGTCAGTACCACTAATTATGTCCTATCGATTATCCAGTTCCGGGACCTATAGCTTCCGTAAACTTTCGTTTTTCTTTTCAAAGACATCTTATTATAATTCTAAAAAATCACATACCTATAGCTGTCCTAAACCCAATTATAATTAGGATAAACAGAATACTGCGTAATGCCACTTCATTCAGAAAAACTACTTAAAATGTTAAAAGTTCCCAATATATTGTTTAGAAAAACTCATTCAAAAACATTTACTGAGGAGTACCTGTGTTAAGTCCCACTAACGATTTCAGAGACATTCCAAACTTTTCAAGTCCACAAATGTCCATGGTTTTTTTTTAACCATTATCTCTACCAACACAACTGAACTATTCTACACTTCTAATCATTTTGTTCTGTAACAGTTACAAACAGAATCTTGAATTTTGTTACAAAATATCTTACACAATCAACAGAGGGCAAACGCTGCTCCTATGCCCTAAAACTGCAGCCCACAGGTAACATATTACGTCAGCTTGCTAAATCGTTAGACCTTGAGTTTCTGCAGAATTGGGAGTTTCCAAATCAAGCACTCTAATCCCAACTCAAGCAACTTCTGCTCTGTCTGCCCTGATAACCTTTTGACAAATTAACAGTGGCCTTGATGAAAAACCAACATAAATGGGTCATTTTCACTAATCATTTACATAAGGGTTTTATTAATTCCTTCTGAAGAACCAAACACAAGGAAAATATTCAGCCGCTAGGATGCTGCCAATACCCTTCTGTTAACATGATACACAGTGAGCGAATTACATGCATTCATTGTCTCTTGAATTTGTTAGCATAAGAGTCACAGAAGGAGACATTTTTTACGCACACAAAAACCATCACAAGCAAAACTCCTTTTAGAGTCTTTTACTGTATGAAAATGAGTTAACCTTATTTAACAAGTCTTTCAGTGAAGACAGCCCTTTTTAAATCAACTGTTGCTGGATAAAAAGCATATTAGAATAATAACAGCTGCAATTCATGCAGAATTGTGGTTTGTCGGATAAGAGGCCTTGGAATTCATAACTAAAACTCAAGTGTTATGGAAAAGAGATATGAATATCATCAACCAACAAAATTACTTTGACTTAACATTAAATTAGTCTTTCTCCTCACATTCAAATCCATCTATTTTATTAAGACCATACATCCTCACATACACAACTGAAAACCAGTTTGAGAATACCCACAATTGGGAGGCTGTGTGTTGTCATTTCAAGGAATTGGATGTTTTCTATTTTCTGTGGCATATATCCATATATTACTTGCAATCAATTTCAAACACACATATACAACTTATACCTAACGAGATGGGAATCCAATATATAAAGAAGGAAGAACACAAAGACACATCACCATGTCTCAACTAGTGGTGCTCCGATTAATTGAAATAATCGAAGATTGGTCGCAGTGACTAAACAACCTAGTAATTCATCACATTTTCTCATAAAATGTGTTTAATTCTTGGAAAACTCACTTCACGTACTGAAAAGTCATGACTGAATATTACTTGAAGACTCCAGGAAGTTTATGTTCATGATATGTTAGTCATCTCTTCAAAGTAGCAAGTTGCATCATTTTACATTGGATGTGTAATTTGGAAATGCAATTTGCTCCGTTTATAAATAAAACAACAAAGAACCATGTTCTACTTATCTGCATAACAACCTGAATATGAAAATCTGCAAAATGACACTAACAAAACATTGTTCATGATTGCTCGTTGGTAATGAACCAATTATCAGTTGTGAGATTTCAACCAATTGCCAACACTAGTCTCAACTACCAAATTCTCCACAATCACTTTCAGGTGGTGGCGTATAGGGGTCCCACAGAATTTATCGTCATCTCAAACCACTGCTAGTCTGCCTCAAACAAAACGTGACAATGTTCAAATAGGACTTTTGGAAGACTCCCTGACATCCAATAGGAAGATTCAGGAGGGTCTGAGAACACCTAGAACTATTTCTTCATTTCTCGGATGGTCAAAGAGTTTTCAGAACATTTTGTAAAAGTTTTCCCCTGGCCTTGAATGTTGCAGAAGGTCTGAGGATAATCTCTCATAACAGCGATCCATTGTAAGAACACTGAGACTCCTATGTTGAAGCCGCTGGGGAGAATGCTCAACATGCCGGACATGGGAATGCTCCAAAGTTGACAAATTTGTGCCGAATGTGCTCACAAATGCATGTTGCGACAGAAAAGACATCATTCTATGGCCAACCCTTGTCTATTTTGGTATAAAGGAATATTTCAAGCAGTGAATTGTTATGCTGAAATGATAGGTTATCTTGTGAACATTCACGGTAAATACAATTGCCACGTCAATATTTCGATATTTTTCATAACAAACATACTTTGTGATGTGTTTCTTCGAGAGAAGTATTTTAACATACAACAGAACCTGAATACAAAATATGCAACCTCACTTTTTCATTTTGTCCATTTATCACTATCCATTCATATAATGGGTAATGAATATTGTTTTCCTCTGTGAAGTGCCCAGTATTTCCATAATATATTTATTATTATGCTGGCTCAATTCCCCACTAGGGTAGAATGTGTGAAGCCAATATCTGGTGTCCCCCACCATGATATTGCTGGAATTTTGTTAAACCTTTTTGTAAAACCATACTGACTTACATACAGCTCACAATGACTAGACTGTTGGACAAAAACAGCTATCTGACTTACATACAGCTCACAATGACAAGACTGTTGGACAAAAACAGCTATCTGACTTACATACAGCTCACAATGACAAGACTGTTGGACAAAAACAGCTATCTGACTTACATACAGCTCACAATGACAAGACTGTTGGACAAAAACAGCTATCTGACTTACATACAGCTCACAATGACAAGACTGTTGGACAAAAACAGCTATCTGACTTACATACAGCTCACAATGACAAGACTGTTGGACAAAAACAGCTATCTGACTTACATACAGCTCACAATGACAAGACTGTTGGACAAAAACAGCTATCTGACTTACATACAGCTCACAATGACAAGACTGTTGGACAAAAACAGCTATCTGACTTACATACAGCTCACAATGACTAGACTGTTGGACAAAAACAGCTATCTGACTTACATACAGCTCACAATGACAAGACTGTTGGACAAAAACAGCTATCTGACTTACATACAGCTCACAATGACTAGACTGTTGGACAAAAACAGCTATCTGACTTACATACAGCTCACAATGACTAGACTGCTGGACAAAAACAGCTATCTTTTGGAATATACTTGTCTGATAAAGAAAGTTCTGAAGGAATGCTACATATGAAATTTAATAAAGCAAAAAAACATCAATTACAAGACACTAGTAGTTGAAGCTGAAAATAATACAGACTTTCCAGAGTTGATTCTAGAAACACTTATAAAACTAGAAACCTGTCAGATATGTTTATATGTTGACATGAATCAGGAGACTGAAAACATTCCAGAGCCAATGGCAAATTCCACATGCCAATTAATCTACAACTGTGACACTAATTAATAGGCAAGTGTTTGTGTTATTGGGAACTGATATTGTCCAAGTAGAAGCAGGCTGGTCCAGAACACCAGCCCTCAGGGCCTATCAATACCACCATGGCCGCTGGAGTGACCTACGATATGAGGCCAGGTCAAGGCTCCATGTCCAATGTTGACGATATGAGACTGATTTGTCAGCCACTGTTTAGCTATTGCTTTTTCTTTGTAAAATGTTGTTCAGTGTGAGAGTGAGGAAGAACTGACAAGATGTGATGCTGCAGTCACCACTTCAATATAGGACTACATTGCCTGCATCATGATAAATTCATCACCTTTCTGTATCACAGTTGGTTTCTACTACAATGCATAGTAAGCAAGTAAGAGAGTGAGTGAGTGAGTGAGTGAGTATAGTTTTACACCACTTTTTCAACATTTGAGCCATGTCATGGCGTGGCACCACATTTTACCAATGTGGATAACTGGACCTTTGTGGCTACAAACACAAGAATTAGAATGCACATATATCCTGTTTAGAGTGGGTTGCTCTAACAAGCACCTCACCATCTTTGAATATTCACACATACCCTAAGACCAAACATTTGCATGACAATTCTTTTTTAAGTGTATTATCAGGGATTTTAAAAGAAAGCCGAAGTGTAAAAGGAGTAAATAATTCTTTGAAACTGCTGATGAAAAATTTCAGTTTTTTTCTTACTACGTTTGTCCACTGGTTGATTTCTGAAAATATATTTATTGCCACTGAATGGTTTTAATAACCACCTGATTTTTGTCAATTTTGTAAGTGCCCAGGGCATTTAGTAAGTGAGTGAGTGATTTTTATGCCGCTTTTAGCAATATTCCAGCAATATCATGGCAGGGTACACCAGAAATGGGCTTCACACATTGTACCCATGTGGGGAATCAAACCCGGGCCTTCGGCGTGACGAGCGAACGCTTTAACCACTTGGCAACCTCACCATCCCCAGGGCATCTATTACAGGGAATATGGCAGATGAACGACATAAAAATGTGTCTTTTAACATTATCAAGACAAATGCATACATGCACAAAGCCATACATTTCATGACAATGACACATATCAGGAGACACAAATTAATGTGACATGCATTATGACATATTCCATTTACATGGGCTGTATTACTTCACCTCTAGACTGGACATGAACTAACTGGCTGAGGGAATCCATACCAACCTGCCTGACAAACAATCAAGTGTTGTTCAACAAACAGGCTCAGTGAAAGCAACTATAGTCAGAAAAAGTAGATACCATGTTTCAATATGATCTTGTCAGGCTGTCCGCTAGATGGCCACGAGGGCAAATGTTGCAAACCTGCTGCTGTGTGTGAGACACTGGAGGAGACAATAGGTGAGACACTGGAGGAGACACTGGAGGAGACAATAGGTGAGACACTGGAGGAGACAACAGGTGAGACACTGGAGGAAACAATAGGTGAGACACTGGAGGAGACAATAGGTGAGACACTGGAGGAGACAACAGGTGAGACACTGGAGGAAACAATAGGTGAGACACTGGAGGAGACACTGGAGGAGACAATAGGTGAGACACTGGAGGAGACAACAGGTGAGACACTGGAGGAAACAATAGGTGAGACACTGGAGGAGACAATAGGTGAGACACTGGAGGAGACAACAGGTGAGACACTGGAGGAAACAATAGGTGAGACACTGGAGGAGACAATAGGTGAGACACTGGACTGACTGACTGACTGAGTTTAGTTTTATGCCGCTTTTAGCAATATTCCAGCAATATCACGACATGTGAGACACTGGAGGAGACAATAGGTGAGACACTGGAGGAGACAATAGGTGAGACACTGGAGGAAACAATAGGTGAGACACTGGAGGAGACACTGGAGGAGACAATAGGTGAGACACTGGAGGAGACACTGGAGGAGACAATAGGTGAGACACTGGAGGAGACAATAGGTGAGACGCCCCTCATCCCCGTCAGTGTCACCAGTCATATACCAGTGGACCTGGATTAATGCTTAGTTTCTGAATATATATAATTCTGAACTTTGATTTCAGAAACAAGTAATTAAATTTAAACTGAAAAGGAGCCTCACTGAGTCAGTGAGATGGGAGACTTAGAACCTGAACCTGAAGAAATCTAGATTACTTCATTTAGGGTTTTGAAATACAGAATGTGTGGAGGGGAAAATGGTGTGGTTCTGGGACAGTGAGACAGACTAATGTTGACTGTGCCCCATATCAGGGGTAAGGCCCAGAGCAACACTACCAGGAAATGGGCCGAAGTGATCTGTGTGTACCACATGTAACAGTAGCTGAACACTTCCTCCACAACCCGAGCCTGCCTAGGTTACAGGCATGTAGATACATGCAATACAGTTCACCAACACTTCGTACCATCAAACCTTTCACCACATACTGAAAGGACAAACGACATCTCAGATGAAACCACTTCCTTTCATATCGTTCAAAACTTTAGATTTACTGCCAACAATCATTACAAATTGGCCTGATAAGCCAGTTTTTTATTATGACTTTAACATTCCATAAAGATTCCTTAATTAAAATCATCTCTAAAACCAAAAGTAGATATTATTGATGTTGTAATATGAAAGACATCAGGGGTAGTGCTACAATGTCCTACAATCTGGACTCACTTCCACACCTGTTGATGAAGCTCAGTCATGCAGACTGATGTCATGTTGTCATATCATTCTTTACGATCTACAATTTTGTACTTTTCACGATCTACAAGTCCTTATTTCTCATTCGAACAATAACAATAACGAGTGGACATGTTCACGTAATACGATGTGGTAGCCTCAAGAATGTGTGTTTTAATTTGAGAATATCAATTAGGCTACCAGGAGTTGCAAACTGTCCCAAGTGAATGAAACTTGAATCATTATTTCAGGAACAGAAACTGCTGTGAGGGAGTATCACCATATACAATCCGGACACAGTCACATGGGGAAATCAGAACATCAAATGTTTCAGGCCATATGGTTGACGATTGACTATCTGAAGCTGCCCTATCTGTAGAACCACATCATCAGGTTCCCTCCCTGTAGAACCACATCATCATGTCCCCTCCCCATGTAAAACCAATTCATCATGTCCCTTCCCCTTGAAGAAACACATCATCATGTGCCCTCCCTGTAGAACCACATCATCATGTCCCCTCACTGTAGAACCACATCATTCATGCCCCCTCCCTGTAGAGCCACATCATCATGTCCCCTCCCTGTAGAACCACATCATCATGTCCCCCTCCCTGTAGAGCCACCATTCATGCCCCTCCCTGTAGAGCCACATCATCATGTCCCCTCACCTTGTAGAACCACATCATCATGCCCCCTCCCTGTAGAGCCACATCATCATGTCCCCTCCCTGTAGAACATCATCATGTCCCCTCTCTGAAGAACCACATCGACATGTCCCCTCCCTGTAGAGCCACATCATTCATGCCCCCTCCCTGTAGAGACACATCATCATGTCCCTCTCCCTGTAGAACCACATCATCATGTCCCCTCCCTGTAGAACCACATCATCATGTCCCTCCCATCATCATGTCCCCTCCCTGTAGAACCACATCATCATGTCCCTCCCTGTAGAACCACATCATCATGTCCCTCCCTGAAGAACCACATCATCATGCCACATCACATTCATGCCCCCTCCCTGTAGAGCCACATCATCATGTCCCTCCCTGTAGAACCACATCATCATGTCCCTCCCCTGTAGAACCACATCATCATGTCCCCTCCCATGTCCCTCCCTGTAGAACCACATCATCATGTCCCTCCCTGTAGAACCACATCATTCATGCCCCCCTCCCCTGTAGAACCACATCATCATGTCCCTCCCTGTAGAACCACATCATCATGTCCCTCCCTGTAGAACCACATCATCATGTCCCCTCCTGTAGAACCACATCATCATGTCCCCCTCCCTGTAGAGCCACATCATCATGTCCCCTCCCTGTAGACCACATCATCATGTCCCTCCCCTGTAGAACCACATCATCATGTCCCCTTCCCCTGTAGAACCACATCATTCATGTCCCTCCCATGTAGAACCACATCATCATGTCCCTCCCTGTAGAGCCACATCATCATGTCCCCCCCCCCCTGTGAAGAACCACATCAACATGTCCCTCCCTGTAGAACATCATCATGTCCCTCCCTGTAGAACCACACATCGACATGTCCCTCCCCTGTAGAGCCACATCATCATGTCCCCTCCCTGTAGAGCCACATCATCATGTCCCCTCCCTGTAGAGCCACATCATCATGTCCCTTCACCTTGAAGAACCACATCATTCATGTCCCCTCCCCATGTAGAACCACATCATCATGTCCCCTCCCTGTAGAGCCACATCATCATGTCCCCTCCCTGTAGAACATCATCATGTCCCCTCTTTGAAGAACCACATCGACATGTCCCTCCCTGTAGAGCCAAATCATTCATGCCCCTCCCCTGTAGAACCACATCCACATGTCCCTCCCTGTAGAACCCACATCATCATGTCCCTCCCCTGTAGGACACACATCATCATGTCCCTCTTTGAAGAACCACATCATCATGTCCCCTCCCTGTAGGACCACATCATTCATGCCCCTCCCCCTGTAGAGCCACATCATCATGTCCCCTCCCTGTAGAACATCATCATGTCCCCTCTTTGAAGAACCACATCATCATGTCCCCTCCCTGTAGAACATCATCATGTCCCCTCTTTGAAGAACCACATCATCATGTCCCCTCCCTGTAGGACCACATCATTCATGCCCCCTCCCCTGTAGAGCCACATCATCATGTCCCCTCCCTGTAGAACATCATCATGTCCCTCCCTGTAGAACATCATCATGTCCCTCTCTGAAGAACCACATCGACATGTCCCTCCCTGTAGAGCCACATCATTCATGCCCCCTCCCCTGTAGAACCACATCATCATGTCCCTTCACCCTGTAGAACCACATCATCATGTCCCCTCCCTGTAGAACATCATCATGTCCCCTCTTTGAAGAACCACATCGACATGTCCCCTCCCTGTAGAGCCACTTCATTCATGCCCCCTCCCCATGTAGAACCACATCATCATGTCCCTCCCTGTAGAACCACATCATCATGTCCCCTCCCTGTAGAACATCATCATGTCCCCTCTCTGAAGAACCACATCGACATGTCCCTCCCTGTAGAGCCACATCATCATGTCCCCTCCCTGTAGAACCACATCATCATGTCCCTTCACCTTGAAGAACCACATCATTCATGTCCCCTCCCTATAGAACCACATCAACATGTCCCCGTCCCGTAGAGCCACATCATCATGTCCCCTCCCTGTAGAACCACATCATCATGTCCCCGTCCTGTAGAGCCACATCATCATGTCCCCTCCCTGTAGAACCACATCATCATGTCCCTTCCGTGTAGAACCACATCATCATGTCCCCTCCATGTAGAACTACATCATCATGTCCAGTGCCCCTGTAAAACCACATCATTATGTCCTAGAACCCCCACTGGAGGGACCACACAAGTCACCTCCAGGACACAGAAACCTGTCCAGGAGACATAGACAGCGGTCTTCAGGTTTAAACAAGTGAGATTTTGTTGCCTTGAAATAAAACCTATTCCTCTCAAAGAAAATAATATGTTTCATGTGAAAAAACACAATCCCAAAAATGTCTTTGAAAAATAAGTTATCACACATAGTATCAGACGTGTGACATACTTGACTCTCTGGAGCATGTTCACAGAATGGTGTCACTACCATAATTCACAGTGAATTCTTCTCAATTACAGAGAGTTTGATAACACAGACTGATTCAATACTGCTACAGAGAAATAGGACCAAACAAATTGTAGATAAGCTGCAATCATCGCAATGTTCAAAAGTAAGCATGAGAGTCAACATATCCTTATCAGAGCCTAAAGTAGACTAACAACTAGTCTCTGAAATGAACATATTTTACTGAAAAAAGTTCATAGTAAAATAAAAAAAATATATAATGAAAAGGAGCCCTGAGACTTTCTTCATTTTCAGAAGCTGAGGAAATCTAGACTTGCCACATTTTCTGGACTTGTGTGGGCTTTCTTGGATATATTTGCTTCAGGGTCTGTATGACAGACTAAGCCTAAAGTTAAAAGTCCCTTGATTCAAGTAGGATACAATGACCACAGATTCCCCTATCTAACAAATACCGTCATGGTCATGTATTATACATACTGTTTACCATCCCAGCAGATATTTAGCCTGTAATTAATCCAGGGATAGACATGGCCACTAGTCTGAGAGTCCAACACAAGTGAAAATCTACAGAGAATCTAGATATTATACATAACCACTAGTCCAACATGATCTGCAGACTAGGTGAACATAACCAACGGTGTCTTGCACTGTAAACCTGTCCAAGCAGGTCGAACTGATGGTTGATAGCAAGAACACCAATCCATGTAACATCACGAGACACCGTCAACCTCATCCTATACAAGTAGGCTCTAACATCACGAGACACTGTCAACCTCATCCTATACAAGTAGGCTCTTACATCACGAGACACTGTCAACCTCATCCTATACAAGTAGGCTCTTACATCACGAGACACTGTCAACCTCATCCTATACAAGTAGGCTCTAACATCACAAGACACCGTCAACCTCATCCTATACAAGTAGGTCAACATCACGAGACACCGGCCAACCTCATCCTATACAAGTAGGCTCTAACATCACGAGACACTGTCAACCTCATCCTATACAAGTAGGCTCTAACATCACGAGACACCGTCAACCTCATCCTATACAAGTAGGCTCTAACATCACGAGACACCGTCAACCTCATCCTATACAAGTAGGCTCTAACATCACGAGACACCGTCAACCTCATCCTATACAAGTAGGCTCTAACATCACGAGACACCGTCAACCTCATCCTATACAAGTAGGCTCATACTACACACATGGAGACTGGATATTCATTCTACTGTAAAATTACAATGACTTTACAATTAAAGACTTTTACCAAACATACAATACTCAAAGTTAAAGAACATCTGATTTTGTTCATGACAATAGTACTGTAACAAGGCAATGAAAGATTCACTTTTGTCTTGTGATGAACTGGGGTGTTCTTAACGTCTTTTCAATAGAATGTTAACGAAGAGTGAAACTGCATGTTTCTGGCTGGAAAAATGTGCGTCACGACAAAGAGGGGATTATTGCATGAGATGAATAATAATCACTCAAATATTTTTTCAGTATTATGATAAAGCTACTGATCAAAATCTCATTCGGGTATTACTTGAACCTAATCCTGATAAAAACCTAAAAAGAAATTATATTAATATTCATTTTAAAGAAATTAAAAATCATCATTTCACATCAGACATAATGTAATTACCCGACAAAGCTGTCAATTTCAATCACCCAGTAATGAACATTTATTCATAAACCATGCAATAATTCAATGAAAATCACCAACATCAGAACAAAAAATACCAACACAAAGACCGCCATATTGGCCTAGCAGTCTAACTGTCTCAGCCCCCATCAAATTCTCCAGCTAATTTCGGCTACAGGAATCCCCTAAGACTATCAGCTAGCCTCCATACTTTAAAAAGTAAATAAAACACTACAATCATTTAAAATAATGCAAAAATAATCATGTATTTGAGAAAGGGTTTTAATGTATGTTTGCACAAGAGTTTGAAGTAGGTGATCTCACAGCTAATGCGTTGACAACTGCAAGTGAGTTATAGGCTCAATAGAGCCTAGGGGCCGAGGAGCAAGGCTAAGATTACCCATGTGGGGCTCATAACATGAGAGAGAGAGAGAGCAGTGGCCTGGTTCAGCTCTTGGAGACACGATGACTCATGCTCGATGCCATGCTAACACACACTTTGGTAATTCAAACGAGTTCCTGTAACAAGATCTCAAGTGTAGAAAACAGATATAAAAACACGTGTGACATCGTTATTATCAAATTCCCATGTCATTTATGTTTGGGATTGCTGGCGACTCCGACATTTTATGTTGATAAATATAGGAAGTAGCAATGATGGCAGGTCCTCTTTTCACACAACTACACATCAATAACACAGTGTCAAAACAATGAAGGAATTATTCAGTGTCTGACCTCCATTTGTCCAAGGCATTAACAATCTTGTAGCTTTCAACATGTGTTGCAAATAAATTCTGGTAACTGATGCCAGTGTACTTACAAAGATGTCATGTTAAGAATAACATTTATCACTAGAGGCGACAAGAGGATACACGATTAAAACAACTTATCGAAATGATGCAAAATTAATCAAATTATCAAACGTTCCAACTTCCTTTTACATGACATGCTTGTACAGTTTTTGAGGAAGTAAAATTTACAAAACGTAATTAAAATATACCATTTGATAACAGTTCTGACAATAATATTTCAGTGAGCGAGTGAGTTGGGTTTCAAACCACAGAAGCAATATTCTTGCTTTGTAACACAACCATGACACCATGGGCTTCACACTTTACACCCATGTAACATGACATTACTCCTGCCATGATACAGTACACACGAAAAGCGTAAGTAAACTATTTCCCAAGCATCACATCAATATATGTGTGGTAAATGCCTTGATGCCTTAATAATTCAGCTGCTCACACACCGTTATCCAGAAAGACCTCATTGAAATATAAATGATAAAACATCCGACAGCAACAAAGATCATAAATTGTGAAATGTCAAAGAGAATATACAACAAATGCATAACTTGCGACGTAGATTGTAGAGTAATTGACCCACCACCGAGTATACTCCTGGCCCAATCTATTAAAAGCTTGCCATTATATACACATTTCCTTATCAGTATTGCATGGTGGCTGAAATATGTATACCATGATGCATTAAGCCAATAAAGAACTATATGATAAATTGTTGCATAGTCTTAGCTGACTGACAGATGACACAGAGGACATAATTTATGCAAGCCAACTTTAATTATAGCAACGCTTCAGTAGAGATCCTTAAATCATTGTGAAGCAGGGATCTATACCTAAACACTGCCTTATTAGTATATCAAGTTGTGTTCCATACATCGCGGGCACTCCATCCACTGTAAGATGATATGTAACAGCTCTGTACTTTTAACGAGTTGTGAGAAGATATTCAATCAGGATTTGAAACTTGTATGACAGAACAACATGGACCACAGACTACTAATGACAGCAAGCCCTTTGCTGTTTCTGATGGCCACAAGCCAAAGGACCAGCAGCTACATCAACCCCTGAACTTGATAAGACATCACTGTCCACTCAGTGTTACCACAAACATTCAATTCGGCTGCATGTAACCATGAACTGACTATTCAATAGGCACACGAGAAAACTGCTTCTATGGTTGTTTAACCATCAATACTACAGAAATGGAGAGACTTGAAGCCAGAAGGTATTATACTGTCACTTCATTCATTCAATCGTGACACAAATTTTGAGATGTGTACCAAAACAAATAAGGTTGTAAGAGTTGTCCCCCTTTAGCAACATCTTGCATTCATCAGAGCTCTCTTTTTCTGATATTGAGTAACATCAGGTTGGGATTTGAGCTTGGTCGTCTGCAAAAACAAGCCTGCAAACATATCCACTGGGCTATCTCACTGCATCTTAATTCCCATAACAGGACAACAAGCATGCCTAATTAGTAATGTACGATATTACATAGTCCTGCACATCAGCAGGTTCTTGAGTCTAATGTGACTAACTCTTCTCAAAGAGAGACCCTGTACTTGTAGGGCCCATATCCAGTAGTGTTGCAGACATTTGACTCAGTGTGCATGTAGGGTAATCCTAAGTCATATACATCATCAATTTTGAAATCACAGAAAAACAAATTAAGGATGACTCGAAGCCAACATCCAGTGACTATAAAATGTCTTTAGACCTTTTGAGTACCGTGTGTGTATATGAAGTGCCTAGCTGTTTCCTCAGTAGTAACTACTGGTACTGAGTACTATCATGAAGCAAAGGGTGGCTGAGAGGAGTGGGAGGTCTGTCTAATCGGAGCAAGTGGTCTGAAGACAACCATGAACACCTGCAGCAGCATCTGTAATGAAGTACTTACCTGGCTCTGGGCAGGAACATGGCTCCCTCGATGAACACAGACCCTGACAACAGGATGTACCAGCAGATGGCCAGCTCCCCTTGGCTGAAACACACAGCTTCTGCTAGTTATCAAGTAGCATCAGGAACAGATCAAGACTTATCTGAGATTACAAACTAAGTACCTACTTATAGCAAATCCAGAAAACGTAATTGGTGGTTCGACATCAAATCGTACCATTGCTTTAAAAACAGTAACTTCCATTAGGTATTAAAGACACTTTTATATATTTTGGTCCTCTTACAACAAAACAAGTATGAATCAAGACATTTTCAAGCCACTAGTGTGACATAAGTGGGGTGTTCAAAAAGTAGTAAGCCTCACCTACAAAATGATAGAAATGAAGCTGTTTTTATGTTTTATTTTTCTACATATTATCTGTCAACCTCAAGCAAATTGGTTTTGCTATGTTCCAGCCTCACGAGCCCCATTTTGTTTGACTTTTTATCTTGGTACCCCCCAAAAAACGCAAAATCTGCAATAAATGCATCACAAACTTCAGGAAACAAAATATGCAAGAAACATTTTGTATGTTTGAGACAGGCAGAAGTCCGCTAGAATCAAACGTAGATATTAAGTGCATAAAAAGCAATTTGAAACTACCATCGCTTGTTAAAGTGACTCCCCTCCTTCATGTTTACTGAAAGAGCTTGTTTTAGAGACACTACCCATCTCCTTTCAGATGACGTAATCATAAGGACATAACTTATTCTAATGTTTCACTTATTCATACATGATGCCAAGGGTTCAAACTAAATACTGAATGGTCACACAAGTGTCAGCTATCAATATATTGTAAACAGTGCTAGCCTGAGTATCCACATGCAATGTTCTTGAAAGATTAAAATGAGGGTGTCCTTAAAAAACCAGCCCCCATTTAAATATAAATCAAGCAATCCAAATCTTGGAACGTTGATTATGACGAGATGTCATCCAATACTATACTGAACATATTTTATATGATACTATCTGGGGGCATACCATTATCCAAGAGGTACCAAATGACAGATCATTTTTTATTTTCTGCAATTTGTAAAGAAATATTCTACCCCAATGTGTTGTAATGACTAACATCTCGGTAATCACATTACCTACATATGTGAAATTTTGGATATGGCTTTGCTAATGATTCCTTCAAAATAAAATGGAAGCTTTTCAAACATTGGACATGGAGAATATAGTTAGACCGACTACTTTTTGTAGGCCCCTCGTATTTTCTGGCATAAAAGTCAAGAAGTACATAGTCTATGATGTCAGCTACAGCCCGTGTAGATATGGTAGAAGTGTCTAGCTGTGGCTTATAATTAGGCAGCAATGGCACATAATCTGGTGATCACATGCTTGATATCATATGAACTTCAGGATGTGTTTGTGATCCCTCAAGAAAAAATGTTTAGCTCAATGATGTCATATTCCACTAATTTAATTGTGTAGTGAGTTTGGAAGCTTTCAGGGAAAGCTAGATAATGAGAAAAAATACAATAAAAATGTTTCACGAAGTTTTCAACACAATCTCAATTCACTGACAGAAACTGAAAAGGAATCCCATAATGGCTTTGCATAATTATATTGCAAATGCATTGAATATTCCAACAATATTTATGGAAGCTGTTCAGTCTCCGGTCTGCCTGTATTGCTCTGCTGCATGTTTTATCATGCTTAAGGTCTGATATCTCATTCCATACCATACTTCCCTCTGATTCCTAAATGTATTCACTAGAAATTGTCTGGGAATAATGGTAATAACCGATGCCACTCGTCTCAATTCTTTAAACAAGTTTTCCAGGACAACAAGTTTACCAGCATAGTCTATTTTAGCCGAAGTCACACCTCAGCAGTAACATGGCAACTCCCGCCTCGAGACTTACATACATCATCAATTTTCTCAGCCTAACACTTGTATTATCTTGACTAACTCTCTCACACACCATGCAGATCATC